>NC_138235.1:36616735-36881735 GCF_964197995.2 Scardinius erythrophthalmus
CCCCAAAGCAACAAATAAAATAAAATTCCTTATCAAAATTTATAAGGAAAGACAAGTATTTTGTTTAGGCTTGGCTTGTAGGGAATTCCAAACCTGCGTATATTCTAACGCACATAACGCACGTTTCTCACAGGTTCGCGTTTAAAGTCTGTGTAGAGAGAATGGTGTCGTCTTAGCGGCCCCTAATTTAATAACAAATGATCATTGCGACGGAACCAAATCAATTAAAACTAACTTTAGATGGAAATAACTTAACTCTGCTGTAAAGCCGAAACAATCTCTGTTACCTTAAATTATACGCTTATCTCTGTAAAGCTGCTTTGAGACAATCTACATTGTTAAAAGCGCTATATAAATGAAGATGACTTGACTTGACTTAATTGTTTGCAGTTCACATGCTTAATTCTTTGGCAGTCTATCTTTCTGGCTAATGGTTTGACCAAGAGATTAGCTTTGAACGCAAGCTAATAAAACTCATCTTTCCATTTAAAGGAAAATTATATAAAATGATAAAGTACTATTTGTTCATACACAAAAAAACAATACATTTATCTCTTATTTGACATAATATCAACGTAGTTACCAAAGAAATGGCTGAAAATTGCTGAAATGTGTTGATTTCTGAAGGGTCCCGAAACACCAAAGTTTTGGGGTGACTTTGTGTGAGGTCCCCTGAGACAGCATGCACATGGGTGGGGCTAGCTCAACATTGCCAAATGTAATTGGTATGCAATTAAAAATGTCAGGGAAGTAACAAATCACTGGATTGGTTAAAATAATAAGCAGCATAAAATATTATTTTCTCTTTTTTTAATTGGACTTCAGAGTTGAAAGTGGGCTTAAAGGGTACACTTACCCTAAACACTTTTTCATCCAGTGTCTAATCTCTGAGTTTATATGTGAATTATTATAATACCTGATAATTGTTCATAATGTCCATCAGCATCTGGATTTTCATCGTATTTTTCATCAGTGTGGAGGGTAGGATAAATCTTTTAGATATATTTTATTGATTAACATTGTTTAAGCGGATGTATTAAACTGCATTTTCTGAAACCTCAACATTGTTTCAAGTTTCATGGGTTAGTCTGGAGAAATGAGAAATTATAATTTTTATTTTATATGTAGAAATTCTGTTTCACTAGTTTCATGAAAAACTAAATAGCTAATTATGTGTGTGTGGTCATGACAGCAGCATAATGTATATAGAATTATGATTAAAGCATATATGGATGGATGTTGATATGATCATTTCCTGCCACAGTTTTTTAAACGTTTCCTTTGTACTTTTTGTACTGCAAGCTTTAACAGCATACAGTAAGTTTACAGCAGCGTTATATAGTTCTTAATTTAGTTTTATTTCTATTTTATTTTCAATATGACATTTTAGTTTAGGTTTGTTTGTTTGGTTTTGTTTTTACTCCTTGAATGTAATTTTTAGAATTAATGGATATTATTCAAAAACTGTTAATGATTATATAGTGTTAACTGACATTTGTACATTTCAGTTGTATTTCAACAAAAGTGATTTTGAATCAACATTGATTGAACAACATTACCAATATTTATTTTTGTTCATTTCAATGTTGATTCAACAGGAGTAATGTAATTTCAGTCATAATAACATTTGTTTTAACATTATTTATGAGTGCAAAATTTATTTTTAACCAACATCACTTTGTAATGTTATCAATCAGCTTTGATGCATCAAGATGCAAACTGAAATCAAACTAAATCAACATGCACCAATGCTACTTTCCATATATTGTAACCATTATGTTCACAACTTGTAATAATTGTTTTAATGATATCATTGTTTCTGCCATAAATTAATAAATTATTAGTGCGTGATTTGTATATGTACATTTCTGAAATATGGACATTACATAGAAACAGTCACTTCTGATAACAGTTTATAATGTTGCCAAAATGCAAAAACAAAATCAATAAAGAAAAAAGCTAAATAAATCTGCTCAAACCAGAGGTTTTGGAGATTCTTTTTTAACCATTTATTTATATTATGCATTATAAACATAGTAAGTCTTGCATGTGCTTTCCAAACCAAGCAAATTATATTCAAGAATTTGTTTATATGGCGTTTGCTTCAGAGCAATATTTTGTCCTGCTTAAATCTACAGGCAAAAATCAATGCTTATATACTTATACGTTGAAATGCATTTTATTACAGCTGAATGATATTCGTAGAGCAGTAGTATACATCTGGCAATACATCCACAGAAGACAAACTAGTGTGAAAGTAAGTCAATGAAATAATAATACATATTTGGTATTCTTTGAACATCTGTCTTTAAGTATAGATCAGTTACTGCTGTGTTGAACAGAACATTCTGATTGGTAACACTTTACAATACGGGTGCACTAATCTGCATTAATTCATGCTTAACTAATGCACAGATAATCATGTGTTAATGTATATGACTCATGACGAACTAAACCATTAATTAATGATTACTGCATCAGCAACTAATAAAGATTCTAAATGATTAATAGATTAAGTAATAAATTAATTGTTATTAATTAAATGTGTCATAATGTATTAATTCCTTAATAACTTATTTTATTAACTAAAAGTGTAAATTAATGTGTTAATTACCACAGTTGGTCAAAGCAATGTACTTCAACTTCCAGCTGTCTGCTTTAATTAATCATTAACTAATGATTTGCAAATGTATCATTATGTTATGACTTTACTTGTTGAGGCACATGACTATTAACTAATTGTTAAGTAATATGCCATTTTGGTGCCATGTAAACCCATAAATGGCATATTACTTAACAATTAGTTAATAGTCACGAAGTAATTCGAAGTACAGGCGGAGAAAGCAGCGTTACTTAGTTCACTTCCTATGACAAGACCCCGGTTCCAAGATGGCGGCGGTTTTGACGCATGCTTAGAACCCCAAGGCGACATCTAGTGTTTATATCTATGGTACAGGTCAAGCGCTACGAACCGGAAGTAGGCAACCGGAGTCGTCGTTATGGCAGCGCACATTGTTTTGAGCAGAATAAGGTTTATATTTAGTTTAGTATATGACACATTCACTGAAGTGTGGGACGTAATCTCATTTCACCTTGTTAATTGTTCCATTAATTGTTTTTATCCAGACTCTCAATAGCTTCCACTTGAGAGTATCTTCTCCATTCATCTGGAATCTTGCCACATCCCTGAAAGGTTTTTCCATAGTACTTTTCCAGATCTTTCTGGAATTCACACACAAACCACTTCCAGTACGGCAGCTCAGAGAGATCCGGGGTGATACTCCATGACGCATATTCAGGACCTCCTTTTCTGTATTCCTTCCAGAGGACTTCATCATCATCTGAGATATCTGGATGGAAAGATCGATCACTGGCTACTGCTGACGTGCAGATGCTGATAGATAGGTTTGTTGTTCCTTTGTAAATCCACCCATTCAGTCCAAGATTACGATGGAAAGGAACACTGTGATCTCCAGGATGGTCTTCTATTGTGTTTGTGCAGATCACTTTACAGAAAGGACACTGAACCCAACAGCAGTCACAGAGGTGATCGATCAGAAGCTCATCTGGTCTGTCTGTGTGTTCCAGCTTTACTGGAAAGGTTTCTGTGCTGAATTTACTGCGTATGTCAGACATTATAGAAGGAAGTTCTTTCATTATCACATCTTCTAGGAAGCTGACTTCAACATCATCCTGATTCACTCCAGTGAGGTCATTTAGAGACAATACCAGCACATCAGAGAGCTGGAGTGTGAAGTGACACAACCACAGATCAGCATCTCCATTGTTTTCTTTAACATTTTTGGTGGATTGATGTGCTGCGTTTGTGATCTTCTGCTCCAGCTGTTTAATGCTGTTTTCCATCTTGGGTTGAACACTATCTTCGAATCTTTCAGTGATGTACTGACTGACTTCATCTCTGATGAATTTCTTGAAGTGTTCTCTGGGATTGTTAATGTAGGTCATGTAAGCTTTGAAATCATGTTTTTCTGCCAGTCTCCTCAAGATGTGTTTCTCCAGGTTTGATCGGTTCCCATTTAGTGATTCACAGTTTTTCGTCATTTCATCTGCTAAATCTCTGGCAGTTTTTTTGTAGACCGTCTGCTGAATCGGCTCTTTAAGTTTATTACAAACAAATTCACCAAAAATAGCAGTTGATGATGCTCCTTTACAGTATTTCTGGAAAATCCTGTAATACTCTTCACTTTTCCTCTTAAAATAAAGAACAGGATCATTGGCTTCCCTGAACATTTTGTATTGGTCAGTGAATGTCTTGTTTGCTTTGTGACATATGAAAAGTACCAGATCCACAAAGAATTCACTCTTGAACACATATCTCACATTTGGCCTTTCCTCATGCTGTGTTATTCTTGCCTTTATGTAATCTACGAGTTGTTGAATGCAACTGTTGTTGTAGCCCATTTTTACAATGTTAAATGACTGAATCATTTTATCTGTGTGTTCAGCAATGTCTGTGATTAAGGATCTTATCTGGACTGCATCCTCTTCAGATAAAACAAAACCAAACACCTCTTTAGCTCCTTTGAGCATATTTTTTAAAGGTGCTGTAAATCCACTGTGTTTCTTTAACTGTACATATTCTGAATAGCTTGTCAAACAGATCATATCGCTGTGCTCACTGCTCTCTTTCATACGGTCTAAAGGAAGACTTTTATAGTTCTGAATGAGGATCTTTTTCACATCCTTTAATATGTCAATATCTTTGACTAAAGGAGTGTCTCTGATGATCTCAGCTGTCTGTTGTTTCCAAAAGGAATCAAACTGTGTTTTCATGAAATCTTCATCATTTGCTTGTTCTTTGAATTTTAAAGCAAGTTCTTTGCTCTTTTCAAAGAGTGTGTTTTCATGATGTGTCCTCTCAGCATCCATCTTTTTCTTCATGTGACGCTGCTGAAGAATCCCATTTAATTTCCTCTTAGTTTCTCTCACAATGTTTTCTTGAAGCTGTTTGATTTTTATCTCAAAGAAACCTTTCCACTGATTCAGTACAGCTGCGTCTCTGTCTTTCTTAAAGAAATCAGACATTGTCTTTTCCACTTCTTTACGTTTTGTATTTAGTTCTGCTTGAAGATCAGCTTCCTCAACACCATGAATTACTTCATTTTCTATTTTGTTGTGTAGTCTGTTTTCAATGTCCAGCATGGCACTCTGGAGGCTCCAGGTCCACTTGCTGTATTCAGTCTCTAGTTTCTTGTATGTTGTGATTTCCAGAGAATTTTTGAAGCTGAACACAAATTGTTCATTAAGCAAAGCCTCCCAGAGATCTTGAATGCGGTCTCTTAGGTCTGTCAGCATTATGCCGTCTGATTTTGAAGCGTGTGTAAGAATAGTTTGCTTCAGTTCTTGAATGTTCTCGCAGTAGTCTGGGTTTGGTGGTGCCATGGGTGGGCTGCCCTCCCAGAGCTGAGCAAAATACTTCACATCATTCTGTACATCAAACGCAATCACATCACTGAATCCTTCTGCATCACAGACTTCCTCTTTAGCAGCGAGTTTTGTCATATCATCCAGTTTCTCCTGCAGTCGTCTCCTTCCCTCCATGTTTTTCTCTCCAGCTGTGATATCTGAGACATTCTGATGCACAAATATGCAGCTGGGAGTCAGTCTGACCTTCTTCATCCTCATGAAGGCCTGAACAACAATCTGAAGAATGTCCTGCATCTCAGATGGGTTTTCTCCAAAGATGTTGATCAGGGTCATATTTCCAAGACCAACAACAAATGTGGCCATTTCATTGTCACGATGTGTTGTTGACCTTCCAGACAGTTCTGGTGTACGAAGTCCTTCAGTGTCAACAACCAGAATATAGTCAAACTTCAGCTCAGTTTTCATCCCCTTTGATATTTTGACCATCTGCATGAAAGCTCCTCTGGTGCATCTTCCAGCACTGACGGCAAACTGCAGTCCAAACATGGCATTCAGCATGGTGGATTTCCCAGTGCTCTGAATCCCTAGAATTGACAGTACAAAGACTTTCTGGTCTCCCAGTCTCTTAACAAGTTCATCTAGAACAGCAGTGACCCAGGAGAGAGGAATATGAGCAGCATCTCCATCCATCAGCTCCATTGGAAATCCAGAGATCATCATCTCTGCTGCAAGACTTGACAGAGAACAGAAGTCAAACTGCAGATTGTCTTTCTTGTTCTTCGTCACAGAAGACCACGATTCATAGATCTGACCAAACTCTCTCAGGATGTGCTCAAAGCCAAAACTTGTTCTATTAATTTGCTCTGATATGTTTTCCAGGTTTGTTTGTTCACGCTGCAGTTGATCTAGATTATCAGACCTTTTTTTCAGTGCTGAGATTTCATGCCATTTCTTGTCATACTCTTTATGAAGTCCACAGAGCTTTTCTGAAGTGAAGTCATTCAACAGGTTCATCATCCATCTGAGGAAATAGGTTTTTTCATTGTCTCTCTGTGATTTCATTGTTTCAATATATGTTTTCATGAACTCACTCAGTCCTTTTGCCACTTGCTTTTCTCTTATATCTGTCATGATCTTGAGTTTGGTACTTTTATCTTCCTCTAGATTTTCTCCTTCTAGATGATGCAGCTCTTTGTTGATTTTACACTAGTCATGCCACAGTTTCCCCTGACAGGGCAGGTTTGTTTCTTTCACTGTTGATGGATCCTTTCCTCTCAGTAATCCCATGATCTGAACCGCTGCCTCTTTCCCTCTCCGGCACTCTGGATCCTCCTCATCTACTCTGATTCCTGTGTGTTTGGCCACATCTTCAACTTTGAAAGTAATTTTCTGTTTGCTCAAACTCACTCTGACCATCTCCCTTATCTGATTAGATACATTAGATTTATTTTTGTCCAAAAGACCAATTACAAATTTTCCATTCCCCAGTTCAGTTTCATCACAGTCACTGTCAGTGAGCAGACAAATGAGAGGCTGAGGAGATTTGAAGAGTGATCTCACCAAACCCTTGTACTGGTTCTTCTGTCCAAAATCTGGTAAGAAGAGGACGTTTACTGAAGCCATGCTGGTCAGAATCTCATATTGTTTCTCAATGGCTGCTGCGTCACCATGAAGATTACAGAAAGCCACACAGTCATCAAATGCGTCAGACTTTTTCCCAGAAGGGCAGTACCAGGCGATCTCCACCACTCCGTCCATCAGTAATCTGGTTCTGCTGTTGCCTGAGCAGTTCCTGTGGAAGAACGTGTTGTGTTTCTCATTGATGAGGCCGTTTATCAGCTGAGACTTAGATGAAGACACTGAACCAAACCTGAAGAAAGCCACCATTGGAGTCTCAGCCTTGTAGACTGGTTGAGTTTGACTGATGATTTCATTATTGGAGACTTTCTTCTTCCAGCTCTTGTTGATTTGTCTGAATGTCCAGAAAGGAAACTCAATCTGTTGTGTGAATGGATCAGGAACCAGCAGAGGCAGTGAATACTGACACTGTGAGAGTTTAGTCACCATCAGCTGCTTCAGGAGACCATCAGCACAATGAAACACGGCCATCTGAACATCCATTGAGTGAATATCAGGGCTTGCACTGTCTTTGTTTTCTTCTTTCTGTCTGTGTTTTATGACTGTGTATCTTGCTCTGTAGTCCATGTTAATCATCTTTTGTAGGAATGAGTTTACCAGTTCATTCTCTTCCTGTGGCTCCTGAGACTGAAGTGAAAACTTGGTAATTTCAAGAATGTCTGCTGTTCTAATTTTATGCCTTTTTATCAGATCTAGTCTATGATAGAGTCTGTTGAGCTGATCATTGATTTTTAATCCATACTTCGGGTTTTGACCAGTTTCATCTCTCTGTAAAGAAAAATAAATTTATACATAAATAAATATACTGTAAATAGACAGAATGAAAAGATGTTAAGCTCAATACAATAATAAATGTCAGTCTTTGTGCAGTTACATATGTAAAGATGTAAGTTAGCTGTATGTATATGTATATAAGGATCACTTACCTTTAGAGAGGAGGCTGTTTGGGAGCTGCACATTTTCATGTTCTCCATGTCTTTTCTTCTGTCTGCTTCATACTCTGATGTTTTTGCTCTCATTAGTTCATCTTGCTTCTTTTGTGTAATCAATTTAATTTGGTCTTTATAAACTGTATATTGATTTTGTCTCTGAGATTTCTCAATCTGCATTTTATTCTTAAGTGACTTTATGTTTTCCTCCATCTTTCTCTTATCGTCTTCCATGACCATTTTCTCTTTCTCTTCTTCATGTTTGGCCAGCAGTTCTTCTCTCTCTCTGTTCAGTTTTTCCACTTTGTCCATTAGCATCTTCATTTGTGCTTCTTGTTTTTCTATTTCCATCTGTCTGAATATCTTACATGAGTAGTAACTCCCTCCATTTGCTGTCACCATGTCATTGATTTTCTGCAGTAATGTCGACACCTGCACACAGTCTCCAGTCTCATTATTATTGAACACATGATATCTGTTTCCACACTGTTCAACGAGGTTCATCAAAGCAGATCCAGGTTTACCCAGATACTCTTCAATGGTCCTTTTCTTCAGATCATCTCCTCTGGTGAAGAGCACCATAGTGTACATTATTGAGCTTTCACCAAAAGTCTCCTGAATGATCCTGACAGCATTTTCAACTTTCTCAGTGAATCGTCCCACTGGTATCAGTAACAGAAACACGTGTGGTCCTGGCAGAATCATGGAGATGCAGTTGCTAATTTCTGTCTGGATCTCTTCATGAGTGTGTTTAGTATCAAACAGTCCTGGAGTGTCAATCACAGTAATCTGTCTGCCATCAATCTCAGCCGTCTCTCTCTGACACTCTCTGGTAATGGATTCTTGAGACACGTCTTCTTTAAATGCTTTTCTCCCTAAGATGGTGTTTCCTGTTGCACTCTTCCCAACTCCAGTTTTTCCCAGCAGGACAATCCTCACATCATCTGAATCCTCTCTTGAATCTGAAAAAGAGAAAACTGCTTGAGTCATTCTGCTAGTCTTTTAAAGTCAAATCCTACAAACAATCTGTCTGAATAGGTGTGATAGGCAAAGGACAAAAAAGCAGGAAAATATACGGCGCACCTACCATGACACCCCGCTTAATGAAATACAGTGCAAACATCCTATATATTATATTATATTCTATAACGTCCTAATAATGGTAGCCTAATGCCATATTGGTATTGTCACCTGTAGGATTTCCTTTTGTTGAAAACCCAGATAAAAGTAAAACGTTATTATTTTGTGTAGATCCATGTCCGAGGTAGTTTGACTTAACAATATAGACTATACAAAAATAGCTTAACAAGCACATTTCTTTACACGCTTACACACACGCGAACTGGAAACACTCGATCTGCGCCAGTGGACGAGCACCATTATGAATGCCTGTGTAGCAATGTGAAACAATGGCAAGCACACACGCAACTTCTACGGAAGACTGTATTCTCGTACTCTTTCGACTTTATTCTCGAAATGTTTCGGCTTTAATCTCGAAATGCTATATTTTCTTTTTTTTTCCTTTTTTTTTTTTTTGTTGCGGTTCAGGGCTTCTGTAGGCTATTATGATCATGCTATGACATTTTCTCATTGTGCAGCTGGTTATAGAGGCAGTATTTTCTAACCATGTCGGGGGAGTTTTATGCATATACGTTTTAGAATAATGTCACTTGCCAGGTCATATAAGGAGACTACAGGATATATTATACTTGTCAAAACGAAAATAGGAACTCCACTATGTTCCACTCTCTTTACATTTATTTTGACCCCTTGTCGGCTTCAGCTAAGAAATTAAATAGTTCGCCCCGCACGTCCAAAAGTCTTAGCACACTTTAGATAACCTTCCGCAACGAGTGCAGGCTCTTTGGTGGAGCTCTGCTTTGAATGAAGTTCCATCGTAACAAATTAATGGACTAGCCTACTTGCGGAGTGACATGAAGACGTGAATCAGAGGCACAAAAAACTTTGACAGCGGTGAGCGGTCATATACCCGAACCGTACTTTGCGCGCGACCCGCAAAAAAAAATTTGCATGATTTACGAGAGTATCATTTTCAGGTCGGAAAAGCCGGATTTCCGGATTTATCTGGAAGAATCACACCCCTTATTACAAATTACAAAAGAACAAACTGAAATCAAATAGGCCTATATTGAGAATTTGAATTTTATGTGAATTTGACAATTATGTGAATGTTTAATTGTGACATGAAGAAAATGTATTTAGTACATCATCTGTGACAATTTCCTGAAATTACTTATACAAACTAACATTTCTTTATGGCCTAATGAAACTGGTTTTAAACTCTGTTAGGTGGGTGTTGAGATCTGTTTCCAAAACAATTCTCAATGCATCTAAATTTTACACCAACTGTATGGTTTTATTGAGCACCAAAACTTAGGTGGACCATAACCAAATTCTGCTTAAAGATTCTGCATAAAAGCCATAAAGTCACTGCAGAAATTATGAAAAAGCAGGTTATAAGGTCTGAGCCACAGCCTCTCTTGGGTTTTTAGAGATTGTGTGTGCAATAGTCTGACTGAGACTATGTGCACTTTCTCCTCCTTCCAGTAATGAATGAGTAACTGAGCAACTACTCCTCAGTCCACATGTTTTATCATTTAAAGTGGGTGTGAGACACACATTTTCTGATCATTACCTTGCTGTTGAATCTGTGTGTCTAGTGAGATTATTTTCTTCCTCATTTCTTCAAATTTCTCTATCTGTGCATCCAAAAATGTTTCAGTGGAAAAACTAATTCCACAATTTTCTTCCATCATCTGCTCCAGTTTAGTCACCAACACGGACACTTGTGGGTTTGGACCAAGGAAATGATGTCGTCCTCCAAAACACTGAATGACAGACTTCACTGCTTCATTCTGTTGTTCTGTCTCATGCTCTGACTCCTGGATTATGAGAAACATGATGTGGTTGTTGATCTTTGAGCTGAATATTTTCTGGATCTCCTCTGTTTCTGTTTTGTCTTCATCAGTAAGTGGACCGTCAGGAATAATGAAGAGGAAAACATGAACTCCAGGATCACAGAGAGACACACAGCGGAGAGCCTGACGCATCACTTCCTCCTGTGAGAGTCGAGTCAGAGCTGGAAGCTCCACCAGAGTGATCCGACGTCCATGAGCTTCTCCTTCCAGCTTCACACACTCTGAGCTGAGCTCGGATCTTCTGTCTCTCTGGTCCAGAATGAGGTTTGATAAGAAAGCTTTTAATGTTCTGTCTCTCCCACACAGAACCACATTCAGCTTTGGCGAAGCACAGACACTCTCTGCCACACTGTAAACCCGGATTTCATATCTAATCAAACATTTAAAGTATAATGTACTTACATGACTCAAATCGATTAAGTTTTGATTGCATTACTAGCAAATGTAAGTATGTTTAGCTAATTTGTAGACCTAGTTGAGTCTGTGAATAACTTTAAGTGAAATAGCTTAAAATTCCCAAGTTTTAGTCATGCAATGCACGATGGGAACGTGAAAGCCGTCACTTTGCCGCCGTGCTTTTTGCTGAGAAGACGTCACTTTCCTGCCGCGCACCGGACAGTCCAGTTGCTGCTAAAACTCGCCAGAGACGGTAAGTAGCTTTGGTCTCGCCCTCCCGCTGTCAATTTAATGTGTTTGAGTGTGGATATAAGGGGATGTTTGTGAGTAGTGGGACGCTATAACTTTAACTAACGTTAGGTGGGCAGCCATTTTCACCTGCTATCTAACGTTACAGTTTGAAAGTTTTTTTCACTTGGTGCGCTGTTTGTGAGAAGTCCAAGTGAAGCAGTTTGACGTCAATGGACATTATCATTGTCAGGCTTTCTCGCTTGACGCGCTGTTTGTTGATTTGGAAAACTGTCGTTTTAACCAGTTCAAAGGGACATTTTTCACCTGTAGCGTCTTGGCGGACGCCACCCCGCTTTGAACCGCCTCCCGGCGCTGCGGACGAAAACCACGCGCATTCATGGCGGGGAAGGGGGCGCAACCACGTTGTAACATGGGGCTTTTGTGAGCAGTGTAAAACCGTTGTTGCAAAACGTTTTTCACCTGTAACTTTAGCGTCTTGGTGACACCGCCCGATCCACGCTGAACGAGGGACACGCACTCGGTGGGAAGAGGAGTGTTAGCGACCACATTTGATTTTTTTTTTTTCCTAGTATTAAAAGTGAATGACAACTTTGACCATTCATTTTATTATTGTCTTATGCATGACATAGGCTCCGCTTTAGTGATTATTTTACCTTCAAGCACTTAAGAGAGAGTGAATTGCAACCGGATTATGCAAACTGAGTTTGTGCAAATATGCTTTAGAAGTGTAAGTATTGCCCTATTAAGCTCTACAATAAAATACAATTTTACCCATATTAAATAGTTAAAAAATCTGAATCAATCCGTGGCGGTCAGCGTTGATATTGTGGCGGGCCACCACAAATTAATGAATGTATGGGAAACCCTGATGTGAGTATCCTTAGCAAGATATGTTTTAACTCTTGTGTCCACTATCTTGCAGACCACTGAGCCAACAGACATCAGGTGCCTATGTTTTCGGGGACTGCCAGTCATCTTGGCGGATGATTCTTCTGCCTTCTTCAAGACATGCTCTGTAAGTTAATTTGTTTTTGTAAATGTTGCAGGTGCATGCTCCTTTTGTCTCATTTTTAGCTGTTAATGAACACTGCCATTCATTTTCAGAATAATTTGATCAGCATCAGTGTCTCCATTAAGTCTGTATTTTATGGCCAAACAAAGATAGTTTACCCACTTTCAGTCCCAGTCCTATTGAAAAAGTAGAAAATTGCTCCCAATAACTAAGGTTGTATGAATCCTTTTACAATTGCCCAATTAGTTTTTTGACTTTACTGTCACCAGTTGGAACTTGTGAAATTGTTTTTGGGTCTAAAACTCAAATGGGGAGTTCTGATTGCACTTGTTAGATTCTGGTTGCTCCAGTCATCAAATATCTTATTGTGTATGTTACTTTCAACCGGTAAAGTAAAAAAAAAAAAAAAAATTAAGGTGAAAGGTACTGAGAGTCATAAAAAAAAGGTGTTTGGTGTTTTAAGCCCCCAACGGCGCCTTCCAGGCAGCGAGGGGATGGGTAGGTTTAAGGTTGAGGGTAGGGTTAGCTGCCTCTAAGGAGCCATTGGGGGCTTAAAACACCATCAAGCTAAAAAAAATGTTTCAGCACGACTGTGACTGAAAGTGGGTAAACTCCATATTTTGGGCAAAGTGTTGCAACCTGTACATATCTGAATATGGCATTTGATAAAAATTCAAGACTGGTATCGTCCTAAAAACAGTCACAGGTTATTTTTGGTGGACAAAACACCATTGTCTAACTGGCATGTTTATGTTCTCTCCTTGTCAAAACGTTTCTTTCACTGTTAGGATGTAACTGACAAGGACTCGTACATTGAAACTCCAGTGGGAATTCTCTGCCTTGGTCAAGAAAATACCCAGCTCAACCCATCCAGAGTAGGGATCATCTTGGAAGGGTCTGTGGTAATGGATGAACTGGCCAACCTGCCTCAGGCCTTCTGTGTCCTTTTTGGACTGATCTATGCCCTGCACCTGCCCTGCATTTGTTGTGATAATGATGTACACATGCTTGAGCACAATCAGTGTTTTTGTTGGCATGATGGTGCTTTGTTTTATGCAAAGTTCAGGGCATGAATGACACATTTTGCCACTGTTTCAGGCTTATGATTCAAGGTTGTTAAAGCAGGGGACAACAACCTGTAAGTTGATGCTGTTTTCAAGTAAAACGGTAAAAAAATTACTTTTGTATTGCGTATTTGTCTTAATTTAAATGTTCTAGTTTAACACATTCAATTAATAGAAAGGTTTAGTTACTTTAACTTAAAATAGTAAGTGGAGTTCATGTGACAATACAATTAGTATTACAAGAGATTGTAAGTGAAATCAACTTGGCATTCAGTGTTTTGAACTTAAAATAATAAGTCCACCCTTTCATGCATTTAAGTTAAATGCACTCAAGTTTTCATAACCCATTACTTAAATTTTTTAAGGCAACCGGTTTCCTCAAATTTTTTAAGTGAATTCAACTTATCCGGGCTTACAGCACTGAAAAACAAACATGACAATAGTTTAGTGGGTCAACTAAAAATGTTCATTTGATTTATAAAATTGTTATTAATTTAAATAGAATTATCATCTCTACAATAACTTTTAAGAATACTTCTGTACATTGAAATAGGAATAAAGATTCCGTCCTATTCTGGGGTTTTGGTGATATTTTCAGTATTGAATATTATGAATTATCATATTTGTTTACTTACAAAAAGGTCGTTCAAGAGATGGATTCCGCCGTCTTCTTTTAACTACAAATAAAATAACAAATTCTTTTACCAAATAAGAAATAATTCACACAAAAAGAACAATTTGTCAGCATGTTATTCCACCTCAGTATTATATTCTTTCTTTCATTAAACACAAAAGTTTTTTCCTGCATGGGGAATAAGTAAATTACACATTTATTATAAATTATTCATTTTTTCAAGACTAATTACATCTGAATTTTTAATTTTTTACCACCAGTCGTGTTTTTGGGTTCCTTGCCGGGGAGATCTTTGCATTGTCTTTACAGAATGAATACAAATCTGTCAATTGAATGACAAGTTTATTAGTTATTGACAAGTGAAAAAAATAAAAATAATGAAAATGTGATGTGATTTATACAATTTGTATTAATTAAAATTGAATGATACTTTCATTTTGTTGTTTATTTAAGCAATGAGCCCCTTGAAGCCGTGTTTTACAGTGGATCTAGAACAGCTAAGGGGCGTTGTTAGCTACGACGCGGAGCGCCTAAAACCCCCTTAGCTGTTTGTAAATCCACTGTAAAACAAGGCTTCAAGGGGCTTATTGCTTTTATAAAACAGTTACTCCATAAAAATATTCATTTTAATATATATTTTATTCATAAAATAAACACCAGCAACAAAAAATTCCCTTCTCCTTCTTCCCTTTAACATTGTTACAGTAATAATGTGTATTACATTTTTTTTTTTTATTCTCCCCAAATGGATATGCTGTCAAACAAAAAACAAAAATAAAAAAGGGTATCTGTAAGTTTACTGTATGAGTTTACATTATAAAATGATAATACTGTTTTTGTATTATCATTTATCATTATAAATGTTGTTTCTTTTCTAGTTTCTCAATTTATTCTTTCTCTTGAAGGAAGTGATGTGTATGTGTGGGTTAAACTAACTTTCTTGCCAACAATACTTACGCAATGTTTTCTTCTGGATTTTTCCATCATCTTTGTGATCAAGATCTCCCTCTTCTTCTGCTGTGACTGAACTTCTAGATCTGCTCTGCTCTTCATCCTCTGATGCTTCTTCTCCTGCTTCCTCATACAAGTCACAGATAAGAAATTGGACCTGGTTTTCTTTGAGTATCTTCTCTACTCTTTCAAGTACCTCAGAGTGCCATCCTGATTTTCTTTTATTGAACTGAAGATGTCCACCTCCACACTCTTTTATGAATTGATGAATACGGTTATTGTGTATCTCTTCCTCATTGGTCAGCACTATAGTGTGTTTAAAAGCCTCCTCACTGATTTCATTCAGCACATATTTCATTCTATGTCTGTCCTTTTTACTGAAGTCGTTCTGCTGCAGGACAAGTATGATCACATGAGGTCCAGGATCAGACAGATTCACACACTCTTTCACTCTCTGTGTGATCTGAGAGTTTGACAGATTTGGATGCAGCAGTTGAGGAGCGTTGATGACTCTGACGTGTCTGTCCTTCAGTTTTCCTCTGTGTTTCTCAATGTGCAGCTCTACATCAGCAGGCGCTTCACTCTCAAACGCTGCTCTTCCTAAGATGAAGTTTCCCACTCTGCTGTTTTCTGTTACATTCTTCCCCAGCAGAACAATCCTCAAATCACTCACTGGACACAGAGAACACAAATAACAGTAATACTCGACTAAGTGAATCAGGGACGGACTAGGAGAAAAAAACGGCCCTGGATTTGCCCCCAATATTACTATCTCACAATATTATAGCAGTCAATGTATCGCATTTATGGCAAATAACATCCCAAAACCAATGGTGATTGAAATCAATTTATTATTGTATGAACTAAAATACTTGAAATCTACACGAAAAGAGCAGAATGCAAAAATGTATAGTATGACATATAATGATAAACAAACTTAGAATCTAGAAACTTGAAACAACAGAACTATTCTACAATTTGAATATTCATACATCTGTGTGAATGGGTGTGAATTTGGATATTGGCTGGGTTAGCCTACATGCCACGATCAAAATAATATAGTTTTGGCGTTTACTGTTGCCACGCAATGACAAAAGTCACGCTGCAGCCAAGCGGAGTGAGAGTGACCATGTGTGCACAAATGATTTGCAAACTCGCTCATTCTCATGTTACATGTTAATCGGAGCAATCACCTTAGGCTACTTCATTTACTCTGTTTTCTAACTCAGTAGCTGTCAAATGTAACCCGATGTAAAATCACTGCAGTCTCGTTACGAATGAATAGAATATTCACGTCAGACAATGCAGAGTTTTAAATAGAAGTGAACGTTCAGACTATAGGGATGTCCTGGGATTTTACTATAGTGCTGTTCATAGGCTACATGCTCTACAGTGAGAAAGGAGGGCAAAGGTAACCTGATGTAACTGTCCTGACAGGAGACTCACCAGAACCATTGGCTCTCTCATCAGGCTCAAGATTACCCCTTTTCCACCAAGGCAGTGCTGTTGCCGGTTCGGAGCCGGTGCCTACTCGCAAACCAGTTCTTTGTGTTTCGACAGCCAAAGAACCAGTTCTCGGCCAGGAAAATTGGTTCCAAAGCAGCACCAACTCTTTGCTGGACTAGAACCGTTCTTTTACCACGTCATGCTTACGTCAGGGGCTGGGGGAGGGGTTATTGTCGAACTTCTTCTCGAACGTAACCTCCGTCTATAGTAATCCAGACGAGCAGCACAAATGTGTTCTAAACGTCATCTTCTAACCCCAGTATAGGATCGCCAGGAGAAACATAGGTTTCAACGGAGAGAAGTGAAGCAAATTAGAAGCAGTCACTTCCTGATGGCTGAGCGTACTGCGCAGACTCAAACTGAGCTTGACGACGTGGATGTGACGTGAGCAACCTGCCTGACAGTTGTAAGTTTTCTAGTAGCTGTGCCAAGCGAAATCTGAACCATTCCCTTCTGAATCTCGCAGAAACAGAGAGTGTGAGTAGGAGCTGTCCTTGAGCTAGGAGCAGGAGCAACGTCATTACTCTCTATGGGCTTCTCCCTTGACTTTATCGGACTTTATGCCTCCACGTCCCCCCGATTGACTGCGAGCTTCTCTTCCTGTCTCTACGGTAATTTCCAGAGAGTCGCGTGATTATGACGCAATCGTTAGCCTACTTTTACAAAAACTGCTTCTACGGGGCCATAACGTAAGATGCAAGGTAATGGAGCCTTTTGTACATTGTCGTGTTTCTTTAGAAATAAACAATGGACAAATGGAGTCTTTAAATGCCTCAGATGTAAAGTTATTTTTGTTATTTTATTTGTTATATTATAATAAATTATACGTTTTAACCACTTGGTGGAATTGCCAGAGGTTCCCTTAGGGATACGCTGTAGTAGCACGTCAAAGCATTCTAGGGTATAAATATGCAGCTGTAATTCATGTAGATGATTTGGAAGTATATTTTATGTCGATATACAATGGTTAAATACTGTAAAAACTAATTGTGGAATTGATATATTAAAACTGTCGACTCTTAGCCTGGTTAAAACCAGACCATTCTCAGTAGTAACTGAGTTATGGTCTGGCAAAGCTCCATAGACAAATCATTTCCAAAGGGGCGTCACCAACGGACGTCGCTCAAATGACTCTGGGCGCAATTGGATAGACCTAAAACTCCTAAAACCCATCAGAGCGATCGTCATGTGTAAAGTAGGGCTGTCAGTTAAACGCGTTATTAACGGCGTTAACGCAAACCCATTTTAACGGCGTCAATTTTTTTATCGCGCGATTAACGCCTAGCAAACTTTGTAGGTTTTTTTTTTTTTTTGACATGCTTTTGCAACAACTAGTAACGTTAGTACAACACCACCGGATCTAGCTAGACCGGAAACAAAACAACAGGCACGCCGCACACACTTGTTTGGACTTGCGAGCCGGCCAAAGAGTGGACGAGAAGCCGCGTCTATGGACAACTTGTATCGCACATCGGACGCGTACTTTCTCAGTTTATGGCCAGCAATAAAAGGTGTGTGTACACTCATAGAGAATAATGTGTTCGAATTTTAAATACGAGGCGCTGCGCTTCGCTTCTCGTCCAGTGTGCGACCCCCTTTAACATTATGTTTTGAGTGGATGAATGATGAGCGCGAGACGCCGAAATGGATGCCAATAAGATTATGAATGGAAAGTTTAATTTTAAAAAAGTGGCCAAAATGTTTCAGTTGACAAGACCAAAGTGATCTGTGTGTTTTGTCATTGTGAACTGAGCTATCATTGCAGCACGTCCAGTCTGAAATAGCCTACTACTTGATGGCCAAGCACACTGATTCGCTGATGCGAATTCTCCACCCCCTCGTCAATATTAGGACCTCGTCAGTATTTCTTTCACCCTTTTATTGATGGACAGTGTTACATTGTGTGAGAGATTATTTGCTCCAAGTGAGAATGTTAGTGTGAAATTGAACACTATAGTATGCCAATGTTGATTTCAAAAAGAAACATTTGCTCAAAGCAAGCCGATCCACTTTTCCATGTTGATAAGAGCATTAAAATGAGAAAAAATAATGGGACAAAAAGAAATCAAGAGACATTTAGAATAGATAAAAATGTGCGATTAATCGCGAGTTAACTATGACATTAATGCGATTAATCGCGATTAAATATTTTAATCGTTTGACAGCACTAGTGTAAAGCCATATGCTGTGTCCCAATTCGCCTAAGTTACACTACGCCATAAAAGTATGTACTCTTTTTGTGAAGAAAATGTATTTACTTTTGAATGTGTAGCAAAAAAGTAGGCAACTTTTGGACATACTACTTCATCATCTTTATCGGACGGATCTGTCGCGTGCGTCCTGTCACGTAAACTGCCCTGTCAATCATCTTGTCACAGTTAAAATCCTCTATTAAATCTAATTTAATTTCCTACAGTTTCGGAGAGAAATGTAGTAGCACGTTCATCTGCCAGTGGGTCTTTCATGGAGACTGTCCTCATGTGTTTGCAATTTGAATATAATAATGCATTTAAAAGTTGGTGCGCTTCACCAACGGACGTCGCTCAAATGCCTCTGGGCACAATTGGATAGGCTAGACCTAAAACCAATCAGAGCGATCGTCATCGTGTAAAGCCCGCCTCAACGTTTCTGATTGGTGCCGCGATTTCCACGGCATGGAAATGGACTTGAATGAGCTCTTTGCCAAACTACTTGCAGAGCAAATCTAAATTTGCCGGAAGTTGTCTGGGTTTTCCCAGGCTAGCCGACTCTATCAATGGCATGGAAAACGTCTCGGGTTACTGGATGTAACCCTGGTTCCCCGAGAGAGGGGAACGAGACGCTGCGTCGAATACAACGCTACGGGGAATGCCTTCGGCATGCGTTATCTGAAGCCACTATACAACTATTCCAATCTGGATTGGTGCGCGTCATGACGTTGCATGTGACGGTGACCCGGACGCTATATAAGGGTCACAGGAACAAGGAAATGACAGCTTCGAAAAAGGTTCAAAGCAGCTGTTCTCAGGGCGTCCCGAAGGTGGGGAGAGGGGACGCAGCGTCTCGTTCCCCTCTCTCGGGGAACCAGGGTTACATCCAGTAACCCGAGACGTTCCCCTTCGTTACGGGGAACTCCCGCTGCGTCGAATACAACGCTACGGGGAACGAGTACCAGCTAGCCCCCACAGAGAACAAACGCCCTGGGTGTGAAGCATCTGGCACACTCAAGAGCACTAAAGCAAGGGAGAGTGAAAGATCCAACTGTGCTAAGAATTTTATTCTTTCTTGTTTGGTGTACAAAGGGAAGGTCGCATCAGCAACCTCGATATTAAGGTCCAAGTAGATAGGCCTGATTAATGACAGGCAGAACACTTAACTCCTAACACCTTTTTAGTGGATAATCTCTGGAAGCCTAAGAGGCTCTCTTGCTTACACCGTACATGCAACGAAGGATGAAGAGCCTGAGGAATTTTTAGAATAGCCTCCGGTACCTTGGTCACCGGGGAGAAATATCTCAAAGAAAGCTAACAAACTCCCATTTAATATCATATATAGATATACTCTGCGGAGCCGAATAGAGGCTCTAAGCAATTTAATATGATAGCCTGCAGAGACAGAGTTCATCCAGATTTTGATCACCTAATTGAAGATCATTGCTAAGGACAGGGTAAAATTTATAGATCCCACTATACTAAGAATTTTATTCTTGTCTTTTTGGTGTAAGAAAAAGGCTGAGTTAACAGCCTCAGAAGTGAGGTCCAATATATACATATGCCTAAAAAGGCAGGACACTGACTTCAAGGCACCATTAGTGGATAACTCTAAAAGCCTAGAAGGCTCTCCTGTCACACTTATAGCAACGAAGGATGAAGAGCCAGAGGAAATCATAAGATAGCCTCCGGTACCCTTATTGGTGACCGGGGAAATTTCATACTAGAAAGCTAACAGATTTCCAAATATGTAGATTTTCTTTTAATCTAAACATATTTACACTGACCTGTCAGCCTGCAAGGATAGCAGGATTCATCCTAGAAGGCTACAGGGAAATATGGAGGTCATGGGACGACCCGGGTGGACCACCCTGAGAGCATACAGAGGCCGTAGGCGCTATAGCGGCTCTGAGCGTGGACGAGAGGTCCCGATTAGAGTATAGAAGAATCCCAGTACTGAAGCCATAGGGCAGTAAAATGCTGGGTCCAGCTAACTCAATTAAAACTTCCTGAGCCGGGGAGTTCTGGAGGTAGATGATCTGATGACCTCGGCCACCAGATCAAAATTTTAAAGGGTTCTGGGCCTCTCAGGGGCCAAACCCAAGATTCCAGGACTGGGGAGACGGATGAAATAGAGTTCCCTCTGCCTGAGTAAGAAGGTCTCCCCTAGGCAGTAACTGCCATGGGGGGTCTGCCAGGAGACTGACAAGATCCGAAAACCCTATTCGAGAAGGCCAGAGTGGAGCCACGAGAATAAATCTACTCAAAATCTTCTGACCCTCTCCAGAACTCCAGGGAGCAGAGCGACCGGGGGAAAAGGCGTACAGTCGTCGCCTCGACCACGTCTGTACCATGGCATCCAGACCCAACAGGGCTGGATGCGAGAGAGAGAACCAGAGCGGGCAATGAGAATTCTCATGAGAAGCGAATAAATCTACCTCCGCCTGGCCGAACTTCTCCCATGTAAGCTCCACCACCTCGGGGTGGAGCCTCCATTCCCCTGGCCTGGGCCCCTGCCTCGACAGGGTGTCTGCTCCCACATTATCAACCCCAGGTATATACATGGCCCTCACAGAGAGAAATTTGTCCTTAGACCATAATAGAATATGATGGGCCAATTTGCACAGAGGACGAGACCTCAAGCCCCCCTGATGGTTGATGTAGAAGACCACCGATATATTATCAGACCTAACAAGGACCTGATGGCCTCTGAGGTCTGGAAGGAAATGCCTAAGGGCAAAGAATACTGCCAGCATCTCCAGGCAACTGATGTGCCATGCGAGGTGATGGTCCTTCCAGACCCCGCGGGTGTACCGGCCCTCCATGACCGCACCCCAGCCCATGCGGGAAGCATCCGTGGTCAGAATTTTTCTGGGACACGAAGCTCCAAGCACCTGGCCTTGGGACAGGAACCGTATGCCTTTCCATATGACTAGAGAACGAAGTTATCTGGACGTAACTCTAATCGTACGGAAGGGGTTGCCCCTTGGGGAAAACCCCCTGGTCCTGAGCCACCACTGTAGGGCCCTCATATGAAGCAAGCCGAGTAGAATCACTACTGATGCGGTTGCCATAAGGCCCAAAATTCTTTGAAAATGTTTGACAGTGATGGCCTGGCCTAACCTGATAGCTCTAACTGCAGCCACGATACTTTGAATACGTGGCTGGGTCAAGTGAACTCGCATAGATTGCGGGTCCCACTCAGCTCCAAGAAATTTTATTCTTTGAAGAGGAGACAGAGAACTTTTCTTGACATTGAGCCTTAGCCCCAAGCACTGAAGATGACGCAAAACAACATCTCGATGTTGGATTGCTAGCGTCTCTGGTTCTGCCAGAATAAGCCAGTCATCTATATAATTTAGGATGCAGTTCCCCTGAAGTCTCAGTGGAGCAAGGGCAGCATCCATACAATTTGTGAAGGTGCAAGGGGATAGAGCTAGGCCGAAAGGAAGAACCCTATAATGGTAAGCTTTTCCCCCCAAAAAGCGAACCTAAGGAACTTTCTATGATAATGGATGATGAAATTATGAAAATAAGCATCCATGAGATCTATTGTCACAAACCAGACTTCAGATCTGATTTGCTGAATGATACTGCATGGGTATAGTGAGCATTTTGAATCTAAATCTCCTCAAAGATTTATTCAATACTCTAAGATCTATAATAGGATGAAGTCCACCATCCTTTTTCGGAACAATGAAGTAACGGCTGAAAAAACCTGAATCCCTCTCCTGATTAGGGACAATTTCTATTGCTTTTGCTAAAAGGGATTCAACTTCATTTTCCATCACCTGGCACTGATCTGAGAAAACCAGTGTGTGTAATACCCCATTGAAATCGGGTGGTCTCACTTTAAACTGGATCCTATATCCTTCTTTAACTATACCCAGGGTCCATTTAGATATATTCAGAAGGCCTGACCAGGCGTCTAAATAATCTACAAGAGGAATCAATTTCTCTGGGTTAGTCTCAGGTGATATAATGTGCTTATCGGTGGTCTGAAGCAGTTTACTGGCAGGAAGTAACCGATGAATAATCTAATAGGGGGATCAGTCCCTCAAGACTGACCTCCCTTTTTTTTTCTTTTTTCTTAGCCCGAAAGGCAGTCCTCAGACCTGACTTCGGGGCTTTTTTTTTTCTTTTTTTTTATGAGAACGTCTCCTCTGACCCAGAGCCCTGTACAGGGGGAGGGGGAGGGGAAGAGGTGACCTCTCAGAATATGAGGAGCTGGCGGCTGTCCCATGGGGGCATGTAGGCATGCACCAGCTTGACATGCCGCCGTATAAGCCTTCCCTACCAAATTCGATATAATATTTATATTCTTTTTAATTTGGAGGGACGTGTCTAAGTCATCAGAGGTAATACGATATCTGGGAGAAACATTCTTCTACCCCCTGCATCATTAAATTCCCCAGTAATTTTCTTCTTCAATTATTCCACAATCTCAATACCTCAGTATGGAGATCGTTTGAAAAAAGAAAGACTCTGACACGAGGATTTTGACTGGGTTTGCAGGAAGCACTCTTCTTAGTCTCTTCCTGCTTATTAAATGACCATTCATTTAATTCCATTACAGCCCCAGTCTTTCTCCAGCAACTCCTCATAATGTGGTGAATAATTGTGGTTCAGTGTTGATAGTATCTGACTCCTCAAAATCAGATAAATCAAACACCGGGTCTTTAACACGGTCGGAAGAAGCCGCAGTGACGCGGGGTTCCGAACCGTGCGCGAGACCCGTAAACACTGCTCCACGTGCGAACCCGATGCAAACAGACAACGCGCTGCCTCGACAGACGCGAGCTGATGCACTAGGAACGCAAGCCTGTTTTTATTCTTTTTAAACAGGCTCAGGCGGGAGCGGAGCATTTATTTTCAGAGTAAACTCGGAGTCTACGCGCTGCCTCGGCAAACGCGAGATTCCCAGTCACAGAATGCTTTCAGTTTGCACAAAATAGACAGTGCCCTCGAGAACTGTCCGTGCAAGCTCCGCTCACAACCCAACACCACAAAGCAAGTGTGCGCCATCTTTGCTTCTTTTATTTTTCTTAAATCAAGGAGACGCACACTGCCTTCGCCATAGTAGATTTGACAGACAACACCAAATAAGACGTACAGTTTGACACAGAACGCTGCTGAAGAACAGAAGCTGTCATTTCCTTGTTCCTGTGACCCTTATATAGCGTCCGGGTCACCGTCACATGCAACGTCATGACGCGCACCAATCCAGATTGGAATAGTTGTATAGTGGCTTCAGATAACGCATGCCGAAGGCATTCCCCGTAGCGTTGTATTCGACGCAGCGGGAGTTCCCCGTAACGAAGGGGAACTAACTTTACCACGCTCCGAGAGCCCTCTAGTGGTCAGGAGCATTTCCATTGTGTTGCAGCTTTATTTTGTTGTGTTGTACATTTTCCGTTGTGTTTTGGCTTATTTCCTTTGTGTTGTATATTTTCCGTTGTGTTGTGGCTTATTTCCTTTGTGTTGTGGCTTATTTCTGTTGTGTTGTATATTTTCCGTTGTGTTGTGGCTTATTTCCTTTGTGTTGTGGCTTATTTCTGTTGTGTTGTACATTTTCCGTTGTGTTGTGGCTTATTTCTGTTGTGTTGTACATTTTCCGTTGTGTTGTGGCTTATTTCTGTTGTGTTGTACATTTTCCCTTGTGTTGTGGCTTATTTCCGTTGTGTTGTGGCTTATTTCTGTTGTGTTGTGGCTTATTTCTGTTGTGTTGTATATTTTCTATTGTGTTGTACATTTTCCGTTGTGTTGTGGCTTATTTCCGTTGTGTTGTGGCTTATTTCTGTTGTGTTGTATATTTTCTATTGTGTTGTACATTTTCCGTTGTGTTGTGGCTTATTTCCGTTTGTGTTGTGCCTTAATTTCGTTGTGTTGTGAACTTATGTTTGCTTTTTAAATTTCGTTGTGTTGTGCACTACTGGGCCACCGTACCACTCTCATTTGTGTCAGTTTCGGTTTATCATAAGCACACAAAAAAGATTGCATTAAAGGGATACTTCACCTCAGGGAAGATAAATGTGTATTTAAAATAGGTCATTTAAGTAGAAGAAATGTGAAGAAATTTTTGAATTTGGAGCTTTCTAGACTGAGAAAAGCCAGAAAATGTATTTTTGGCTTATGTGGATGAAAGACAACAACTCCCAGAATGCACTTGCTTCGCTGCCTTAGGAGGCCACGCCTACCGATTTTGATGATATTTTTCAGTATTGAATATTATGAATTATCATATTTGTTTACTTACTATTATGTCGGTCAAGAGATGGACTCCGCCGTCCTCTTTTAACTGCAAAAGAAAATAACATGCAATTCAAAAATTCACAAATTCTTTTACTAAATTATATATCTTTATATTAAAGTAATAATTCACACAAAAAGGACTTTACATTGTCTTTGCAGATTAATACAAATCTGTCAGTTGATATACAAGTGGGGGGGGAAATATTGCAAATAAAAGAAACAAATAATTTTTGATTGAGATGTATACTGTCTGCAGGGGCGGATCTACGGGGTGGCAAAGGATACAGTCTTGCCAGCCCTGTTGCCACCCCATTTATAAATCAGATAATATTTTTTAAGTACATTTTTATGTTCATAACCTACACGTTGAAGGCCAAGGAGACCCGCACCAAACTCCTCTCAAACAATCGTTGATTTAGAATCCCCTCCCCCTCACAATGGTTTCACCCATCACCAGCACGGCAGCGACATTTCAAAATATAAAGCAATATTAATTGTGTTCTAAATAAAAAAATGTTCCCCTTTTTTTAATATAACAAAAAGAACCGATAAGAATACCGTACCGGATCGATAAGGAGTATTGGTAAGAGTAGTAATACCGAATGATACCATCCCTATTGGCAGCAACGAATTAAAAGTTATGGCTAATTTAACTGTGATTAAATTCAGTATACGTCTGCCATATGTTGCCACCCCTCAAAAATTCCTGCCCCCCTCTCGCCACCCCATAGAGACAGAGCACAACGCGTCATAATCTGAAGACCACGCCCACCCAGGGGGAAAACAAACCAACCAAATCTCCATTGACTTTGCATTGCGAGAGGCTGCCTCCTTGTCATTTCTTGCTTCTAAGAAAAGACAGAATAATGCCTAAAAGCTGCTATGTGACAAGGTGTACAGCAAACAAGCTAAGAAACCCAGAAATAAGTTTTCATAAGCTGTCGACCCCAAAAAACGAGCGTTTAGTGGATACAGGCTGGAACGAATGGGTAAACTGCAAGCGGCAACCTCCCCGTCTCTCTCTTGAAACCAATACGGAAGTGAGTTAAACTGCAATTCATTGACTGGCCGCTTGAGGCTGACTGCAGAAGTGAGTCAAATCTGTATCTCCCCCATGTTAAAATTACCAACTTTACAGCAGAAAAAAACATGTTTACAGCCTGGTTCTCTCTGTGGCTTTGGTCTATACAGCTAATTTTGCCCTTCATAACAACTGTGAGGGGGGTGAATTTTTTTATAACTCATCCGTTTAGTTGATTAATATTTAAAGTTATGCATAATTAAGGGTGTGTCCACTTTTGAGTGACAGGTGGATTCCCGCTGATGTCAATGCTAGCCGTTTGTCTCCTGTTAGCCGCGTCACTTCACCTCAGCAAATTTTAGCTGCTGAACATGCCATCTCTGCAGTGTTTGTGCTTTTTTCTGGATTATTTCATACAATTTAATACACCCATTACTTCGCCCACGGCTTTGGATTCCGTCGTTGTTGTCGAGTATCGTTCGAGAGAACAACCAGCGCTGTATTTCAGTTGTTTTCCTCTGTGAACATGCACTAATGGATGTCTGACAATTTCGTTGCTTTTTGGAGTTTTCAGATTTAAAAACGTCTACAGATATAAAGGCTTGTTCGTTCTGCTCTCACGGAACAGATTGATTATAATATGCTTATGTACCGTCAGATGAAATCCTGCAGCTGTCGGCGCTTTCTCCGTCCATGCAATAAATGCACATCATTGAATGAGCGCGGATTTCTAGCGCATTTACTTGAACTTCATAGGTAACGTTAATATATCTATGGTTTAACCCATTTGAGAGGCGGCCAAAATCAGAATTTAAAATGGACTGAATGCTCTCTACGAACTTGACGAGCGATGCCGCGCAATCACTAGCTACGTTTACATGGACACAATCGGAATGAAATCAATCCGATTGATGAATCCGAACAAGGTGTTTACATGAATGATAAATAAAGTAATCGGGTTGATGTGCGCGTTTATATGTCACAAGTTTCAAATCGGATCTGATGTTTTGACATGCGCACACTGCACGAATATACAGACTTTCCCGCATAAATATTCTCATCTATTGGTTCTTTATTTGTTTTAAACAGCAGACGTAATATTAATTCGTCTCTGGTCATAATTTAGAGCATATTAACCGTTTTGCCGTGCTGCTTATTGATCACGCAGTAAAAATGCCCCTCCCCGCAGCCAAAACCAGTCGTCTGTGGATGAGAATCCAAAACAAGCACTGGTGGGACGTTGTCCTGCTTCACTTCACAGACGCGCGAGTGAAATTAGGATTTTAGAATGACGGGAAACTTATTAATATGACACTTTATTCAACAGGAAGAACAGCTCGTTCCGCGCGTCATACGTCATTACGCTATTTAACGTCATCGCACATGCGCAGTCCTTTTAGTTTCGGTTTTCAATCCGATCAAGTGTTTACATGTTCTCTCGATCGGATTACAAAAGGGATAAACCACCCCTTTCAATCAGATCGAAATTTCATTCGGATCGAGCTCAATCGGATCGATTAAGGTGTTTACATGAGGGTTTTTTAGTCCGATTGAGCCGTCAGTCCGATTATAAGTGTCCATGTAAACGCAGCTAGTGTCACACACACTCTCTCAGAGTAACAGTTACTGCATAATACATTTTCAACTAGTAGAATAGTACAGAATCACGATACACATACATAATATTTCGATGGGCAAAAACAGGAACTTTTAATTGTCTTTACATCATCAACTCACTTTAGCGCGAGGCCCTGTGCAGTCGCAGACTTGGTACTTTCAGTAGCATATAGCATTACCTCCAGGGGCGGAGTGGCAATCGGGAGAGTCGGGACTTTTCCCGGTGGGCCGGTAGTGTTTTGAGGCCGCGGAGGGCCGGTCTGATAATAGTTATACATTGCGAGTTATTTTAGCAACACCCGTCTGGCGGCCTGATGTGCGGCCGCTTCTCGCTGGTCAAACTGTGCAGCCTCTCTGCTCAACACAGTATATAAAAGTGCTCAACCCGTTCGGCAGGTCCAACCATGTCTATAGGATTTTCAAAAACATAGGGGGGTCAGTGAGCGGCCCCTCCCAAAATCGGGTCGGCCTTTGATGTAAAAAGCCGCCGAACACCTCTTTTTCCTCGTCACGTCTTGGAAGTCTAACGTCCGTAAGAGTGAGTTAAATGATGGAAAGGCAAAAAAGAAAACTTATCTTGTTATTTCGAGATATTAAGACGTTATTTCAACATAATATCTCGTTATTTCGACATAATAAGTCGTTATTTCGACATAATAAGGGGGCATTCTAATCTGCATTAAGCTAGCCTACATTAAGCGTTCTTAGGCCTAATGGTTTTCTATGGGAGGAAATTGCTTAACGTGTAATTAAACGTTGCGTTCATATTCTGGGCTCATCTGATTTTTAGTAGGCTACATAGCATTTTTATGATTTTAGTATCATAATGATTAATAAATGCACGCACAATTATCCGTGAACTTGATTTGAACAAACGCCTTTCAACTTGTGCAAAATTCAGAATTAAATGAATGTGCAGCAATTTGCACAAATAGAGAGTCTGTAGGCCTATTGTAGCCATTAAATAAGCGCATTTAGTTTCATATGTTAAAATATATAATGTCATTTCTTTTCCATTTATGTTTATTTATGAAAAGTGAACAGCACGAATAAGATATGATGCCTATCAAGAGACAGAGGGTCAGACAGACATGATTTTGACCATTTCATTCAGTTTTGTTTTGTAGAAAACCTTTCATTAAGGTGAATTTCGTTTTGTATAAATTGTATCTTAATTTTAATCATTTTTTAAATAATAATAAGCAAATATAACAAACAGACAATATAGCCTAATCATGGAGGCGCCCGCGCGGTCAATTGCATTGCACGTTAACTGAGCGCATCTCATCCGAACTAAGTTAACGAAACTCAGTGTATGCCTCACACAGACATGCGAAACACATCAAATACACAAAGCTTGAAATAACTTTAAACGAAATAATTCAAAACGAAAAGAAAAAGGCTTGCCTACTCTCTGATTACGTAATCATGCATTTCTCTAGGCGCGTTCACTATATATGGCGATCGTCAACTTCATCTTTGCAGCCGACACCCGACACTGTCAGAAAACACTAATTTATTACTAAAAATCAATGCACGCGTTACCGGATTTACAAATGCACATCTTGCTTGTTGCACGCACATAAATGTTGAAATAACGAAATATTATGTTGAAATAACCTTATTAATAAGCTACTAATAGCCTACATCTTTTAGAATATTTGATTGAATGCTGAATGTTGCGCTTGTTCAATTTAATAAAATTAAAACTTTAATTGTGATCATTAAAATAATTGAATATTAAATATTTAGTGGCCAAGTTTTGCTCAATTATTATTTGTATAACTGCGCAGCTCCCCCGTCAATGATCTAGCACCCCTCAGCACAAGCGTTAAAAAATCTGGCGCTGAGAAGGTCAGACTCAAAAATTATGGAGGAGGAGGCAGTGAAATGCTCCAAAATAACAGACATGTTCCGGGCATCAACAAGCAAAGATACTACAGGTGAAATAAACTGAAGCACATGTTGTCAAAGCTAGGCACAGATGGGAATTAGCACCAGCTATGCAGCCAGCCAGCCAAAAGCTTGTGTAATTTGAAAGTAGCAGTGGTAAATATGAGACAAATAAAAAGTTTACTATTGAGTGACTATCTAGGCTACTGCAGATTTCCTAGTTTTAAAACGAGTAACCTCCCTTGGCTGCTGCTGCTATGTTAAGTGTATACAGATTATGTTAACACTAGCAGAAGCTAACGAGCAAGGTGTCGTGTCACCGTGAAAATGCCATAGACCCTTTTCAACAGGGTGATGATGACACGTTTTAACGGTCATCATCCGCATAAATCCTGGAAAGTTTTTTTTAATATTTTCAATTGAAAAAAATATGTATTTACATTTAACACTATTTTATATTATATTACCTTTAATAAAATTACAAAAAAAAACGAGTTAATGCTGCTGTGAGGGTTTCTAATGCTGCGTCTGTGGGAGTGATGACAAAGTGACTTATATTTCTCTCTTCTGAGTTCTTCTGACTGCCGTTATCCATCTCTCGCAATTTTTTTACTCTTTTAGAAAGTTGTGAAAAAACTATAGAGGAACAAAAAAAAATCTATTTAATATTCTCTCATTCACTGCTATATTTTTTAGCAAAGGTTTTTTTTTTTTTTTTTTTTTTTTTTTTTTACCACCGAGGGCCGGTGGTCTACGAAATTTCCCGGTAGATTTTTTGGTCCCACTCCGCCCCTGATTACCTCCCAAGCCTGAGCTAACTCGATCACGTCGAGCGGTGAGTGTGGTTTCAGATAGCCAGGCTCCTCAGCTCCACCCACGCCCCGCCTCTTTGCCCATTTTCTGTTATCCGGGAGTGATGCAAGGTGACGCGAGGCCAAGATGGCGACGGCCGACTCCGCCCACTTTAGGCTTCAAAAATGCTCTTCAGAAACCTACGGGTGACGTCACGGACACTACGTACATATTTTTTTACAGTCTATGGTAAATTGTGGGATCCTGACACTCAGTATGCACTAAAAATACACTACATCTGCAGCAAGTTAAACATTTGGTCACTGGTGAGTCAAATATCCAAATGTCAGTTTTATATATTATATTTCTGTAAGATAAACTATCCTGTGTAGCCGATTACGGTCTCCTCCGGCGGACGTACGTTAGTTCTCAGAGTAATGAGTCACGTGACGCTCTGTCTCAACTGTCTGTATCCACTTTTATGTCCTAAACACTCGTTTTTGGGGGGTCGAGAGCTAATAAAAACTTATTTCTGGGTTTTTTAGCTTGTTTGCTGTACACCTTGTCACACAGCAGCTTTCAGGCATTTTTCTGTCTTTTCTTAGAAGCAAGAAATGACAAGAAGGCAGCCTCTCGCAATGCAAAGTCAATGGAGACCGTTGGATTGTTTTCCCCCTGGGTGTGGGCGTGGCCTAAATGCGCTCTGTCTCTATAAATAATCCGCCCCTTACTGTCTGGAATGGCTGCAGTGTATGACCATATCTATCTAATATTGAAGGCAATGCGTCAAAGATTAGTCACATATCTTTAGTTAAATTTCTTGCTTTTTTTCCTATTCAAAATGTTTTTTTGAAACGCATGGGTCGATCTCCGTAACCCTTTTTATTCTGACCAACATCAAAAACTTAAAAAAATTAAACGAATTCGTCTTTTTACAGTATGAGCAAAATATTGCAGGAATATCTACTAGCCCTGTATGAGTGTTGCGAAATCTCTAAAGGGAAAATAAAATGGTAACGTTACAACCTTTGATGAAATGGTTAATCGAAATGTTACTGAAAAAAGTTGTGCTACCTTATGATTTCTCGAGGTGACAAACTTTGCCTTATTATTATTAATTCTGCCTAGGCTATATCACATTTACCACATGCCTCGCTGCCTTATTATTCACAAGAAAACGCATTCAAACAAACGGCGTTGCTCCGTTAGATTACGATAGAAGAAAAGCGCGTTCTGTAAGCAGGCCTTATCCTACTTGTAGGCCTACTGACATATTTTCCAGCATTTAGATATTTACTGTATTTAAAAAAGAAAAGAATAATTGCAGTTAGGATTTCAGTAAATGTGGTATTTTGGCTCGTTAATCATATTAATATGGTCTGATTTGAGTCTTACCTAAACTTGAAGCCATTAGCCTATATGTTCGTAACAAAATCGAAAGTTAAAGTGTGTTCTAACATGGAGAAGATAACACGCCTATGTGTGTGTGTGTGTGTGTGTGTGTGTGTCATGTGTGGTAAGAGGGTGTGCTACTCTCCACCCTCAAAATTTCTCGCAAGAGTGATCATAGTTTTCATGTTTAGTCTTTCACGCAAGTAATCGTTATGATAAATGTTTTGTCTGATCGCACACAGATCAGAACGAACTTCTATGACGGTGCCGATAACTTTTTAAATCAGCCTTTTACATCACGCAGTAGGCTACATTATCTTAGAATGGAGCACACGATGTTTCCCAATGTTTTCTAATATAGAAATAGAATAATATTTTCTATTAATATAGGTTGATTCTATGTATTACTGTCACCTGGTTTTGAAACACCCGCTATAGCCCAAACTAGCACGATTAATGCTAGTTTAATTAATCATTTTTTGCGTTGTTTTACTATTCAAACAGAGACCACATTTCATAACAATTTTTTTCCACTTTTCTAATCCACCACCGCAATTTCAATATAAATCAAACATATTCAAATGCCCATGTCTGACCTGCACATAATCTGAAGCCTCACCGTATGTAAACAAACAGCCATATGGACCTTTTTCAAAGACTGTGATGACGCGTTTTAACGGTCATCAGCATCTTAAATCCTGAAAAGTATTTTTTTTTTTGTTTTAAAGTGTGTATGTACATTTATAACACTATACTTTGTATTATATTACCTTTGCATCAAATGACAAAAAAAAAAAAAAAAAAAAAAAAATGGATGGATGGATGGACGGACGAACGGTAAATTTGACATCTTTCTCTCTTCTGACTGCCATTATAAATCTCTCTCTCTCTCTCTCTCTCTCTCTCTATATATATATATATATATATCTTTTTGAAAGTTGTGAAAACACAATTGTGTAGTTTTTCTTTTGCTATTTGAGCAAATGGGAACACAGAAATTTTAATTTAATGTTGTCTCTAGGAATTTACCCATATGATGACTACCCTTCTGAGAAACCTGGAAATTTGAAAAGGGTCAAATTGAGAATCATGATGAATGCACACATTCTCATCTGTACAATTTACTTGTGTTGAAGGCCAATGGAGACATTAAAAAGAGATTTCAATTTTAGCCACTGATACTGAGTGCAAAGCCTAATAAGTTAATGTGAAAGTGAGTTTTTAAGTTTGACTTATAGTATAGTCTCAATCTCTGAGAGATCAGAAAGAGAGAAAAGTTGTGATTAATTGTTACATTTTTAAAGGTTTTGATGCCATCTAGTGGATGTAACTGGTTTCATTGCCAGTGTGTAACTTCCTGATGAAAGTCATGAAGACTGAAGATCTTCAGTGAATGTTCATCAGATCAGTTAGATCTTCAGTGAATGTTCATCAGATCAGTTAGATCTTCAGTGAATGTTCATCAGATCAGTTAGATCTTCAGTGAATGTTCATCAGATCAGTTAGATCTTCAGTGAATGTTCATCAGATCAGTTAGATCTTCAGGTGCTTCATCAAGAGAAACGGCACAAAGCAGTTCCTGATAACTGTTCAAAATGACCATCAGGATGTGTGTTTTCATTGTGTTCTTCATCAGTATGGAAGGTAAGAAATCATTTCTTTTCACAAGCAGAATATTGTTTTAGTGGTTGTGTTCACTGGTCAGTGACTTACTGGAACATTTTCACTTTCAATTCATGCTGCATATATCTTGAGTTGTACTCAACACAATTAAATATTTTCAATAAGTCACAACATATCAAAATGTATGCAACATTTAAATAAAAGTGTGCAAACTTGACAAAAGTACTTGTAATGCTCGGCAAGGCAAATTGATTTATATTACACTGTGGTAATCCAGTGCTTCACAGAAAAAAAAATTTGAACAAAAATTAAAAAAATAAAAATGTTCATAAGAAATCAATTGAAACTACAATAAAAGAAAGAAGCAAAAAAAAAAAGTTAAAAATGAGATGAAAAAAAAATATGAGGGACGTAAAAGGAAGAGAGGCAGTGCAGTGTGATCTGTACAGCGCAGAAACAAACTGTTTTTATTCTGGGCTCAAAGGTATCTATCGATACTAATATCACTTAATATAAGCAGTAATCTACCCTGCAGGTAATACATGCATAAATAGCTTAAGCTTCTCTAGGTAGAAACAAAAGATCTGATTCGTACTATGTTTTTTAGATGTAGTAAGCTAATTTAGTTCTGGCTTTGATGTATTTTCTGAAACTAAGATCAGAATCCAGGATGACACTGAGATTCATGACTTCATGTTTAGTTTCTAGACTCCTGGTGTCAAAGTATTCATTCACCTTTGATACTTCATCTTTATTGCCAAATACAATAACCTCTGTTTTGTCTTTATTAACTGAAGAACATTTTTGGCACATCCAGCTGTTCATTTCATTTAAGCATTGGCACAGGGAGTCTATGGGATTGGGGACTGAAGTCACTTGGCGATAAATCTAGATCTGAGTGTCTTCTGCATTACTGTGATAATAAGCAATATTGTTGTTTTGAATTATATGGCCTCGTGGGAGAATATACAAACTGAACAGTGGAGGCGCAATGATTGAACCTTATAACTCAATGTGTCATAGCAGTCCAATCAGATTCATAACTGCTTATGCTCACAAATAGCCTTCTAAATATGACCTAAAGCATGTTTTGTTGAAGAAAGTTTTCTTATTTACTAGCTCTCAGTGTAACTCATGTTTAACCCTCATTCATATTGTTTCAGGTCTGGTGAATGGTGAGTGGGATGAGTTAAAGACAGTGATGGAGGGAGACGATCTGACTCTGCAAACAGGAGTTCCTGAACTAAAAGGAGAGGATGAAACAATGTGGCTGTTTACAAGTGGCAGCCAAACCACCCGAATAGCACAGATGTATCAGAGTAACATATCGCTTCATAAGAGACTCGCTGACAGATCGCAGCTCGACACACAGACCGGATCACTGACCATCTGGAACATCAGTGCCAGTGAATCTGGACTTTATACGCTTGAACTCACCATCAATGACTTCATCTCTAGGAGAACATTCAGAGTTGATGTATATGGTAAGTTTTAACTGCAGCCAATAGAAGACTAAATACTAGTGTGTCACGTTCTGGGCCAGCCCAGTATAGAGACACTTAGCCTTTAGAGTAAAATATTAGTGTTAAATTGCGCCATCGTCCACCTTAAGTAAGGTAGATCAATAATATTGTTGAATATTAAATGTCCCCAACTAAGCAAGCCAAAAGCCAAGGCAACAGTGGCAAGGAACCAAAACTCCATCAGGAGACAGAATGGTAAGAACTCGAGCTGTAGTTTGTTTAATAACCGTGCAGGGCAATCACCTATAATAGCATTACAATAATCTAGCCTTGAGGTCATGAACGCATTAACTAATTGTTCCGCATTTGTCAATGAGAGCATATGACGTATTTCAGATATATTTTTAAGATGGAAAAAAGCAGCTTTACAAATGAGTGTAAGCAGTTGAAAAAAACTGTAAATCGATTACTGGATGCTGTAATGTTATTGTACATCTGATTTATGATTTAGAATAGCAACTCTGCCTCTGCCTCTGATTTCAAGCAGTTTGTCTGCGATTTTGCAAAATCTGTCGGCGAGTGAAAATCGGGGCTAAAATCGTGCAGTGTGAACTCGGCATAACCTGTGGGGGAACTCGCGGTGACACGGGGAGAACAAAGGCCTCCTGGGTCAGGTGAGTGCTGCTTTATTTTTCTTATAGTTACAATTATCTATCTATCTATAGCCTACAGTATATATATATATTCATTAATTTATTTATTTTACATTTTTGCAGGTTTTGAAATTCGCAAAAGCTCAATATAACCAAAGATAAATATCAATATATTATTGGAGAGGCGGTATTAACATTGTTTAATTCTAAAAAACTTAACATTAAGTTAAGTTTACATGACATAAATAAATAGTAGATGTTATATGAAATTGAGTTTTAATCACTGATAAGTCAGAAAGAGAAAAGCTGTGATTAATTGTTGAGAGGTTTTGGTGCCATCTAATGGATTCAGCAGATTCATCTCCACCTGTGGCACTTCCTGATGACAGCCAGAGTTACAATCCTCTGAATGTTCATCAGACGAGCTCGAGCTCCAGGTGCATTATCAACATTAATAACATCACTTATATTAATATCTAATGCCTGTTCAAAATGTGGGTTTTCATCGTGTTTTTCATCCGTGTGGATGGTAAGATTTTTTAAATCTTATATTGTTTCTATTCTTTTAGTGGTTGTGGTCATGACTGTGTAACTTGCTGAGATGCTCAACAGGGCAAACTAATGACACAAGTTGTACAAATACAATTAAGGATTTTCAAACATTACATTAAATTGGTCTAACATGAAATTGTTTGCAAAATCTCTGAAAGTTATTGTTAACTCAACTGCTGTTACAAAAACATTAAACACGAAACTTATTTTTATCAGTTACACAAACACTTTAAATTGCACACCATGAACTATTTTTAGTCAATTTTAGATGGATGGATGGAAAGAGATAGATAGATAGATAGATAGATAGATAGATAGATAGATAGATAGATAGATAGATAGATAGATAGATAGATAGATAGATAGATAGATAGATAGATAGATAGATAGATAGATAGATAGATAGATAGATAGATAGATAGTAGGGCTGCTGAATACATAGAAATTTATAGAAATATCGCAAATGTATATATCGTATCGTAACAGCTTGCAATAACTGGGGTCATGAACAAAAGACAAAGAGAAAATCTCACTGCTCTACGCTGAATACATTTTGTAGCTTTAATAAGAATCAGTATATATTTAATTCATACATTGAAAACTAAGCAGTGTTTTATTTTTACATTTGATTATTTAGTTTCTGTTGTTAAATAAACCTAATGTAGGCCTTCCTGGTTTACACTGATGTTAAAATAACTCTTCTTATGCTACTGTAAAACACTGTTCACGTTCAGAAGTTGTAAGGATGTTTTCTTGTCACAAAAAGAATGTGAAACACGTTTGTAGATTATATAATTTTAAATATATTTTAAAAATCATTTAAGTTTTGTGTGTGACAAAATATTGTGCTAAAGCATCGTATCGAATATCGCATTATTTGATGAGTTATCGCATTTATAGATAGATAGCCTAGATAGATAGCCTAGATAGATAGCCACATCCTGCTTCAACAAGTATTTCCATTGTGGTTTCTGCATAATGTACTGCTAATCAACATCTAGTTTGGATGACAATATAGTTTTTTATATGTAACCCAAATCAAACCATTTTCACTGGAACACACTGGAACAACAAATTTTCATGTTGTTCCAGTGTGTGGACAGGCTGATGTTTTTAAAACAGTTCAAGTGAAGGAGGGAGAAGTCCTACGTCTACATCCAGGAGTTGATCTGACGGAAGACTTTCAAATACTCTGGTCTTATGAAAGTGGCGATCTAAGTACTCGTGTCGCACAGATACATCAAGGGAAAACTTACACACATTATGATGAGAGATTCGCTGGCAGAGTGCAGATTGACCAAACGACTGGAGTTCTGACCATCTCAAACATCAGGACCAATGAAACTGGACCCTTTGTAGCATTCATTGTTATTAACAAACAGATCTCAAAGCGGAAGTTCTATGTTGCTGTATATGGTAAGTTTTATTTGTAAAAAAAAACAATACTTGTACAAAAAACAATAGAAAGGTGAAACTCGAAAAATTTTAATATCGTGCAGAAGTTATAATTTTGATGATTATGGCTTACAGCTTATGAAAACACCAAATTCAAAATCTCAGAAAATTAGAATATTACATGAAATCAGTAAAAAAAAAAAAAAAAAAAAGAATTTTAAATACAGAAATGTCGGCCCTCTGAAAAGTATAATCATGCATATGTACAGTATATAGTTATATATACACTAAATAAATTAGTTTCACCTTTTAATTTGAATTACTGAAATACATGAACTTTTGCATGATATTCGAATTTTTCGAGTTTCACGTTTCATCTCGTCCTAAAGCACCCGTCTCATCAGTTACTGTGCACCAATCTACAGTCCTTCAGTCTGTCTTATACTTCGCTAATAATAATAATAATTCTAATAATACATTTTATTTATAATGCGCTTTTCTAAACCCAGAGTGCTACAGACATTAAAATCAAATAAAAAATACAAAAGCACAAGAGTAATACAAAAATAATCATTACAGTACAACACAGTAAAATACAAATCATGACAGTCTATATAAGCAATTTTAAGATGAGTTTTTAACAACTTGATCTGATCTTCTGGCTAATGTGGGAGCATCTCTAACAATAAGAGGAAGTGTATCCCATAACCTGTGCAGCAACAGAGAAAGCTCTCTCCTCCACAGAGTTTAATCTACAGGGCTGAAGAGCAAGTGAAGCACTAGACCGAAGGGAACGGGAAGGCGCGTACAGGCTGACTAAGTCACTGATATAAGAAGGGGAAATTTCGTGCATAGCTTTGTATGTCTGTGAGAGTTTTAAAAGCAATACGCGACTGAACAGGAGGCCAATGCAAGCACACAAAGCACGCCTGTAATGTGCTGACGTGTGAAGTGTGTGTAAGCACACGAGCTGCTGAATTCTGGATGTTCTGCAGCCGTTTTATAGATTTAGCAGGTAAACCAACAAATAGTGCATTACAATAATCAATCCTGGAAGTAACAAATGCATGAATACGCCTTTCAGCGTCGGGTAGAGTAAGATAGGGCCTAATTCTTGCAATGTTTCTGAGATGCTGGAATGTAGATTTTGTAATACTCTTAATATGTGAGTGTTAGGTGAGCGTCAAAGATCACACCAAGGTTACGAGCATAAGAAGATGGAAATAAAACACTATTATCCATAATCAAATAAAAATGTCTCCCTTTGTGAGTAGCCGCCGGTGTGGCAATGAGAAGAATCTGTCTTGGAAGAATTCAATAAAAAAAAAAACAATGGTACATCCACGTTTTTATTTCCTGCACACACTCCGAGAGGATTGTAGAGGTGACAGTAGGATCAGATTTGGAGCTGATGTAAATTTGAGTATACCCCAAACCCCAAAAGTGATACCCCAAACCATATTTCCTAATTATTTGCCCCAAAGGAAGCATATAAACACTAAAAAATATGGGACACAGGACAGTGACTGATTCAGAGCAGGGTGAGACCTACTTTTGTGTTTTGTAGTCTGACAGACCAATAGACAAAAAGACAGATAAGACTTTTAGATTTGAGCCCATAAGTTGATTCTATAAATTCAAGACTAAATAAAAACTGTCAACAGGTTCATCATCGACCAGCAACACGACCAGCACCAACCAGACAAGAGAGCTTTACCCTCCAAACAAAGGTATGAAACATGACCACATGAAGCTTCCTGCCACAATAACCTCTGTGCAGCTTCTGTCTATACAAAGACATGTAATAACAGATGTTTCTCGATACGTCTCTTCTGTTTCAGATTGTGCAGAGCGTTGTGGCGGCACCGAGGCTCTGGTTCGACTGGTTCTGTCTGGTCTGGTGGGAATCGCCACGGTTTACTTTCTGGTTGATCATGTGAGGTCCTGTTAATCTCAAAGGAGATTTCTCTGTGTGATGATGATACTTTCATGAAATGTCACAAAATGCACTTTGACATTAAAGTGAGTTTGCCAGAAGGAATTGCCAATTGATAATCATTGATAATGTTATTGACTGGCCAGCCTATAAAGAGTAACAATTAATATGAAATCACAATTATTAGATTGTCACACAACACATTGTATAACAAGATGTTTCTCTGGCATTTCCTTTTACATTTTAGGAAACATTTTACATTTGTTTGTTTCCCAGGAGTTCTGAAATGCTAAACCATGTGAATTATGTTGCATTATATACAAACTTTAAGAGACACTGCTTTTACTTTCCTATATGCACAAAGTTTATATTAAATCAACTTGTTAATCACTTTATCATATTATGGGTGGAGCTAACAGGTCTTTCTCTAGAATTGTTGTTTGTTGCATTTTATAAAACCTGTCTATGTAATCCAAATCAAACCTTTCATGTTGTTTCTCTGCATGTACTACGTGTTATAATACCATAATTTGAGCGTTAAGTTAATCTAAACTGTATTAAATACATTTTTGTGCCATTCATTTGTTGAAAGGGATAGTTCACCCAAAAATGAAAATTGTCATTAATTTCTCAGCCTCATGTCGTTCGTTTTTAAACGTTCTTTTGTTCATCTTCAGAACACAAATGAAGATCTTTTTGATGAAATCGGAGCGCTTTGTCCCTTCAGTGACAGCAACACAACTACCACTTTTAACGCTTCAAAAATTTCATAAAAAGATTGTGAAACGAATCCATATGAATTGAGCAGTTTAGTCCAAATTTTCTGAAGAGACTCGATCATTTTATTTGATGAACAGATTGAATTGGGACACAGTTTATATGGGAATAAAAGCATAAATTCAAAGGCCACGTCTTCAATGTCTGCAAAGTTTGAACCGAGTGGTGTTGTTTTGGGGAATCAGGAAACAAAAAAAGCAGAAGTTTATTGAATAATCTTAGTTGACTTCATCTGACCAGCACATGTTCAACAGGTGTTGAATACAAAAGCAATAAAAAGGCAATAACACATTTCTGCTTTAATGAAAATGTAACAATGCAAATACTTTTTTACATTTCCTAAAAATATATTTTGACATTTAAATCTGTTTACAAAATGTTTACAAAAATACTATTAAGGAAAAATACATTGCCAACATTTACAACATACACACACAGTATTGAACTTGGCAAGACAACAACCCTAACCTGGTAGGCCCCACATGCTCTTAAATGTTTATGCATGCATGTACTCTTTGACAATCGTCCACTATAGATCCATAACGTGTGCACACAATTAGGTTGATCAGTTAAAGTGCATAAGACAATTAGTACCCTTTATTTGGGATCTTCAATATACTAACTATAACTTCAACATATACTAGCTCCAAAATGGAGGACAGAGCTTTTTTTCCACACTGTGCTGTAACTTGCATCCTTCATAAGAAACAATAAGAATAGACAAAATGTAGCTTCATATTTAAGACATGTTATTCCACATAATAAAAAGAATAAATAGAAATAAATGCTTTAGGTTAAAATACACAAATCATGTCAACCTGTGAATTTATAAACTATTGCACATGATTGTATTGCACCAAAGGACAGTGTTGTTCGGTACTTCTTGGTCCCCAGTACATTTGCATTTGCATTTACATGTCCATTTAGTCATTTAGCAGACGCTTTTATCCAAAGAGACTTACAATTTAGGACTAAGTTAAACGCGTCATCTTGAAGAGGCAAAAACAACGCAAGAACTGCTCAAAATACAAAGTTCAGGCATTGTTCAGAGTAGCATAATTTTTTTTTAAGAGGTTAAGTGCTCACGGAAGAGATGGGTTTTCAGCTGCATTCCGGATGAGGGTGGGGAGAGCATTCCTCCAGCATGGAACCGTGAATGAGAATGTTCTGGAAAGTGATTTTGTGGCTTTCTGTGATGGAACTACGAGATGTCGCTCGTTGACCGGCGAGAAGGAGAGATTTGTTCTTTTTCTCATACTTCATCTGTAATGAGAAAAATTACAAATTATCAAACAAAATGTGTAATTATTGAATTCAACAATTTGTGGGGATCTTGTAAGTAGAGCTGTGGATTATTAGTGTTGCCCTAAGGGAGTAAAAAGTCCTCATTGATATGAAAATGTCATGCAATATATACTCCTGGGTAGGGTTGGACCAGCCATTCGTAAATTCTTACTTAAAGGTGCTGTATATGTTACTTTTTCACTCTACTAAAACATAAAAATACCATTAACACTCTGAAAAACACTTCATCCTAACATTTCGGACCCACTGCTCCTCGTTAAAGCCCGTCACGATCTCATGAAAGTGTGTATCTATTGCACAAATTTTATTTCTTGTGCCATGTACGGCAAAAATAGTTTTTGCGTGCATATGATATGCACTTCTATGGCGTGTAATACACACACGCTCCACACCCCTAATCCTACCCAATGGCTTTACAGTACGTATCATGCAAGCAAAAACTATTTATGTCGTAGGCCTATAAATGACACGAGAAATAAAATTAGTGGTATAGATACGCACTTTCATGAGATCGTGTTGTATGTTCCCACCAGTCCTGAGATCTCTCTCACACACAATAACTGAAGCATATGCGCAGACTGCAATGATGGTTCTTTTCGTCATCCTCCGCCTCAAAATCATGGTGATGTTTGGCGAACTTCGCATTTATCGCAAATCGTCCATCGGTGCAAGAACCCCCTTTAAGCATGCGCGATATTTCAGATAGTATGTCAAGTGTAAACGCATGAATCGGATATGGGTCACAATTGAAAGAACGTGTAAACGGATGGTCAAAAAAATTGGATATAGGCAACAAATCAGAATTGGGCATCAAGACCTGCAGTGTAAACGAGGCCTAAGCCTATAGTGCGGACTTTAAGTAAGTTCCAATTTAAAGGTGCAGTCTGTAAGAATATTCAACCAAGACTAGTGGTCGAAATAGGTAGATTCAAAATATCGGAGCCTGTCGTTTCTCCCGCCTCCTGCTCGATGTCACATGGGTTGGCAGTTTGAGCAGACGCAACAGGAACAATGGACAATGAAAAATGGCAAACTGGCGACGTGCAGTATCACAGACCAAAACAAAAACAAACATTCCAGCCTGGAAACATCTGTATTCAGATTTCATAATGAACACTTTGATATTTGTAATACATTAGTTGAGGTCTCATCCGTCCACTGATCACAAGGCTGGCAGTAGCTGAGCTTGGCTTATGGCCTATAGCCAACATTACTTACAACCTGTTTTTATGCCCCAGATTTGTAATTCACAACTGCTTAATGAAACATACTTTGGTTTTGCACGAAAGTGTCCATCTCTCTGGGATCTTCCTCCTGCTGCTTCTTTGGCTTTCGGTTGTGAAACATCTGCAAATCAATCAATATTAAAATGTATTTAATTATTGTTACAAATATAAGCTTTTCAAAAAGAACAGCAAGCGTGACAGTTCAAGTGTATATAATTCATACTATATTCAACAGTAAAACATTTGAACACCAGTGAACTCTGAAAACAGCTCATTAAGTCATCTGAAGTCATATGATATATAGATATATAGAATAAAATTATCTCAAAGCTAAAACACATGAACTAAAAGCCACAAAATATGCCAAGCCAGTAAAAACAAACAAAAAACAAATAAATAAATAAATACAATAATAATGCTAGCAGCAACTAACAATGTTGTTACACAATGAACCATGGACAAAATGTTTTGTAAAAAATGTTTAGGACACTTATAAATTATCCTGTAATTTGTTGTCTTCCCAAACAAAGCTTTAAATGAGCAAAGCAAACCATGTTCCTGCTGTAATACTTACCCCTCGGAGATATCTGAAGGCTTTAGTTGTTATTGCATCTCGTCCAGCTTTTCTAGCTTTTGCTTTATCTGCAATAACTAGTACAATTACAAGAGCTACTATAACTCCTATAGGAATAGCCACTTTAGCTCCAATAGCTAGTGCTTCAGGAACTGTGGCATTGTGGAGTGGCTCTGTAAGATACAACAGGAACAAAAACCATTAAAGGAGTTTAAAAAACTGTTTTTCATCTTTCTTCAAATGTTGTTCTCATTATTAAAGACAGACTGTCATAACTGACAAGCCATAGTGAAAATGTATGACCTCTAACCCTATTATGGCCTCCTGTACCACCTAGATTACTCCTAGCAATAATGAATAGCACTTCCACATTTAGGAAAGTAAACAGTAACACCGTGTTTGCATTAGATGTGAGTGGAACAACACATCAAAAGCTAACAGACCCAATTATAATCAGTAATGCTGAAACACTTGATGTGGTGCGCTGTGATGCGATGAGCCACCAAGAGTAGTATTTCTATTTCTGACATACTTCACGCATATGCATTACGTCCGATAACAGAACAAATGTATTTGGAAGATTCATTTTGTCCGGTATAGACAGCCTCAAGCTTCTGCAGTGCATGTGGAAATGTGAATTGATCATGATCATCAATATCAGTGATATAAGGTCAGCTGCTGAGTTTAAGCATACAGTACCGTTCTGTTTGATACCTTGGATGTGGGTTTCATCTGGCACAGCAGTTGTTGTAGAGGTCGAGGAAACATCTGAACCAACAAAACAGGAAAGGTATAGAGATTTATTCATTAAAACATTATTTACATTGCTAATGTACCAGTACAAAAAAATTAAAAAATTTCCCCATTTCTGAATGTTTGCTACTCCTGATACCTGAATATTTTTAGCGTTGTTTACTTTAATTAGACTGTTTATTTGAATTACTTGAGAAAACCTGAAGCTTTTTACTTGTAATTGTTTCAGTTTGTTCATATTTCTATTAATATGTAACTTTTTAAATGAGTGTGTTTCACTGGCATATTGCGGTTTTCTATAATATCAAAATTGTTATTAACAATTGTGAAATTTCACTGGTAGTATTGACAGGTACCGTGACTCTCTTATAATCTATCTGTAATGTACATTTTTGGTTGCAATCAAATCAGTCAGATTTTCAAAATTCTCACCTTCATCAAGAGTGAAATTCGGTAGAAAAGGTGTTCTTCCGTTTAGGTTTGCATCAAACCGATCCAAGTGATTGATGTTGTGCATGATCAGAACCAAATATTCTGATTCAGTTTCAAAGCATTTCACACAATAACTAATGTTGCAGCTCCCACTGTGGCAGAAGTATTGTCCAGCCATCTCATCTGTGCCACTTTTTTTCACAATCACTTGGCCATCATTTCTCACTTGATCCATTTTGATGAGTTTCTTGCTGTAGGTTTTGCCCTCACTCATCATCACAGCAGAGGTCAAGCAGAGCAGCAGCCCTGTAAACAAACAGACATGCATGCACTGTATTAAAGTGTCATGAAACACATGACTTCAGGACAAGTCATTAAGAATAGAAACCAATAGCAAATATTTTTTTTTATTTGTTTGTTTGTTTATTTATTTTTGCTAAATGTCTTCTGTGGTATCATCCACACATGCAAATTTGGTTTATAACATAACTGTAATAAAGACATTTTTTAAATCAAAGTGCCATGGTAGGTCAAACTAACTTTACTGAAAATGTTATTTTCATGTCATATCTGAAAGCCAGGTTATGTTTTTCCTAATATCTGTCATTATTAGCACATTTTACACATGGGGAAAGCCAATTGTTTAGTCAATAATTCAAGAAGGTCCAGACTTTAAAGCTCTTGCTAACTTGGCCATATGAAAAAGTAATATAGTTCATGTAATTGTTTAACTATGGTATTTCTTATAACAAGGATATAATTAAAGGTAAGATCACTGATGGCTCCTCATTGCCATGCTTAGGCCAATGATATTTTTGTTTTCTTTCTTTAGTGAAAAATATATTCCCTTAATAGATTATCAATGATAAATTCTATAACACGTTAGTCAAAATTTAAATTGTAGTAAAGGTGGTTATGAGTAGTTTAAAAAGCTTTCTAATTCAGGTTGGTGCAGGATGATATTTTTAACTTTTTTTAACAGGATGAACTTTTAAGTTTGTGTCTGTTCTAGATCATGTGTGACTTTCTCAACAGCATTTTACTACATTCTCAATAGAATTAAAATGGGTTGCACATTTTATCATCAGCGTCGCAATTGTAACGGCTGACACAAATCTTATTACACTTTTAGAGTGCACTGCAAACAATTGCAAAATTAAACAATTGGGTTTCATATTGCGCAGATCATTGGTCTGTTCAGTCCGTACGGGAACTCATTGCTTATGACTTTTAAGATGGACTGTATTTTCGTTTTCGGTTAAAATGCCTTTTGAATGGGAGTGCTTGGGGCACTTCTATGATAGCATCAAAAAACGCTATTTTTAAAACACTAAGAAGGCTCGACACAACATGAAACTGTGCTGGAAGTTTCACCAGGGGCTCTTCACATGAACTCGAGCGTTGAGAACATTGTTTGTGTACACAGAGTTTACTAAAAAGAAAGGTTTTGAACAACTCACTGTAGCTGTTGTTGTTTCCGGCCGCCGGCATTTTGTCAGTCAAAAATAGTCAATCTCCAAATGCAACGTCACAGGGAGGAGAGTAAAGATGGAAAGCTCCTAAAGCTTAGTTCCATTTGAATTCACGGATAAATTGTTTTGTCGTTAGTGAAAATCAATATTGACCTTGTATTTGAAAAAGGATCCTCATATAAGAAACAAATTCAGAGTCAGTTAATTTGCATTCGGAGATCGACTATTTTTGACTGTAAAAAATTAAATGCCGGTGGCCGGAAACAACAACAACATAATGATGAACGCGGTTGCCCAGTCCTGTGCAGCGTTCCAGTCCAAAATTGTCATGCCCTTCACTCGCTAACTTCCCTCCATCTCGTTCACTCAGATGTACGTCATTGCTTACGTTGCACGAGTGCCCACTACTGGCGGAAACTGCAATGGGCTGAACTGGAACGTCCTAAGCCCTTGATCACTTGGAATCAGCTGTGGAGTTGATTTATTATTTAATTTTTTTTTCCTTTAAGAATTTGTTTAATGCAGCATCCAAATGTTTATAGGTGTGTTTAGGTTATTTTAAATTTAAAAAACGTATAATTAATATATCATAGAGTTGTCTGTTGTGGTGGTGATTAGACGAGATATGTGGTGACGTCACATTTGTACATTTGAAGTAGATTTGCTACCTCGGTCAAAATCGAGGGAACGAGGGTCTGTCCATATAAACTTCCCTCCCCCGAGGGGAAGTGCTTAGGGAAGTTCGCAAGTGAGTGTCTAAAAGTGGACTGGAACGCAGCCCTGTTTGATTGAACCACGAGAGGCGTGAAATGCCATCATTACGTTGTGCTTGGTCAAGTTCAGGTGTTACTCTTTTGTGGTAAATGTAAATGGGGTAAACTCTTTTGCGATGTGTGCGGCCGTCTGCCGGAAGCTAGTTATTTTAGTAGATAAAGTTTTAAATATGGATATTTTTCTTGCACAAACGCGTCGCTTCACTTCACTTCAGAAGACCTTTATTAACCCCCCGGAGCCGTGTGGAGCACTTTTATCATAGATGGATAGACTTTTATGGACTTCGAAACAGAAACCGGCCATTCACTGTCAGTATAAAGCTTGGAAGAGCCAGGACATTTTTTAATATAACTCCGATTGTATTCGTCTGAAAGAAGAATGTTTTATACACCTAGAATGGCTTCAGGGCGAGTAAATCATGAGCTACACTCCGCACTTAGACTTTTGGCACGTTTTTTGCGCACAAATACGGCCAAAAGTATGGTAGGCCTGTGAACAGCAATTTGCAACTGAAAGCAACAGAGTCAGGAACTGCAAAACAGATTAATTGTGTAAAATCAAACTTTGTGTAAAGAAATTAACTGTTGCAAATGTCTAAATGGCTTTTTGTCTGCATGGGGTAAAAAAGTTCCCGAAATAACCCGATTTGTACAGTTGCGCTTCCAGTTTTGGCACGATTCTCTCACTCATTGAGTTTTGCAAGCGCTAAGAGGAGGGCGACACCTTCTTCATGTAGCCAATCAGATGAGCTTCGCTCTGACTCTCGGTTTACTCTTATCTGATTGGTTCAATAAACACACCAGTCACCAGAACACATCTTTATCTTCATTTGGCTCAGAAACGTTCTCGTTCTCACAAATTCTCTCTAAATTTTCCTTTTTAATTGATTATTTAATTGTTTAATAATTTATAATAATTTAATAATATCTAATAATTAAGGTTTACATGCTAGTTTCCATGTCAGAGTTAAAGATCAGTATTTTCATTGTTACTGGAGCTGCCAGTTTGCTAAGTTTCAAATGAGTTTTATTAAAAAGCAAGCACAAACTAATGCAATTATGCAGCCCTTCCAGCACACTCAGTATCCGAATTCACTCACTAGTTTTTATTCACTCAAGTGGTCTATATTGAAGCAGTCTGATGTGGGGATATTGAATTTCGGCAGCACAAGAGGAGAACTCGTTTTTTATAATTCGGGTCCAGAAAGTTTCCACACTAATAGCCTACGTTTTAAAACGTATATTTTTCTCTCCGATTTGGCCTTCCGTCCACAGACAGGGCGTTTTTATTAATGAAAACTCCAAAGTGGATACATTTGAAAACGCCGTTTTCACGTTGTAGTGTGGACTGTGAAACCGGTGGTATTTAAAAACGATGACGTAAATTTAGTCATGTGATGCATATATTACCAATAGATTCGTACAGTATTGTGCCTGTGCTATTCACTTTCACACTGTTGCTAAAAATATTCTACATTGCACACTCTTCATTACACAGTCCTGCAAAGATGACAGAATTTACTCACATTTGTTGTCTTGCGGCAATATATGAGAGTAGTTTTAGCGTTTTAGACCAAACATATAATGGAGACTGCGTGCGACCTGGACCGCATCAGTGAATGCTGAGATATTTTACTAAATAAAATTATGCTGTCAAAAGAATTGCGCGATATCTTCATTATTTTTTTCATTAATCATATCAGTGATGTTTTGTGGGGTTTACGCATGCGCAATAAGGTGAATTTGGCGTTTTCAGGTGTTTTTAAAAATTTTCTCATCCACACTGAAACGTCCGAAAACGCTAACGTGTGGACGGAGCGCGTTTATAAACGAAAACGCCGTTTTCAAATGTATCCGTATTAATGTAGACGTAGCCTCAGAGTTTCGACGCTTTCCATCCTGCCACATATCCGACGTGCGATTGCGCAATAAAGCTGACAGAACACACGTGCTGTTTTTACATGCCGGTTAAAAAAAATTTGCTGTTTCGATCGATTTATGCTTAAACCGCTTATGACCTTCTCCGATAAAGGAGGACAAGATAACACATTGACAGGACCACGCTTTGTCGATTTATTAAGCATAATCGGGTTAAGAACGTGCATGCAAACGGGTCTTAGCATACAGCTAACGTAGCACATTCAATCTTTCAGTTCTTTTTAGCATTCTTTCTATCACAGTCTATCTTTAATCGTTTAATTCAGACAATTGTTACTACAATTATTACATTTAAAACATATAGCGTATGAGAAATGATTTTCCACAACAACAAAAAAATAAATAATTATGAACAAAATCCTTACCTGCAATGAGATATCGTTGTAACAACATTTTCTATGAGAGATGTCAAATTTCGTTGTATACCATGCAATGACAATAACGGTAAAACTAAAAACTAAATCGTGTTGTTGCGATGCTCACTGCTTCACCAGCCAAGGCAAAATGACAGCGTGCCACAGGTGTCAGCAGAAGGGCCTTCCCCTCGTAGGCCTACGTCACAGCCTACCTGTTTGGCGGAAGTGATTTTCTAACAAAATTTGTAAGTTAAAAGTAAGTTTAAATATTATTTTTTTCATTTGTTATTTATTTATGTTAAATGACCTGTTTATCGTTCTAAAAGTAATTGTATATTTTTTTTTTTAATAATTCGCTAATACATTACTGCTGTAATTTGATCCAGCCCATGACGGACGCAAGGTTCCAGAATGTTCTAGAAAGATCGCAAAACCGTGTTTTATGACGCTTTGCCAGTGAAATTATACTCTATAGGTTCGCTATCCATTCCGTCGTGATAATAGGCTAATTTATGTTTTTGTTGTAGTTTTGTAAAAGTAGGTTTGATGCTGCAGGCCCATACCTGTCTCTGACTAAAGAGATTGGGCTAAAGGCACAACATAACACACATAAGTTAATACACCCTTTTACCCCGCTGTACCCTATTACTCTTAAACACTCTCACCTGTCTGCTGTAGGAGAGCTGCTGTTCACTGCAGGTTCCTTTCTTCCGTCCTCTCTGCAGTCTAGTTGTGTAAACAACACCACAGTGCTTTTCCCTTTTTTTCCACCTGCATGGTTGATGCGATACTCGCCTAGTTATTGACTCAGTGCTCAACATGGTCTCATTAGTAATCAACAGCAAACGCAAATATGTTCCTCTTATCTGCAAATTACACATAGAAATGGGCATTTTGGAGTTTGCCACTTTAAATAGATGCTTCACACTCACAGCATCATTTACTCGCTCCTCTGATAATACAGCAATCCATTAATGCAAGAATTCACTCATATCAAAATTAATTTAGTTGAATGTGTTCTGTCATTTAAAGAGAAACACTGTAAACATACAGTGACTACACTGTAAAACCTAACACTGAAAGTTACTAAACTAAATGAGTACATTTAACTTATTTTTTTTTAAAGTTAGTTTAACTTAATAAAATATGTGATATTAACTCAAAAACTGCAATGTATTAAGCAGAACTTAAACCGAATAAGTTATGAATAACCTATTTGTTATTTTAGCTTTTAAATTTTATTTTTCAAGAAATTACTTTTGTATAATGAAATGAAATAAACACTTAAATAAATACATTTAAAGTTTTCAGCTTCATTCGAAGCCTACATTTAGGTCTTTTTACGGCGTTCTCCCTCACGCACCGGAAAACCCCGCGTATTTATTTCAATCTGCCCATCCCCCACTGCTCACACACGGAGTAACTCGGAACAGAATGGCGGCCATGAAGATATTTAACAGGTAAGCACAGCAAACTGTTTCGTCCTCTTTAGAGCACTTTTATACGTTTAACGTTGTATTGTCGTGACTCTTCATCTTAAGAAGACCGACTAGCTAAAGTAATGTACTTACTACTGTAGTATGCCATTTGTGTCACGTCAACGACAAGCCAACGCGACATTGCATTTACTCAGAATTTTTTTTTAAAATCAGCGGCAGTAGTTGTACTGTGAGTACACGACAGTTTTGTCAGTGGAACAATAATTTATATGTGTGTGCGTTTTGTCACATTTTACAGACAAGCGTGTCCCGCGCAATTTTGGATATTTATCAGTGAGGAGACTGACTCCAACCGTCATTCACACGGCGAAAACTAAAGAAATAGGTAACGTTAAAGCTGACATACTCTTTTATTTGTTATGTTGTGAGTAAACCACAGATTCGTAAGTGGAAAATTAATCTTTTTTTTTTTGTTGTTTTCTCATTTTAGCGTAGACAAACGTGTCCCGCGCAATTTTGGATATCGTGAGGAGACTATCATCCACCTACCGACATTCACACGGCAAAAATTAAATAAAAAAGGTAATACAACCTGACCTATTTCTTCATTTATAATGCTGTGAGTAAACTTAAGTTTTTTCCAGTGGAAGATTAATTCATTTCTGTGTGTTTTCTCACATTTTTTGCTTAGACAAAAGTGTGCCAAGCCATTTTGGATCATTATCAGTGATTGAGACTAACGTTACCATCCACCGACCGTCATTCACATGGCAACAACTACAGAAATAGGTAATACAAGCTGACTTATTCCTTTATTTATTATGCTGTGAGTAAACCAATTTTTTGACAGTGGAAAGCTAATTAATATTTTGTGTGTTTTCTCATTTTGGCATAGACAAACGTGTCCCTTGGGCAATTTTGGATATCGGTGAGGAGACTATCAACCACCGACCGTCATTCATACGAGAAAAAAAAGGTAGGCTAATACAAGCTGACATATTTCCTCATTTATAATGATGAGTAAACTACAGTTTTGTCAGTGTAAGAGTAATTAATAATTTTGTGTTTTCTCATGTATTTGCAGACAAACTTGTCCCGTGCAATTTAGGGTCTATATTAGTGAGGAGACTGACTGACTATCTTCCACATCGACTGTCATTCACGTGGCAAAAACTAAAGAAAAAGGTACTACAAGCTGACCTATTCTATTTATTATGCTGTGAGTAAATTACATTTTTGTCAGTGGAAAATGTATTAATATTTTTTTTGTGTGTGTGTGTTTTGTTTTTTTTCTTCACAATTCGGAATAGACAAACGTGTTCTGCGCATTTTTGGATCTATATCAGTGAGAAGACTGACTGACTATCCTCCGGCGACTGTCATTCACATGGCAAAAACTAAAGAAAAAGGTAATTTCCCAGGGAAAGCAAGAACTGAGAACTGATAAGAATGTAAAATGTGCAACTTGAAATGCAATGAAATGCAATGTAAGTCACTTTGGATAGAAGCGTCTGCCAAATGTGTAAATGTAATGTAATACAAGCTGAGATATAAAGGGTATGCACTGACATCACTTTCCTGCCAGAACACGCCCCCCTAGTCAGATTGAGTGGCTAAAGAGCTGCAGCGTGACTGGAGTTAACAGGGAAACTGAGAAAACTCGAGTAAAACAAAGGATTATCAGTTTAAATTGGATATAGTGTTCCTAACAACTTATCAAAGATCCAGTGATCCATGGATATTGACATGCTATCAGGAATCCTGTTTTCTGACATTTTATATGTGCCTGGTTTCAACGATTATTTCAGTTATTTAATTCAATTTACAATTATTCAGAATATATGATGGTAAACAGGGCTCGAAATTAACTTTTTTTACTTGGTAGCACTGGTGCCCGCAACTTCAAAAATTCTATTCTAGCATTTATGCTGTGAGTAAACCAGTTTTGTCAGTGGAAGATTAATGTTTTTTTTTTTTTTTTTTTTGTTTTTTCACAGTTCGCCAGACAGAAGCCAGACAGAAGTCCTGTGCAATTTTGTATTTTGGACAGTGAGGAGACTTACTGACCATCTTTCACAACATTCATCCCTGAGAACCTTTTGTAAAATAAATGATTTTTCAATAAATACTATTAATAACTGCATCCTTTTCTTTGACCATTTCTTTATACCAGGGTTCCTCAAACTCGGTCCTGGAGGGCCGCTGTCCTGCAGAGTTTAGCTCCAACACTGATCAGACACACCTGAGCAAGCTAATCAATGTCTTCAGGATCTCTAGAAACTCACAGCTAGGTGTGTTTGATCAGGGTTGGAGCTAAACTGTGCAGGACAGTGGCCCTCCAGGACCGAGATTGAGGAACCCTGCTTTGTACCAATGTTTTTCCTTTGTCTTATAAAACTTTATTAATTTGAGTTTAATCAACTTAAATCATTTACGGCAATCGGTTTCCTAAAACCATTTGAGTAGCTATATAGTTGTTAAGACTTGATTAGATTTATTAAATGAACTCAAACCAGTTAGTTTAAATGGTTTAAATTACTTTAAAAGTTTGATGGAATGAACTTAAAATATTCAAGTTACATATACTCAAAATGATTGACTAAACCAACACTAAATTATGAGTGAATATGACTCAATATATATAAGTTCACAATACTCATATGTATTTATTTCTAAACTTAAAGGGATACTCCACTTTTTTCGGAAATAAGCTCATTTTACATCTCCCCCAGAGTTAAACAGTTGAGTTTTACCGTTTTAGAATCCATTCAGCCGAACTCCGGGTCTTACGGTACCACTTTTAGCATAGCTTAGCACAGATCATTGATTCTGATGAGTCCAGTAGCATTTCTTTCAAAATGACCAAAGAGTTTCAATATTTTTCCTATTTAAAACTTGACTCTTCTGTAGTTAAACCGTGTACTAAGATCGACGGAAAATGAAAAGTTGCGATTTTCTAAGCCTATATGACTAGGAACTACTCTCATTCCGGCGTAATAATCAAGGAACTGTGCGGCTGTACCATGAGTGCAGCAGGCGTAATGATATGACGCAGCGCCTGAAAATAGGTCTAATAGGTTAGACAAACTTAGTCCCGGTCACGTTGGAAGAAGTTACCGAGCTGGGGACTATTTTCAGGCGCTGCGTCATATCATTACGCCTGCTGCACCCATGGTACGGCCGCACAGTTCCTTGATTATTACGCTGGAATGAGAGTAGTTCCTAGCCATATAGGCTTAGAAAATCGCAACTTTTCATTTTCCGTCGATCTTAGTACACGGTTTAACTACAGAAGAGTCAAGTTTTAAATAGGAAAAATATTGAAACTCTTTGGTCATTTTGAAAGAAATGCTACTGGACTCGTCTGAATCAATGATCTATGCTAAGCTATGCTAAAAGTGGTACCGTCAGACCCGGAGTTCGGCTGAATGGATTCTAAAACGGTAAAACTCAACTGTTTAACTCTGGGGGAGATGTAAAATGAGCTTATTTCCGAAAAAAGTGGAGTATCCCTTTAAATGGTTTGCCGCAATTAGTTTCCTCAATCGGTTTGAGTTGAGTTAACTTGTTGGGTTTTACAGTGTAGAGAAGAACATGGGATCACACTATTTTTTTCACAAACTTTTGAACAATAGTCTATTTCATATGCTTAAAGGGATAGTTCACTTTGAAATTAAATGTTGGTATGTTTTAGCTTACCTCAAGGGCATCCAAGATGTAGGTGTCTTTTTTTCTGCAGTAGTTTCAATTTTGATATTTTTAGGTCAAACCGTTCTTGTTGTCTGTCAGTCATTTAATGCAGATCTGGTCACGGTCTCAAAGAGCATGCACAGAGAAGTCCAAATTAAACAATTCCCCATTGTCCAAATTAAACAATTCCCCATCGTAAGTACACATTGATGGCCTAAGACACGAAACGAGCGGTTTGTGTGAGAAAACGAACAGTATATCGTTTTTAGCTCTTATACACAGCCACGTCCAAGTGATCTGAGGGCGCTCGCGCATCCTGCTGTGTGACGTGTGCGCAGACTAGTGCATAGATACACTAGATGTCGCCTTAAAGACATTCGTTCCAATGAACTGCCGTAGACAAGGCGACATCTAGTGTATATATCTATGCACCAGTCTGCGCACTTGTCACACACCAGGATGCGCGAGCGCCCTCAGATCACTTGGACGTGGCTGTGTACAAGAGCTAAAAACGATATAAATACTGTTCGTTTTCTCACACAAACCGCTCGTTTCGTGTCTTAGGCCATCAATGTGTACTTATGATGGGGAATTGTTTAATTTGGACTTCTCTGTGCATGCTCTTTCAGATAGTGACCATAGACCTGCATTATATGACTGACAGACAAAAACGGTTTGACCTAAAAATATCAAAATTGAAACTACTGTGGAAAAAAAGACACCTACATCTTGGATGCCCTTGAGGTGAGCTAAAACATACCAAAATTTAATTTCAAAGTGAACTATCCCTTTAAGGTAATTACCTCAAATAAGATTTTCTTTCTAAAGTCTTTCCAAACACATTTTACTTACTTTCTTCCATGAAACACAAATTGAAACATTTTACAAAATGTAAAAGCTAGTTTGACAAAATGTACCATAAGTACATCAAAAGTTCAGTAGCCTAGGCCTACATCAAAAGTATAAAATTTGAGCATATGACTTGTCACAATGTTCAACATCTCCTGAAACCAAGACAGTTTTGTGTGAGGAATTAAACCAGAATTTAAGTTCAAGCACCCTTAAAGCCCGTTAACACCAAGACCGATAACTAGCGCCACGATAGCCTAATGGTCTTTTTATTCAAAGCACGCACGCTCGAATGTTGATCCACTACTTCCAGGCACTATGTATCTTCTATAAATAAATACATATATAGGCTACAGTACACACACACACACACACATATCACAAAGCAATTTGACTGGTTTGTGTTGTTACAAATTTGGACCACAAAATGGGGAAAAAGTACAAAAATAATAGCTTTAATGATATTGACAGATGTTATACATTACATTTTATTACAAGTGTTGTGTACAACATGTCATTGAATATATTTTTGCTGTTCTTGTTGCATTTACATGTCTTTTACCAGCAGATGTCCTCAGCAATGTGGTGGTTACAAAAGTATATAAGCATTTGTAAATAAATAAGTAAATAGTAGTAAATATGTTATGTAAGATAGATGGATGACAAGAGAATTTATTCCTTAAATGTGTTTATTTCATTGATTAATGTTCCCTGCTCAATCGTTCTATGATTTGATTGCTTTCACCTTTTGGGAGTGTTCGCCTGCTTGGGGAGGGGGTGGGGCACGCGCGCGCTGCTCAAACAATACAGACTCTGATAAGTGAAGCAGCAGCAGCTCCGTGTCCTGTATTAATTTATACATATATCTCCCCTCATCAGGTATGAATTACATAAAAGCAATGAGAGTATGTTTTTTGACATGTAAGAGTTTAAGAAATGTTAACTACGTTGTTTAAAGTGTTTAAGTTTACTGTTATGACGGACATGTAAAAGTTCGCTTCAAGTCATGTCTGTGTGCTGCGTCACGCGTGCTAGTTACACATTTTCATGCTAGTGATGGAGACCATGCGGTCTCAGAGAAAATACGCAATATTAGAGTAAAGTCCACAAATAACATGTGTTTTGGTGAAATAATACAATGAGTAAGTTGTAAGTGCCAAATAACTGAAAATGAGTGTCTGTACTAAAAAGTGTATCAGAAAGAATAATTCTGGCAAACATGAACACGTTTTTTAGGATTTATTCACATGGAAAATGTCAAATGTTATCAGTGAATATTTCATAGTACATAATGCTTAATCTGTAGACACAGCAGTAAAGGGAAAATACTGTATGTACTGTATATGTAATTCTGTTCTATATTTTGTGATTACTATTGAAGTGATGCACTGTCATTGATTGACATAAGAGTGATTGAACTGTTTTACATTGTATAGAAAAACAATACAGACTCTGATAAGTGAAGCAGCAGCAGCTCCGTGTCCTGTATTAATTTATACATATATCTCCCCTCATCAGGCGGTGAGGGTACTACACATGCTACGTTTCGAGCGCATCTAAACAGTGAATCTGGCTAGTCTAGTGTAGCCTAATAATCTAACAGTGAATTTAGCTGACGAAGTCAATAGTGGAATAAAAACAATGCCTAGTCAACACTTTTATTTATATATACAACTCCTTTTCACTGCAAGTTTAAAGTTAGCGATACAATGTTGTCGAAACTAGCGCTGGTACCTGAGGTAATTTTGCTACACTATTTGCTAGCCTGCATAATGTTAATCCTTATTACCATTTATTCCAAGGGTACGACTGATTGTTTTCCATATATCCATTTTTTTAACGTAGCCTATCCTTGAAAAGGGGGTTTGACTTGTCAAACAGTGATGGATTTTTCTGTACCTCAGCGATTAACTTCTCAAGTCAAGTCACCTTTATTTATATAGCGCTTTTTACAATACATGTTGTTTCAAAGCAGCTTTACAGAGATAACAGGAAAATAATGCAACATAGTTCGTGTCTAGAAGAAAATAGCATCATAGTCCAGTTTAAAGGGTTAGTTCACCCAAAAATGAAAATTAGCTAATGATTTCACTCTGAAGTCATCAGGTGTATATGACATTCTTCTTTCAGACGAGTACAATCGGAGTTATATAAAAAAATGTCCTGGCTCTTCCAAGCTTTATAATAAGAGAATGGCTGTATGTCTTTGGAAGTCCATCAAAGCGCATCTATTCACTATTAAAGTTCTCCACGCGTCTCCGGGGGTCAATAAAGACCTTCTGAAGTGAATGCGTTTGTGTAAGAAAAATATCCGTATTTAAAACTTTATCTACTAAAATAACTAGCTTCCGGCAGACGGCCGTACGCATCGACTTGTGCCAAAATAGTAGCCTAACCCTTGAACTTGACTCACATGTGTAAAATTATTTTAGACATACCGCACATCATTGTTGCTAACACTAAGTAAACATAAAACCATGTCTGCATTTGTGATCGTAGAAATGATAAACAAGCGCTACTCTATACTGCTCAAAACTCGTGTTTGAAGAGTCAGTAGCAAATTTTTAAAATATGAAAACATACTTACAGGCTGTGTCTGTGAGTCAGAAGCGCCAGAATGTACTTGAAAAGATGGAATTGCTCCACTTTTAAGAATCAGCCTTTGTTCACAGCCGGCCTTACCAACAGTAGGCTACTTAGGCCGTACTCTCGCAGGTTCTGGAAACAGTCCTCTGAAAAATGCGCAACACACAGTCGAATATTTTGGTTGTACTGTTCTGGAACAGTGTTGTAAATAAAGCTGTTTACTAATTGTGTCCTCTTTTAGAAGGCTGTAAGATTACAAATTTAAGAATATGTTTAAGATCTGCTGATACTGCATAACATCACATAAAAAACTAAGGTGAATTACACTGTATTGGGCATTCAAGGTGAACATGATGGTATCCATTTACTGATTAGATTAAATTTAGTTTCCTTTGAAGGGGTTTTGTTAGTCTTTGCTCCTCCTACTGAGAGTTGAACTATGTGTGTATGTTTACATGGTCTTAATTCTCGTGACCATGTGTTGTTTATACAGTTTGGGGGGTACCATTATCTTCAGTTAGGGGTAATTGCCTCTATTGTCTTTATATGATTAGATTTAGTGGTCATCTCTAAGGCAGTGTGTAAGGTCAAGACTTTTAAGGACTGTCAGCACCTTTAAGAACTGCCCACTGAATACCTATCCCATGTAAAGTTACGTTAGACTTGATGACTGCAGCTACGACAGCTCGTGTTCTCAATAAAGAATCCTGCTGAAGAAAGAACCAAGTCTCCTGGTCTTCGATTCTGAGTTTACAAGAAATCGCATCATATGACCCCTTTAAATGTCCCAAACTAAGCCAAAGGCAAAAAGGCGACTTCTCCACAATGTCTGCCATTTTGAATGTGCGAGCCCTTTAAATTCATATGGATTCTGATTGGCTGTCAGTGTTTTATCATTCAATGGCTGGAAAAAAATAATTCTGAAAGTGATCCTAACAATATCGTTCCTCATATCTTTATTGTTATATAGCTGTGGAGTGAACTCTGCTATTCTTTAAAAAGGAAAGCGATTTTTAGAACTATATCTTTATTGTTTTCTTTATAGTTATCGTCCTTGGTGTGAACGGGCCTTTAGGAAAACAAAGGAAGAGGGCAGATTTATCAGTGAATAATGATTTAATTTAGATATTTTTGTCACATAAAGCTATTAGATTACTTCAAAAAGCTTGGAATATAACTAGGCTACTTTCATGATACTTTGTCCATTTTGGAGCTTGAAGGTAAAAAAAAAAATCACATCCACTTTCACTGTATTGAAAGCAGCAACTCTGATATTCAGCAGAAATTCTCCTACGGAAGAAAGAAAATAATACAAGAAGACAGAAGGAGTAGATGATGACAGGATGATGAACTTTTCCTTAAATCATTTAAGAGTCTCGTACCTCTAGTTTCTTCTTCCTCTCATTGAGCGCCTCATATTTGGATAGGCCTGTTCTGTGAGCATACGAGCATAGATTCAGGTGTAAAAGTTTGGTCTCACAAAGACTTTCAGTATACACAGTTTGTGAAAATGAAAATAACCTATTAACTACAATTAGAAAATATTAAATTTGTTATATGTTCTCATATTTATTTGTTTTCATTATATTTTTTGATGACACTTTTACATTCTTAAGAAATTGTTCACCCAAAAATGAAAATTTGTTGTTAATTTACTCACTCTCAGACCATCCAAGATGTATAGGTGACTTTTTTCTTCAGTAGAACAGTAAAGAAGATTTTTAGCTCAAATCGTGATCCTTGGTGATTCATAGCCTAATGCAAGATAGTTATCGATCGGGCAAGAAACTGAACATTATTTACAAAATATTACCTGTAATCCACAGCCTCGGCGAACGGTCCACTCCTGAGCGCGTTCACGATAGTGGTGAAACTGATATATATTTTGAGACACTTAAATTGGTAAAAGGAAAAAAAGAAAGAAAGCTATGTTAATAACTTAGTTATCTTAGCTAATAACTTAATTTATTTTATTAATTTAATTTATGTTATTTATATTTTGCTACTTGTAATTATTCGATGTATAATCTTTGTTCATGGACTGTGGACTGAATGTTTGTAAAATTAATTTCTAAATAATAATATTAAAAAAAAATTAAAAAAAGATTTTTATGTAGGTTGACTGTTCTATGTTTTATTTATTGGTTTATAGTAAAATTCCGTTTCTAAGAATAACCCAACTTGTGAAATCCATCTCTTGATGTTTACCATAACATAGATCAGGGGGGAAATGTAACATTTACATAACATGCACAAGTCACATTTAAAAAATAAAAAAGAGTGGAAAGAGTGACAATTTCCTGCCTGTAGAACTTGGTGTCTCTTCATGTTCACACACAGCTCATAGCCTATTAAAAACTAAAAGTTAAAAAAATATATATATTTTTATAAATTAATATTTTATTTATTTTCATTCATTTCCTGCAAAAACATCGTTTTTTATGTTCAACTAAAAAGTGCCATATTTTATTGGTTTCACACTCTTTAAAGTTAAAAACAACTTCTGGTCAAGGCCAGTTCATTTACCACAAAAAACATCAACTTCCTTTATACCTCTTAAGATCATGCTGTGTCAAATCTCAGAGCTATAGTGTTGCAATACAGACAATGTGGTCGCTCATTAACTATCACGTAATGGATCAAATGTCATTGCTTTATGATTTATCCACACTATACATGAACTAACAATTCTGGCAGTGTGTTCAGTTGCCATTAGATGTCCAATTTAAAACCTGAAAACTAGTTGACGAGTTGATAGTTGAGATTCACTTGACTATTACATCTAACACTTTTGGTTCTGTCTCGTATGATTTGTTAACTGTACGATAACTGGCTATAACCAGGGTTTGTTTACTTATGTAACCTGTGTCAGTGGGTGGAGAGGTGTGAATGACGCTGCAATGGTTAAAGTGAAGGAGAGAGGTTTCCTCAATCTGCATTCTGCAGTCGATGATCTGGAGCCGTTCAGATACTGTGGACTTTTATATGCAGCAGATACGCGTGTCGCACAGATGCATCAAGGGACAATTCACACGCATTATGACTTGGACCAAGAAATGGAAATTTTAACCATCACAGACATCAGGATATGAATCTGGACTCTTAACATCCGTCTGTCTTGGTGAGGGTCTTGTCTCAATATATTGATGGCCATTGGTGCAGAATTGGATGTTATTTGATACTGGAACAGGATTTTAAGAGTACGGTCGGTTTCAGAAAAACACCTGTACCATCTCATGACTGCAAGACAGAGCTCACTTCCTCTTGATGATCGAGAGAGAATATCTTTACATAAAGTTAATCACTTGAGCTCCACTCACAGCGCTGAATATTTGATTCTCCTTGAAAATGTCCATCAGTATTCTGGCTCTTGTCTTGGGTTTCATCGCTGTGCAACAGGGTAAGGTATTTTTTATCTTATTTTATGATATTCTTTTTTTTTGTTTTAGTATTCCCTCATAGTAATTTATTGGAACATATTTATTAACTGATGGTGTACGCTGTGAATAGTTTTCAATAAACTTTTTTTTTCCAAGAAAACAATTCTCACATTAAATGTCAGATAAAACTTGATACAAATAAAAAACTTGAACAAATAAAAAAGTTGCAATTCATCTCATATTGGCACAGGAGTACAAGCGAGCAAACACCTAACATGACTTGCTGTGAGCTTAGCTGATGTTAACAGAAAATGTGTCATGCCATAATTCAATTTCAAAGAAACACTTTCTGGTTAGCAGGGGCGGACTTTACCATTAGGCAAAGGTCGGCAATTGCCTTGGGCCCCGAGCTACCTAGGGGCCCCCAAAATGCCCTATTAACTTATGCTTAAGTTTTTTTTTTTTTTTTTTAATTATATATTTCTAAAACTCCATTTGCGAAAAATGGCATCAATCATTAGTGTCGCAGACAGGAGGGGGCCCCCCCGCCTCACTACATTGGACTATTCCATTATCTCACTTTTACTGCGCATCTGTGAAAGTGACAAGGCTGTGCCAAAAAAACTGACAGAGAAAAAGAAGTGATTGACAGACAGAGTGTACATAGTAGACAGAGTAAAAATGAAGCGAAGCTAGCTACCCAAGCGGTGCTGAAAAAAGGAGGAAGCGGGAGGAAAGCAAAAAGTCAGAAAAAGTGCGCGGCGCGAAAGATAAACAACACGCAGTAACAGGAGGACTGGGAAATAGAGCAATTGATCCCCAGAGCAAGACGAGTCTAAACGCGAAAATTTAAAGTTTCGAAGTTACCCAAGCGGCTCAAATAAAAGAAAAAAAGTGAAAAGACGCTGATAAGTATTTGGAAACGCTGCCAATGACAAACTTTTTTATGGCTACTGTTGGGGATACAGATCAGGAACAACAACGTCCAACGCACAGAAAAATCGTGAAGCAAAGAGGACACGGAGATCGACAGACAAAACTGAGCAGTTTATGAATCATGATATTTAAAAAAATCTCAGCTCTCAGATTCTGTCAATTCTATTACGAAATTCAAATAATACCGTTTTGCCCTTTTAATGTGACGTGACAGATTCCTAGCGGCACGTGAACTGATCATCTCTACCTAATAGTAAATAAACATGAATTAACAATGTTGAAAGATACCGTATAACTTACCGAAATGTATATTCCTTATTCATAATATCGATCAATAAGTGTTTTTCAACCGCGGAAAGAGGTAAAACAGCTGGAGAACAATCGTCACATAACATTTACCTCAGGAAAGCCATTTAATTGGCTAGAAAAAAGAGCTATAGAGAGTATTTGGCTAAATATGTGTACTATAGGCCTATTACTTATTTTAACCTTAAATTATACCAGCTGATTTTTTTTTTTTGATAAAAAGTAACGCCTGTCTTGTGAAACGTTACCTAATATTTATCCAAATGAGTCAATATTGAATCAAATCACAAGAATTGAATCGAAATGGTGAAATTTGCCAAGCAAAAAAAAAGAAAAAAAAAAAGAAAATTGACCAGAAATTGTACCATGTAAACATTGTAACATGTTTCTGTTTAGGAGTAAAGAAGTGTAGCCTATGCAGGGTTTAAAGGGGACGTTTTTTCTCCTCTCTAATCTTCACCTACCCGTAGATTAGCTTTACCTCCCTATCCACCATTCAGTCAGTACATATTTTTTCGTTCTCTTTTAAAGATTGGATGGGTAGGGGCCCATAGCCTACCTTCGCCTTGGGCCCCCGATTTGCTAAATCCGCCACTGCTGGTTAGGGGCAGGTGATTTCCATTGTTTAAACACCTCAAAATGACCAACTTCCTTTTCCACTCTTCAGATCGCTTTCAGTCAAACCACAAACTGGGTCTGCTAGTGTTGCAATGCTGCAAGAAATATGTATGATAGCCATCTGATGTGTAAAGCAATTATTTAGCTATTTTTACACTGTAAAAGAAAAATAAAGTTGCTGCCTTAAATTTAAGTACAATCAACTTGGATGTTTAAGTCATTTCAACTTAAATTACATTAAACTGACTTAAAAATCAGTTGAATCTTGTATGACAAAAAAAAAAAATAGAAAATTGCATGACTTATTTTGCTGGGTTAAAGCAATGTAAAAACATATTTTGTCATAACTTATGATATGTTTTACAGTGTACTGACTGTTTAGAGGCAGGGTTATCTGAGGTACGTAAAGTATAATGCACAAAAAAAATTTACAGAAAAGAAAATATATTTCTCACAGCATTACACATTGTATTGTTTGTTCAATTTTTTGTTTAAAATCCTTACTATCAGATCTTATTGAGCTTTTCTGATAGATATTTTACACCCTTAAACAGTCACCAAAAAAACAACAACTTTCTCTCAATTTCTCACTTCTCACTTTCACTTTCTAAACACAAATGTAAATTACACTTAAAATTAACAGAATGGTTATTGTTTTTTACAGATGTGGCATTCTAACGATCAAGACTTTTCTCATAAAGTTACCCGACCATTTGTTGGAAGTAACAGGCCTCATTATAGGCTATTCTTTTCTTTGTTTACCTGTATATTTAACCTGTTTTCATATTGTTTCAGTGTGTGGAGAGATTGATGACATTGAAACAGTTCAAGTGAAGGAGGGAGGTTTCCTCAATCTGCATTCGGGACTTCATGATCTAAACGGAGACGTTCAGATACTGTGGACGTTTGAAAGCGGAGGACAAATTACTCGTGTTGCACAGATGTATCAAGGGAAAATTTACACACATTATGACAAGAGACTCACTGGCAGAGTACAGCTAGACCGAGACAGGCATTTTAACCATCTCAGACATCAGGACTAATGAATCTGGACTGTATAAAGCAGTAAACATTGTCAATAAAAAGGTCACATTGCAGACATACGAAGTGGAAGTTTATGGTAAGTTACAACTGCAGTGAATATGGAAAAATAACTAATAATATGGGATCAAAGCAATAAAATTCAGGATAATAACTGCTAATAGGATATGATCTCAAATGGTCTCATGATACAGTATATGTTTCATGGTAAAATGTACATGGTGATGTACATGTTTCTTCTCGTCCTAAAGCACCAGTCACTGTTCCTGCCAGCAGCAGCAGCTCAGCAGTTACTGTACACACATCTACAGGAGTTACTGTACACACATCTACAGGAGTTACTGCACACACATCTACAGGTCTGTCTCTGTTTATATCTGTCTTTTTGTAATGAACATACAAATATCATCTGAAATTAGCATCATGATTACTGATATTCAAGTCAGGAGGGGTTCAGGGCACTAAGTGTACAACATTTTCTTTGAAACGTCTTGCACTGGTGAATCACAATAAGACTAGAAACATAAGTTAAATATACAATGTAAAAAACAAAAACACTTCAATTAAGGTAATTTCCTGATTATTTTAACATTAAACATTTAATATCTAGTTGTGATTTGTCTGGCTTTCAATGGGGACAGAAAAATGACTTATAACACGCAAACTTGACAGATTGCACCTATTTAGGAGGACTAGTGATGGGAAAACGAGGATTTTTCGAAGCTCTGAATCACTGTTTCGAAACTGGCGGCTCCTGCTGGTCAAACCAATGTAAATGCAACGAAAAGTCAGTACAAACATGTATAATGAGTAATGGCACTTTTTAAAAACCAATTGCAATTGCTATTAAATGTAATATACACACAATTAAATACCATTAAATATGTTTATATATTAAATAATTCATTTGTAGAGCTTGATTTGTGTTATTAGTCAGGGCTTGACAATGAGTTTCTTTTTTTGTAAGTATTAAAGTTAACCAAAATGATACAACAAATCATTCTACAAGACGATCACTCAACGTCTAGCGCCAAACCTTCAGAATTTAAAAATGCTTCGAAATGGTTCGAAACATTATGACGTAACAAAGCCTCATTTGCTGAAGTCTGAGACTGAATCACTGAATCGAAACAAAAGATCCGTTTCTCTATTAAGCAGTGTTTCGAAAGCGCCACTTACCATCACTAATAGTTAGGACGAGGTGACAGACTGCCAGTACTTTTAAAACACTCAAATAACTTATAACTGTCCACCAGGAACATCACAGGGATCATCACAGGCGAGCAACAGCACCACCCGTCCACAAACACACGAGTTCTACCCTAATCATCAAGGTCAATCAGCTTTTTGACACAATGACATTTGCTTGTGTTTCCACAAAGGCACTTATGTGTAGATATAGGTTTATGAATAACACCCTGCCTGTGTGTGTTTCTCCTGAATCTCCAGACTCTGTAGGGAGCTGTGGTGGTGAGGCAGAGGCTCTGGTCAGACTGATTCTGTCTGGTCTGGTGGGGATTGCCACTGTCGTCTTTGTGGTTGAACATATAAGATGTTGCACAGCCCGAAGAGGAGATCGATCTTCCGTGTGATGATGATGATGATGATGATGACACAGATCTGTGCGGAATCACGTGATTTTAAGCGATGCATATCGCCATTCTCACAGTCACTTCTACTAATCTCTTCTTTATGCACAAAATAAATCATTATAATATCAATCATAATATTATATAGGATTCTTCTAGTCTGACCTTGATTGTAAAATATTACAAAATATAAAATACACACAGCAAGTTAAAGTGTACAAATAAAGAAAGGTTTTATAAATAAGCAGTTTATTATGTGCACATAGTACATGTACTGCAGTGAAAAAAGTGTCGTAGAAACAATTTTTACAATCAAATACTTAAAAATACATTCAATACTTCAATGCTTTCCACTTTGTTTGGTAGGAAAGTAAGGGTCATATTTTACAAAGCAGCACCAAATTTAAGACACACCTCTCTTGATATGAAACTGTAGGTTGTAACAGTCTTTTGAATGTTTCATTGTGAAAAAAAAAAAATACTACAATTGGTTTTAATAATAATATAGAAAAAAGGAGATTTGACTTCATATAACCACAGAATATTTGAGAGCACCTGAGCAATGGCCACACACAGCTTTCAGGCACTTATAGGCAGATTTGTAGTTTATACTGAATGTAGTTTTGTTGTAGACTAAAGATTGCTAACGGTTAATGATCAGCATTATTGCACTTGGCACATGAAATAAACTGACTTGCAGAGACATATCAACTATTCTACAAGAACTTCAAATGTGGTTCATCCAACCAGACTTTAGAGTCTGAAGAAATGTTTAGAGTATTTAGTTTGTACTTTAAATTATATTGTGTATATAGTATGCTGTAACATGGAAATGATAATGTATGCATTTAAGATCTAAATGCATTATGTTCGAAATAAAAAAAGAAAAGAAAATCAAATGAGATGAAGTGTAGTGAGAAGCCATTTCATTCAGCTTACTTCAGGTTATGAAATAGAAGTGCAAATTTTCTGGCAAAAATAAATATATGATTATACATATACTGTAAGTGTATAAGGGAGCAGCTGAAGGAGAGAGAGAGAGAGAGAATAAAAAATGCTGTATTCTGCTGCCGGGACATTAGTCGGAGATACCCCTTTGTAAAGAAACACTACGCGCCTGTAGATTTTGGTAGACATGGTTCTTTTTCAAGAGCCACTTAAATGGATAAATGTGTGTATATTTATATATAAATCTATTTGCAACATGAATACAACCTTCTGATTAAATACAGCATTTGAAAGGTCCAGCTTGTATCCCTCATATCCTGTGCATCTTGTAGTTGTGGATCTTGATGAGAATGGTCCGGACGAGCATCATTTCACTTAATGCTTAGTGTAAGAGTGTTATATCGAAGTCGTTTCTGTCCTCTGAAAGCCGAACTTCTGTAAAACAAAACAAAACCACAATTACAGAATGTAAACCTATAGTGAATTGTAAACGTTTTAATGCTAAAAATAAATGTAAGTGCAGTTCGCCTCAACAACATTTTCTTGTGGTAAGAACATGTGTGGTTTGGTTTCTATATACTATATATATATACACTATATATGAAGAGTTCAAATGCAAAAGCCTCTAAGTGCCATCTGAAATTTTCTTCTAGAATGATCATTTTTATCAAGCTTCGAAGCTCGTATATTTACGTTCAATAATTTCACTTAAATGGCAATGCCAATGACCTATTATTGGTCATTTAAGTGAAATTACTGAACTTAAATATACAAGCTTGATAAAAATGATCATTCTAGAAGAAAATTTCAGATGGCACTTAGAGGCTTTTGCATTTGAACTCTTCATATATATATATATATATATAATTTTTTTTTTTTTTTGATATTTTTAAAAAGATATCCTCAATTTTCCTCAAAAAATGGTTCCTTTAGGTTTTCCTCAATTTAACACAATTAATGAAACTGAAAATGTAAAAGGTGACATGCAGAAATCTCTCAAACCATTGCTTTTGTCCTACAAATATGGTAATGATAAATTGCACTTTGTATTGTAAAAAGCCTAAAAAATTAAAACACGACACCTTGACTGTGTCCCGAGAACAGTTAACATTTTCAGATCAAATCCACCTTGATTATATAGTGCCTTAATGTACGCCAGTGTGAATGTAAAATATTTATGCCAAAATACCACAGTTAATACAGTGTGTTACCACATTTAATCCAAGATCTTTCAAGGGTGATTTATGTGTAAACTGATTTTGATTGAATTTACTTGTGCATAGTTAAAAATAATAATAATAATTATAACACTAAGTACATGTCCCAACATGAATATCATGAGACTTACCTAAATTGAACAAATGACCAAGAAGAGGCCAACGAGCTGAACTACAGGTCCTGCAGTTACCGGGGGTGCGATTGACCGTTGTTGAACCTCTGTAAAGGATATCAAAAACCTTTTAGTTTAGTCGTCACCCAATGTAAAAATGAAGGACACAACTAAGGCCAACATGTTACAAGTGCAGGAATGACAATATTACTGTAACATACTGACCTTCAACATTAAGCTTCAAGTTCAGGACATCCTCTAATCCATTGTGAACGACTGTGTATGTGCCAGAGTTACTGACGTTGACATTCGGGATGATGAGACACAAATACTCTGAGGAAACTTGAAACTGGCACACCGATTCTGGTTTGTTGTTACATGTCCCATTATCACAGAAATATTGAGCACTTAATTCTTCTTCATGGTACGCCATCAGCTGGTCATGCTTATCCAGTGTAGAAACGTTTAAAATGGGTTCGTTCACGGTCGCTCCCCGATGAACAGTCTTCTCAGTCGTGGCAACATCAGAGCTTGTACAGCCGGCCACTAGAAGTAACAGTGCAGCTGAAAAGGAATAGAACATATATTACTTTAAACAACAGATGCATTTAAGTATTTAGTTGTTTATTTGTACACTGAAAAAAATTTGGAGTAGGGTTTACTTGAAAAAAGCTTGCTAAGTTTTTTCACTCAGAAAATGCTAGTAAATTTACAAAGTTTGCCAAGTAAAAACCTAAACATATTTATCAGTAGCTTTAATTAGAAATCTTTAAGTTAAATTTACTTGGAATATGGAATTAAGTAAACTTTACTTAACCTAGCTAAGTGAAAGTAACAAAGAAAAGAAGTAATTTTAACTTGGCTAGTAAAAGGTTGATTAATATCGATTTAGTTTACATTTCCTTTGCATTACATTTCACACAAACAATAATATTGAATTATACCAGTCATTTATAGTATGTGCTTTACTTAGATTATCTAAGCAATTTATACTACATCATGTCAGATATTAAGCATATTGTGAATTCAAAGACCTCAATACTTGGTAGACAATACACAATGACGGTAACATTTGATGGATCATTTTTGTGTTTGAATGTGTCATTTTGAGCAGAAAATTTACTCGAAATGTCACAAAATGGCAAGTTACTAATCCTGACAACAAAAGCAATGATAAAACAGTGTAAATACAGCTGGAAACCAGTGAAAAATGAACCTCATTAATTATTCAAGGTCCAGTGCATGATGGGAACCCCAGTATCAGAAAAGTTGAGTAATTTTTACTTAATTTTATTGAGTTGATATTTACGCTTTCATTTCTACTCGCTTGAATTAAGTACTGATATGGAATTTACTTAGTTTTTTTAATTCTTGCCTGAACTAACTTTTTCATGTAAATTACATTGTTTTTTTCAGTAGTATTTACTTCACCAAAAAATCATTTTTTACAGTGTACATAATTTGGGCTTCCAGCTCATAAAACCCACGAAAACAGGATTAAAAAAAATTAGAATATTACATGAAATCACACAGTAATTACGTGATACCATGGTCATGAACCAGGTTTTGGTTCTTTTGGCAGTGTGGGCAGGTGCTTTTTTTTTTACCATATAGTTATGGTGTTTATTGATTAAAGTGTCCTTTCTTACCTTAAATATTTTTCACCTATTTGTTTTTAATGTCTCCAATTCCAAATTCTGCATTATCATCCCAGTCCCAGAGGACACCCCATTTTATGTGAGAACTTTGTGGTTCGCATCTTATTTTATACACAATATACCTTAAATACAAACATACATTTTTCTAAATAATTGTTCCTACAGTTACAAATATAGAGCCTATAATGTCTGTCATTGCTCAAGAAAAAGCTAAAGTACAGCCAGCTAATTTTATAGTAACTAATGCAGTATTACACTGTGAAGTGTATATTTGAACAGCAGTCTTATCACTTCACAATTTAAAATATGTAGACCAGGTGTAGCCAACCCTGGTCCTCCAGAGCCACTGCCCTGCTTGTTTTCCAACTATTCCTGCCCTTCCAGCTTCTGACTGACAGCACACCTGTCCATTATTAGTCAGCACTCAGCAGGAAGTAGGGCAGGGATAGTTTGGAAACCAGCAGGAGAGTGGCTCTCGAGGACCAGGGTTGGCTACCTTGGATTTAGTCATTGTGAATGATTATTATATATATGGCTACAATAGTTGACTATGTCCAATTGGATTACAAGAAGTCTAAATCTTTGCTACATCCACAAAGTAGTTAAAATAAAACAATAATGTTTACTATTTTTCTTTAACTACCCTCTTATTTAAGTTTGTGTGTGTTTTGTTTTCATTAACAGAATTTCCTAATGTTGTCTTGCCTCTTGACCGCTGCATTCGAGAGAGAGCACAGAAGTGAGGGTATGTGTGCTAATGGTCTTCTCCAGCCATGGGGTTGTCCTATCCAAAATTGAATTTACATTTTACAAATCTTTACATTTTGAAATAGCTGGCACCAGACCCTCAAGGAGCGCTTACCCCATGTCAACAAAGTGAAAGTAAGAAATATTATATATTTCTAATTATTGTGAAAAGCGTGATTTTTTTTGTTTTGTAAGATAAAATCAGAGATTGATTTGGTAAATATGGATGATGCTCAAAGACTCAGGCCCCATTCACACAACTGCGTTTTCGTTTAGAAACGGAGAATTAAAACGAATACGATCTCCGTCCACACCAGCGTTTTAGCTGCGTATTAGAATTGATCTCCGTCCACATTAAAACGACTGAAAACGCGGATCACGTGACCATTCACCAACACTGGGCAATAATAGCTTGCCTCCGGCGCATGTAGGCAGTTACAGCTTTGTAAAATGCAGAATTTACTTGCACAACAGCTGTTAGCAAAGATATACGCCGTGACTGATGACACCCAATCATAGAGCCGAGCGTGAGCCTCTACTACGTCATCGTTTCTAAGGCACCGTTCTCTTACGAGAGTTCTCTCGTACTGCGTTTTATCAAAACGCTACGGGAAAAGTCTCTTTTCTCGAAACACTGAAGCAAAAAATTATCCTTTAATTTTCATATATGTAAAACGCGTTGCGGCAGCAGCAGTCAGCTATGGCGAGACGGCTTGCTCGCTCATTGGCTGCTCTGCGGCAACTGCTTAAGCCTATCGAGCGAGGCCTGAGATGACGTCAGGCCAATGAGGGCGCTTCGCGCCCTCCTCGCCACTTCCCGCCGAAACGGGCGTGGCTAAAAGGAGCTCGAGAAGGCTGATTCACTTGATTTTAATCTCTTCAGCGAAGCGCACGCATCGCTGGATCACGGAAGCAAGCGTCGTTCGAAGCAAGCACTTCAGCGGGACGAGCCCTCGAAGCCGCTGGCCAACGCCGCCTTCTACAGCCGTACCTGCTGCGCTTTCCGACGCCTATATCCTTTACTGCTATTGCTCTGTTTTCTGTGTGTGTGTGTGTTCGCTGCAACACTCACCCCTAAAAGAGCTGCGTCTTTTTCAAGACGCCTTCTCATGCAGCGCTCGCGCTCGCTCCGAGCCAATTGCCTACGGTGACTCTGAGGACTCGCCAGGCATCCTTCCGAGGCTGCCCTTCCTGGAAGCGGACGGCGGGATTAGTTTTTCTTTACGTTACAAGAAAAGCTACCCTGCCTCTGCACGCGTCATTCACCGGCGAAGGAGAAAAGAGTGTTCTTAGTCCCACCGTTGGTCGGTCTGAACTCTTTTCTCTCACATTTCTCAGTTCCCTGTTCGGCGACTGGAAATATTATTGCAGAAAGTGAGTCTGTTACACGCTTGCCTGCCAGCAAACGCCGAAGAATACATGTTGACGCCGCTTTCAAAGCGACGCCGCTATCCCCCTGTGGCCCAGTGGTGGAATTATAGTGTCTCCACGCGGGAGACCGGGGTTCGGATCCCGGTCTAGCGGCATATATATTTATGCCGCCAATGCTTTGCTCTGTAAGTCCCCTGAAGGCGACTGCAGAGATGCATTTTGCAGCCAGCGAGCGCGTAGTACCCGCTTGCCTGCAACCGAACGCCGTTTCTATGGTTCCCGCGCGTCACTGGCGAAAGAGAATGGAGTGTTTTCAGCCCCGCTGAATCTGGGCGATTTCCACTCTTCTCACATTCTGCCATTTTGCAGGCGTTCTGAAAATGCAAATCACTCTGTCTGTTCCCCGAGAGGCAACTGCAGACGTGTTTTTTTGCTGCCCACGAGTACGTGGTACAGGCCTGCAAGCAAACGCCAGTGTGGATAATACTCGCGCTGACTTTGACAATGTATCTTCACTGTGGTCCAGTGATAGATTCTTAGACTTGCGCGCGGGCGATCGGAGGTTCGAACCCCAGGCCGGCCGGCAGAAAATATATATGCCGCCGAATGCAAATCACTCTGTTTGTTCCCCGAGAGGCAACTGCAGACGTGTTTTTTGCTGCCCACAAGCACGTGGTACATGCCTGACAAGCAAACACCAGTGCGGATAATACTCGCGCTGACTTTGACAATGTATCTTCACTGTGGTCCAGTGGTAGATTCTTAGACTTGTGCGCGGGCGATCGGAGGTTCGAACCCCAGGCCGGCCGGCAGAAAATATTTATGCCGCCGAATGCAAATCACTCTGTTTGTTCCCCGAGAGGCAACTGCAGACGTGTTTTTTGCTGCTCACGAGCACGGCCGATGATGCTATATGTGTAGAGAAGATGCCCACTGCTAGTGCCCATCCCTACACACTAGCACAGCCCTTCACACAGGGCCCGCGCTCATATATTCGACTCGGGTCGATCACGCACGCAACAGTGAACGTGCCCACTGCCTAGTGCCCACAAACACTATGTTCTGCATGCCTTGTGGTTTCTGTAAAGACGAAACCTGTGTGCATTCACTCTGCTCAGACAGACAGTGCACTCATTGCAGTAACTGTGCCCGCTCTCCCGCGCCCACACTTACTCACGGTATTTCTGGTGTCCCGGCCACGGCCGATGGTGCTATAGATGTAGTGTCGATGCCCACTTCTCAGTGCCCATCCCTACACACAAGCACAGCCATGCACTTAGGGCTCGCGCAAATAAAATCGACTCAGGTCGATTGCGCTCCCCACATAGTAAAAGTGCCCACTACTCAGTGCCCACGAACACTATGTCTATCAGATCACAGGCTCTCTGTAAAAACGAGACCTGTCAGCGCGCGCGCTGCTTACACAAGCAGCGCGCCCCAAGCAGTAAATGTGCCCGCTCACAGCCCACATCTACTCGCACACATGAGTCCCACGGGACTCGCGCGGCCCCCCCTCACTCAGCCAAACACTGTTGTAAGGTCGAGGGCGAGCGCTCCGCCCGCTGTATTAAGCGCGCCCCCCGCCTCAAATGCCGCAGGCATAACGCCTATGTTTGTGAGCCCCATAGCACCTCTGTCGCACGGCGAACAGAGCGCGCTCTGTATCCGGCCCTTAGCCAACCATGCAGATGCATGGGCAGCGCTTCCAGGGGTTTCGGACTGGGTCTTAGGCATTATAAAGAGAGGCTTCTCGCTACAGTTTTGTCGACGCCCTCCGTGCTTCACAGCGCGCGTCGAAACTTCGGTTCCGCTGAATGTAGCACACCTACTTCGCGCCGAAATATCAAAACTGATAAGCAAAGGGGCGATAGAGCTTGTTCCCCGAGTTCAAAGCGAACAGGGGATATACAGCAGATACTTTCTAGTCCCCAAAAAGGACGGCGGTATCAGACCCATTCGGGATCTCAGACGACTGAACAGAGTATTAGTGAAACGCCGTTTCAAAATGCTCACAACCAGCAAAATTCTCGCGCATGTTCGCCGAGAAGACTGGTTCATGTCGATAGATCTGAAGGACGCGTATTTTCAAATACAGATAGCGTCACATCACAGGCGATTCTTGAGATTCGCCTTCGAGGGTCAGACATACCAGTATACAGTCCTGCCTTTCGGCTTGTCCCTGGCACCTCGTACATTTACGAAATGCATGGACGCAGCGCTCGCTCCTCTCAGACTCAGAGGCATGCGAGTGCTGAACTATTTGGATGACTGGTTGATCCTAGCCCAATCACGATCTCAGCTCATAGAGCACAGAGCCATTTTACTCGATCACCTCGAGAATCTTGGTATCACGGTCATTTGGGCGAAGAGTTCACTGAACCCCAGCCAAACGATTCCGTTTCTGGGTATAGTTCTGGACTCACAGTCTATGACAGCGCGGCTGTCGCCACAGCGCGTGCTGAACATTCAGCGCGCGGCGATGTCTTTCCGCCGCGGCGCTTTCACCCCGCTCAGAAAATTTCAAAGGATGCTGGGTCTCATGGCCTCAGCATCGTCAGTTCTCCGGCTGGGCTTGCTCCGCATGCGCCCGCTGCAGTTCTGGTTGAAAGCGCGGGTTCCGCGCAGAGCGTGGGTGTCCGGTCATTTACGCCTCAAGGTCGATCAGGACTGTGTCACAGCCCTGGTGCCTTGGATGGCGAAAGACTGGTACCAATCAGGTGTAAGCCTGGGGACTTCCTCGAGGGTGAGGATGGTGTCTACGGACGCATCCACCTCGGGATGGGGAGCGCTGCTCGAGGGCAGACCGTCCTTCGGCCTATGGTCGGAACGGGAAAAGCTCCAACACATAAACTGCCTAGAAATGCTGGCAGTGCACAACGCGCTGACGCGTTTTTGTCCCCACATCAAGGACCAACACGTCATAGTCCGTTCGGACAACATGGCAGTGGTGTCCTACATAAATCGCCAGGGCGGTCTGAATTCCATACCCCTGTACAGGCTGGCGAAACGCCTCCTGCTATGGGCTCAGCACAACCTGCGCTCGCTGAGAGCAGTACATGTGCCCGGGCTGCTGAATGTGGGCCCGGACAGACTGTCCAGGAACAACGTTCCTACGGGCGAATGGTCTCTACACCCACAAACAGTCCAGCTGTTGTGGGAGAGATTCGGCAAAGCGGAGGTGGACCTATTCGCGTCCCCAAAAAACGCTCACTGCCCCGCATTCTTTTCAAAGACCGACAGCGCGCTGTCCCAAAAGTGGCCGCGCTGCCTGCTATACGCTTTTCCCCCCATCTCCCTCCTGCCTCAGGTGTTGGAACGGGTCAGGAAAACGAAATGCCCAGTGCTGCTTGTAGCACCGTTCTGGAAGAACCAGGCATGGTTCCCAGTTCTGATGCAGTTAGCAGACATCGCTCCATGGCCAGTGCCGTTGAGGAGAGATCTCCTCTCGCAGGCCAGGGGCTCGATCTGGCACCCACACCTGGAACTATGGTCCCTTCATGTGTGGGCGCTCAACGGATACCCGTTGGTCTCGCAGAGGGAGTCATGAATACCATCACGCGAAGCGCCCTCATTGGCCTGACGTCATCTCAGGCCTCGCTCGATAGGCTTAAGCAGTTGCCGCAGAGCAGCCAATGAGCGAGCAAGCCGTCTCGCCATAGCTGACTGCTGCTGCCGCAACGCGTTTTACATATATGAAAATTAAAGGATAATTTTTTGCTTCAGTGTTTCGAGAAAAGAGACTTTTCCCGTAGCGTTTTGATAAAACGCAGTACTCGTTCCCTCTTCTAGAGAGAACCGAGGTTACGTTAGTAACCGAGTACGTTTACACGAGGACGCTCGCGGGTGAAAACTTAAAAATATTTGATCAGATGTTAATTTCGTTTAGACGGCGACGGCGTTTTTGGGGCTTAAAAACGCAAAAAAAGTGAAACCACCCTCCAGAGTGGAAATCTTAAACCGTCGCGTCCCCGTCTAAACGGTAAAAACGCAAAAGTAGCCTATGCTAGACTCCTAGACAAGGCACCGATCACCGGTCCATTGCCACCTAGCCGCCTGGAGTGCATACTACATCGAGTTTCACACACTTTTGCGTCACCATATGCACGCAGATTTCCCCCCCAAAACGCTCGTCTAAACGCAGAATAAAAAAGTGATAACGCAACGCCACTTTTGCGTTTTCTCTTCAGATCGTTTCCGTGTAAACGTAGCCTAAAGTCCTCTGTTTTGACCCGTCTTCACTAAAACGCCCTCCGGAGATTCAAAACGAAAACCGGGTCGGCAGCGTTTCTAAACTTCTCCGTTTTGGGTCTCCGTTTTTGCCGTTTTAAGCCCCGTTCACACTAGACGCGACTTTGACGCTGCAAGTCGCCTGTCGCTAGCGATGAGGTCGCTAGTGGGCGTTCCCACTACTGGTTGCCTATTAATGTTTATGAATGACATCCAAAAGACAGCGAATCAGCTTTCTTGCCGCTAAAAAACAAACTTTCTGGAGGGAAAATAATAAATATAAATATACTCCGTACATAAAAACGTCTGAAGTGAAGCATGAAGATGAACGAGACACAAAAGTCGATTTTTCTCATTGCGGCCGTTTATCTACGGCATAAGCGCAAACGCCGGTCTATCTGGGTTCACGAGACCATTCGGGCTCGGAGTCGGCACGGCGAGTACCACCGGCTGGTGCATGAGCTGCGGCTGGATGAAGTCCGGTTCCAGCAGTACTTCAGGCTGGACAGGACCCAGTTTGATGTGCTACTGCAGAGGGTGGGTCCCCTGATTTGCAAGGACAATACACGTTTCCGACGAGCCATTTCCCCCGGTGAACGGCTGGCAATTTGTTTACGGTAAGTAAGCCTATTTAAATGCGTAACTGAACCTGGTTGATTAAAATATTTAATCGATTTAGATGCTTTTATATAGACAAAGACTATCACGTTTAATTTAATCAGTATATAAATACACACATAAGCCTATGTTTCAACATTTAATCAATGTCACCTTGCTATCTGGGATACGCCTAAACACACACACACACACAGGCGCATATATATATATATATATATATATATATATATATATATATATGTATATATATATATATATATGTGCCTGTTTGTGTGTGTGTTTATATTTATACTTGTTTATACTTATAAAGTGTGTGTATATATATTATATCTGTGTGTGTACCAAAGAAGAATCATATATAACATGTTGAAACATATATAACATGTTGAATCTTATGTTGAATCTTATTTAATGTGTCGGTTAAATTATTATAAAAATAAACAAATATATAATGTATTTTTTAACTGCAATATTGTAGATTAATATGCTTTCTTTTAATATAAATGTATAAATATAAATGTATACTTTAATTCTTAATACATATTTCCACAGATTCCTTGCAACAGGGGATTCATACCGCAGTATTGCCTTCAGCTACCGGGTTGGGCACAGCACTGTAGCTGGTATCGTGGCAGAGGTGTCAAAGGCCATTTGGGACTCCATGGTTGAGGACTACATGCCGGTTCCTTCCACAGAAGATTGGAGGGACATTGCAGCAGAGTTCTACCATCGCTGGAATTTTCCAAACTGTCTTGGTTCTATTGATGGGAAACATATAGTGATCCAGGCTCCAAACAACTCTGGATCATTATTCTATAACTACAAGGGGACATTCTCTATTGTCCTCTTGGCAGTTGTAGATGCCAGGTACTGTTTCCGCATCATAGATGTTGGCAGTTATGGGAAGTCCAGTGATGGTGGGACTCTGGCTAATTGTCCCTTTGGTAACGGTCTTCAAAGTGGAACTCTTGGCCTACCGGAGGACGCGCTGCTACCAGGAGCAGAACACCTGGGACCCCAGCCTCACGTCTTTGTGGCAGATGAGGCCTTCCCTCTCCGCAGAAATCTAATGCGCCCCTTCCCAGGTACCACCACCCTTCCCAGTAGACACAGGGTGTTTAACTACAGGCTTTCACGGGCAAGGCTGACAGTTGAGAATGCGTTCGGTATACTCGCAGCACAGTGGCGAATGTATCGGCGTGTAATTGGTGTCAGCCCAGACCATGTGGAAGCCTGTGTGAAGGCAACCTGTGTTCTACACAACTTTCTGCGGAGGACAACAGGGAGTGTGCGGAACCCACCAACCCTGGTTGTGGAAGGAGAAGCCTCTGCACTGCAGAACATCAGCAGAGCAGGGAGCAACAACGCTTCCCGTGATGCCATGCGTGTGAGGGAGACCCTTGTCAATTACTTCTGTGCTGAGGGTGCAGTTCCCTGGCAGCCACAGGTGTGACAGGCATGAAAGGTTCTTTTCAGAACTAAACCAAAGGCTCTTTTAAGAGCCACCCACATTATAATAAAAGAGCAATGTTTCCATGTGTTTCCATCATCTCTTATCAATACTAAATTATATCCTGGCTATACTATAAGATATGCTCAATAAACATATCTTTCCAAATACATAACAGCATAACATATGAATAATAAGTGACTGCACTATGGTAATCACACTATAAAAGGAAAGGCTACAAACTTCAATATATATATATATATATTCTGGAACAAATGTATTTTTATTTGAAGAATGACCTAAAAGTTATTATTATTTTGATTGGTTTCTTTTTAAACAGGACCCCCCCCCCCCCTCCGAACAACAACAAAGCAAAACTCAACATGAACCCCTGGACTACATGAAGGTAAACAGTAATTATAGCTCAACCTTGTCAGCTGTACCTTGTTCTCATAATAACAAAAACACTTAACAATATTAACCTTGGCTGCAGGGTACAGCTGGCAGGACCATGAGGGTAAATAAGCTTACGAACACCCCTCATGGCCTTGTCAGCTGTACCCCGCTCTCTTCCTGTTCCTGGCTGCACTGTGCCTCAAAGATCATTCTGTGTATATCAAATTTCACTCTTTCCCTCCTTCTAGATGTGAGAGTTTTGATTTGTGGCAACAGGCTACGGAGGAAAAGTTCATCTGGGTCTTCAGATGCTGGTGGAGGATTGGATGGTGCTGCCTCTGCCCTATTTAGAGCTGAGACAAGATGTTTCTCAAAAAGAGATAGTAGGATCTGGCTGGATGGCTGACTGTCTGACTGACACTGGGCATTGGACTCTAGCTACCAAAATGGACTCCCCAACCCCTTGAGGCATGTTTCCACTCGTGCCTCTGAACTCCATAAAGGGGGCGAGGAAGCCCATGATGGCACTGTATTTCCAAGGCTTAGCATGATCAGCTGCTGAGCCACTTTTTCTGTTTTTGGTTTTATTTAATTCCCTCCTGTATACATCACGGAGGTTTTTCCATTTTTTTTTTGCATTCTTCAACTAACAAAAAAAAGATGTAAGAGCACACACACAAATATTACTTTTATGAAACTGCATAACAAAGTATGATCAGATGCAATGAGTAAAGGCCTATAGTTTATTCTGTAATATATTGCAATATTTACTAATTGATTTAATTGATTGAATCTGTCTACTAACAATATCTAGCAGTGTATAAACATATCACACAAGATTTCTGTCAAAGTTCCATTGTATCTCAAATTGTGCATTGTGGGAACATTCTGTAACAAAAAGATAAATAAAATAAAAAATAAATACATTTGAAATAAAGTTGTCGAACTCAATTGTTTTGCTAAGGCTAATTTCACTGCCAGAATTTTAGATTTGACCCTGTTTAAACAAATATTTACACACTATTGGCCCTCATTTATCAAAAGTGCGTACACCAAATTTCCAGCGTACACCTGGCGTACACCCAAAACCACGGTGACTTTGAGATTTATCAATATGGACGTTGGCGTACGGCACGCTCAAATCCTACGCCAGCTCAGGAGGTGGTTTTGAATGCGGGAATGCGCAGAAAAACAATTCCTTACACCACAAAACGCACTGACAAACTAAAAGATATAATATATTATGACCCACTGTAAAAAAAAACAACAACATAGTAATTATAAACTTTAGTGTTTATTTTTGTGCAACATGGACTTCAATGTTTAATTTGTGTGAATTTACCAAAGCATTTGAATTGTAGGCATATGTATTCCTTAAGTTGCGAGCCTGTGCGCTTTACCTGACGTTTCAAGCCTTGTTTATACTTTCGCCTGTCTCCGCAGCGCGAGTCTCCGCAGACTGCGCGCGCACCTCCCCAAACGGACGAGGGGTTACTCGACGCGCTCGCCGTTGTACTATTCTTTGAAACGATGGTTAGGCCAGGGTTAGGTGCACGGACTGGGTTTAGTAATGAAAGGCTTTCAATGACCAAAAAAATAATTAAGACTGTCAAAATAATAAAAATGCCATTCTTCTTATTTAAAATAATAATAATAATACAAATAATAATAATAATAACGACATTCTTCTTCTAAATAACAATAAGCGTCATCATTAATAATAAAAATCTAGAAATCAATTTTGTTTCTTTCCACTTCCCTGGTTTCGCTTTCTCTTTCTCAAAGAAGTTTCTCTTCTTTGCCGTCTTCCGTGTGTCCATGGCGTAAAATGAAGGCATGGGGGAAGCGGAGACTTGAATATATAAGGGCGTGTTATTCTAATGACGATCGATTTCAGCCGCGGCATTTATCAAGCGCTGGTATTGCGTACACCAGAATTTCAAAGGTACGCACAGCTTCATAAATCAGGCGATGAGAAGAGTGTAAGCATAATCTTACGCCAATATATACGCCCGTTTCTACGCAAGATTGATAAATGAGGGCCTATTTGAGTAATTTGACAAATTACAGCTCGAGTTAACATTATGCAAAATAAATAAAATTCAATTTTTGCACACAAATATTTATTTTATGAAAATGTATAACAAAGTATGATCAGATGCAATGAGTAAGCGTAGTATAGGCCTATAGTTTATTCTGTAATATATTGCAATTCAATATTAATATCTGTATACATATATAAGATATACTGAATATTTCATAGAATACATAATATTAATATACTGTATCCATCAGTATACAGTACATTAATAGGTTATTAATATCTAGTATACATTGATTTCAATAGTATACATTAGCCTATACAGTACATTATACAGTATATTATATACACGTGTAAATGGAGTGTAAACAGCGCTAAAATATTAGAAAGGCCACTACGTTTAGGTTTTGTTTACTCTCTGTCAAAAAAATTTATAGTTAATTGTACAGGCTATTCAATCATTTAAACCTACTTGGAATCCCCGCATTTTCTGAAACTCCTTTCCACGCATCGTTTTTTTAATATATGTCCCTGTACGTGGGCAGAGACATGTCAAATAAAATCGGAAAATTACCGCAAATAACCGCAAGGATAAATTTTTCATCCATCTTAAATGCACTGCAGGCCCAGGGGCTGTGGAGAAGGATCACGTGCGCTTCACTCCTATTGGTTGTCGCTCGCGAAAGTCGCTCTTCATTTGCATAAAGTTAAACATTTCTCAACTTTGTCGCGTCGCCAGACACGCCCCATCCAGTCGCCAACGGTCACGACCGCGCGTGTCACCGGAAGTCGCCCGCTCCCCATTGAAAATGAATGGTATCGCGTCGCTTGGTCGCGTGTAGTGTGAACGCAGCTTTAGTGTGGACGGGAGGTGCAAACGTAGGAAAAGGTCTCCGTTTTTAAACGAAAACACAGTAGTGTGGACGGGGCCTGACAGTGACCTCTGTGCAGTTTCTGTTTTTCCACAAACAAAGACATAGGATGAGACAGAAGATGTTTATGAATAAGTCTCTTCTGTTTCAGATTGTCTGGATCATTGTGGCGGCACCGAGGCTCTGATTCGACTGGTTCTGTCTGGTCTGGTGGGAATCGCCACTGTTGTATTTCTGGTTGATCATGTGAGGATCTGCAGTTATCCTAGAATGCACATTAAAGCCACACTATGTAAGATTTTTGGATTCAAATATCCAAAAACCACTAGAACAATGTTATATATTTTGTTGATTTGTGTACTTCCATTATCCCAGATGTTTCAAAGAATGTTTAAATTCTTAAAATCCAGATTTTTAGCAGTTTTAACCAGGATACGGCGTGTGTCCATGTGTCGCCTATCAGTGACATCACACCCCCGCTTTACCCTCGATTTACGGTTTTAGTTGAAACCATGAAAACACCAAAGATACGTTATACGTTTTAATATATTATGTGTTTTATTAGACAGGTGAGCAACCGCTTGGATACATTTATCGACAGAAAACGAATCATTATTATACAGCTCAACAAAGGTAGTCTTTCTGTTTAAATCTCGTTTTCTTGATTTACCGCGAATACCAGATTTACCATGGCTAATATTGATCTAGCTGCAGTGTGCAACAAGTGTCTCATATAGCAGCTGCTGAGAAAACACACAGAGTTGCATTATAACAAATTTCATCACACTCAAATGTATCTAATATGATAAAACAGCGCTGCGTTACCCCACTTACTCATGACCGGAAGAAGCAGAAGCGGCGTCGGCGCATAATAAAAGTTACAACTTTCCAATCAACCAATCAGATCTGAGGGACAAGTTTACAGTTTATGTCAAGTTTAGGCTGAGAACCAGGGTGAGGTGCTTCAACATCAGTGTTATTCACCAATCATTTCCCTCTAATTTTAGGGAAAGTTATAGGTAGAGTTAGGTTTAGGGGTAGGGATAGGGTAAGGACTAAATTTTGGGACAGGAAGGTTATTCCAGGATCAACAAAATATGTTGATCCAGGAACATGTCTTGCTTGGCAAAATCACGGTGACCGCGCTCCAACGGCTTTCAAAATGTTAATACGATTACCAGTCATCCATGAATATGATTTCTACCCGAGTCCTGTCGTATTCTCCACAAGCTGTAGAGCTGAAGACAACAACTCCCATGATTCAGCGAAATCAAAGCGTCATCAAGCTATGCCTTTGTTTTGAATAAGCAACCTCTAGTGGCGAAAAATTACAGTGTGCCTTTAAGGCTGTTCTCTTTGTAGGAGTCATTTGTTGTATTGAAAAGTTTTTGTTGTCCACTGAGTGGCGCTGTGACTCAGTATAATTGGAGCACCTGAGTAACAAGTGTGTGGGTTGGTAATAGGCTTTATGCCCAGCTGCACTACTTCCTGAACTTCAGCCAGCTCTTTTGTTTCCTGCCTGCCATTATTGGACAATCTGATTAATCCAGGTGTGGCTGATTATTGTTACTGAGGTCAGGCACACCTGGATTAATCAGTTTGTCCAATAATGGCAGGCAGGAAACAAAGGAGCTGGCTGAAGTTCAGGAAGTAGTGCAGCTGGGCATAAAGCCAATTGGGAAGAACAGTTTTTGACCGCACTGCAGAGTAGCGTGCAAGGTTTTTATTTATTTAATTTTATTTAACCTTTATTTAACCAGGTGAGCACATTGTGAACACTTTCTCATTTATAATGACGACCTAGCCAAGATAAAAGCGTTGAGGTACAAAAGAACATAAAGTTACACATGTAATTACAAGACAAAGAAGTACACAATAAGCATAGGAATGCATGCAGTTTGCAGTTCAGCAGATCAAACATTTACAAATTTATACAAATAGTGCAAAAGGTGTCAATATATGGAGGTAAATGATTGGTAGATAAAGTGGTGTTGCTCTGTGCCATACAGTCAATGGAGGAAGTAAGTGTAGAGGTCTAATAAGGAGGTACGGTTGTCGGGTACAAAGTGGCAATGCTTAGAACAATATGAAAGGTGGCAAATGGCAAAATAGCAAATGACCATTGCTGGATGGGGAATATGCAAGTGTGTATTATAGTAGGGTGACCATACGTCCTCTTTTCCTGGACATATCCTGCCGGGATTTCGAGATCCGGGATTCGGCTTTTGCTTTCTACAGTCGCCATTCGTTATGTTTACATGCACACCTGTTGTTTCAATCGGACTGAATTAATTCCGATTGGTGAATCTGAATGTAGAGTTTACTGATGAACGCTAAACAAGTGATCGGTTGATGTGCGTTTTAACATTGCTAAGAAAATTCCTGTGTTTTTGTCTCGGCCGAGTGAAGCAGAATGCATGACCTGCAAAGCTGGCACGTACGTGTCAGTGTCAAATAATGTAATAATGTAAACATGCGACTGCAGAAAGCAAAAGCCGAATCCCGGACATTTTGGGTAATCACAGAAAAGAAGGACGTAGGCCTATGCTGTGTCTTCAAGGTATGGACTTTGTCTCAAAACAACTTCTTGTGGCTTTTCCTAGTTTACAAACACTTACACACAATGTTTAATGGAGCACAATAAAGAAAGACAATTGTTTGCATCTCCATCCGTCTGCATGGACTCTGTTTGTATGTGTTCTTCTAAACTTGCTCACTCCTGTTACCAATGGCAACGGCTTACTGGAAAGCCACTACACTCTTCTCTGAAACAAGGTGTGCAATGAAATTACAGCTCTTATAAAATGAAAAGCAGTGCCAGTGGAGGAAGTGGTCTAGTGGTTTGTGATCTGCAGTGACACCATCTGAAGAGTAAAGCTGTATGAAACCATTATGAGAGAAACATTAAAAACAGAACAATACTTACAATTAAATGCGATAGAAATGTTTGCATTCAAGTCAAGGTCTAGTTAAGGTCAAGTCTGTTTGATATTTTTGCAGAATATTTTGTAGCTTTTGTACCCCCAATAAAACAAAAGGTTATCAGAACTCAAACACTGCAACTTCATTTCAAAATGCTGACATTTTCTTGTAAATATCTGGACCAGTTATCTTCATGTATTCAGCCAATAATCCAACAACAAAAATTAAGCCCACAAGATATTTATTTCAAGAAATTGTATATAATTTAATAAACATTTATTTACAAGTGTTAAGTTAATGTAAACATTTTTTTTACAAAAATTAAAAAATTTGAATACATTAAGCAGCACTTCTTAAAATACAGTTTTTGTGTTTTATAGCACCCCAGTGAAAAAGCCAAAGGCCGCAGTGGCAAGTAAAAAACAAGAGGTTTAGCTGACTCTTTCCCCGCCAGTTACAGAATTTTCTGACAATCTGTGTTTTCACTGTTATACAGTAGAGGGCGCGATAACACATCTTCTGAAAGAGTCCTGAATCTCCAGATCAAAACACAGGTGAGGCAGTAGAAACAGATGTAAACAGTCACATGTAAGCAGATACATGTACAATAACATGATCATCAACGTGAAACAGCATTTAAATCAAAACTGCCTTACATTACTGAATGAAATGTCAACTCAGGAAGGGTTAACGACTGAAGCTTTGGGAGTGTATTCTTTCCTTTCATGAACTGTGTGTTCAGATATTTAAAAAAAAGAAATATTCTGGCAGCCATGAAATTGTGAAAATGGTTTAAAAAAAATGTATTAAAAAAAAACACTGAGGGGGACAGAGTAAACGAGGTAATAACCTTGGAGGGATTGAGCTGGGAAGCCCGCCTCCTCCTCGTGCTGGCACAAGACTTCAATACGGTCCATATGCGGATTACAAAACCAGCCATGTAACATTCAAACACAGTGACCTAATATACAGTATAAATAAACTGCAATTTTACTTCTGTCGCTGGCAAATGCTTCAGAGTATAAAAGGCACTTAAAGCTTATGACTTTGTTGTGCAGATCTGTCGCAACAGAATCTGGCACAGGACAACTTTTAATTGCGGAGTATGGATGGGAAGATACTGACTGGTGTGAACTCCAGAGAAAGAAATGAACTGATCCCATGCATTTACATTTATGCATTTGGCAGACACTTTTATCCAAAGCAATTTATATTGCATTTCAAGGTACATATTTACATTCTTATCAGTTCTTGCTTTCCCTGGGAATCGAACCCATGAGCTTGGCGTTGCAAGTGCCAACGCTTGAGGAAAGCTATGAGATGCAGATGCAGACCTCTATAACGAGGCATTGGTGGTCAGAGGGGACGGGTTGTGGTCCCAAGTGTCAGTGTGGATGAGATGATTGTTCGGTGACTGCCTTATGCCAGGAAATGCTGAGGTAAACGATAACTAATTGCACATTATAGTAGGGTTGAGGTGTGGAGAAAGTCAAATCTGTGATCTCCTTCATGTTGTATTCCTCTCGGCCTGTAAAATGTAAAATTAATTAGAAAAAACACATTCTTCATGACACAAAATAACACAATACATGTAAATGTCTGACATACTTTTTACACCATCAATCCTGGTGGCAGGAACTTCCCCGCTTCCCCGTCTCCCGCCTCACTGTCTCCCGCCTCACTGTCTCCCGCCTCACTGTCTCCCGCTTCCCCGTCTCCCGCCTCACTGTCCTCCTCCTGGTTAGGATTCCTCTGCAAGTAAATACAAACACAATATTTTAAGTTAGAGTATTCCTCAGAATCATTCAGGGGCAAATATCCATACTAATTTATTTTTATTTTGTAAAAACACTTTGTATAACAAGTACTATATATCTTTTGTGTATAAAAGATAATACGACAGATTGAATGCTGGCTCTCCAAATTTGTCAAATAGGATCAGAAATTCATATAGAATAACGACTTCCTTGAAGTGACTGTCGAAAGAACATGTTGCTAACGGCCTTGTGGAAGGACCCTTCGTGAAGGGATCATTGTCACTGAGAATGTCCTCTTCCCACCTTCAAAATTGGTCCTAATTTTACAGAACTGGTGTGTGTGTTTCCCGTACAATGACGTAACTCGCTGCTTCACTACTATAGTGCGATGAATCGTTGAAGAAATCAACTAGCTAGTCACGACTGTTTCCCGAAACGCAAAGTGGTCTTTCAACCACGTTAGTTAATGATGTCATGAACGTGGTGGAGTAATAACTTTTAATGAATCTGTTTGAGATCGAATTAACGCTAGATGTTTTGCTATAAATTACAGACATGGCATCTGAGGACTATTTATCACTTTTCTCAGTTATTTTCTTTATTTCCAGATTCAGTCATAGACTCGTTCTTACGCACTAGAGCACGTTCGCACATGCGCACTCTTCAAAAACTACGCTTTAAATCTCTTGACAAACTAAAAGACATAAATGACATTTGTATGTATTCTAAATAAAATATATATTGTACTGAATGTCAGCTTGTCAGGATAAGGATTTATTGAGTCCACATGTCATGCAAACTAGAAACTCTGCTTCTAACCACAGGTCGAGAGTGTCGTTCAAACACAACTCTGCGATGCTGTTTGCGAATGTTCGTTAGAACGATGGTTTCGGGAAACACCGACTCGTTGAACTGCTGATAACGACGGAACTTGCGAACATAGTTGGCTAACGATGCTTTTGTGAAACACACCCCTGAATGACTAGTTCACGGTCAGGTCCACGTTACAGTTCCACAAACACACTGGCCAAATAACTGAATCAGAGAGAAAAGGTTATTACCGTAGTTCTACACATAAACAATGAATATGTGTAAATGTTTTAGGACAAACATCTGTCTTGAGATGTGATTACTGTGGTACGAACTACATTACATTACACGCACAACCAAGGTGTGACGGATGTCTTTGTTTTCAATAATTTAGCAGTCATAAAATATTAAACTACAATAAACAAAGTCCAGTTTAACGAAGTTTGTGATATGCAATATATAATTTATATGCAATGGCAAGCAAATCCAAATTGTCAAAAGCAAAACACTCAAAGAGGTTAAAAATGGTTTTCACAATATACACAAACATTCCACTCACATGAACATATTCCGTATATTATTTTAGTTGCTCCTCCCCATCAAATGAGTCAAAAAAATGATTTCATTTTCATATGGTAATACTTACATTTTTACATTGTAGATGACTGAGGACGTCACGAATGGGTTGCTTGAAGCGATCCACCTGCAAGGACAAACATTTTATAGAATTATTACTAAAAATCAGATTTAGTTGTTCACCTCTTGGATAGTTACAAATGTTCTTATGCATCTCAACACACTTGCAGCTTTTCTCCTTCCAGTGCTTTGGACAAGGAACATTTAGTGCCTTTTCAAGTGTTTTAAAAGTGTATTTGCTTGATCTCGATTATAATACAAGATCAGAATCAGATTCTCCAGACTCAGATAACTTCTGAAGATTTGGAATATAACACACGGTTGTCTGGACAATTTTTATGGTATATTAATTGTACTTTAGTTGATCTTTTTGAAGCCTGGCAGTTGGAGTCCCTGATCTACATTAGTAGAGAAAAAGCAACCTAGAGATTCACAATATTTTCAATGATATAAGAGTGAGAAAGAGATGACAACTTTCATTTTTGAGTGAACTATTCCTTTAATAAAGATTAAAGGAACACCAACACAGATTTTCTTTAAGCTTCTGAAAATACTTGCCTTGAGGTAAAGGAAAATCATCAGCGCCACCAAACAGATGATCGGCAAAGTGACCCCAGCTGCAATAGCGCCTGATTGTGACTCATTATTGCCCAGACTGGGTGAAGTGATGGGAGCTCCTGGACAGGGTGAAGTGATGGGAGCTCCTGGACAGGGTGAAGTGATGGGAGCTCCTGGACTGGGTGAAGTGGTGGCATGTTCTACAAAGAACAACCGGACCAAAAACAGTATTGGAAAATGAATGCATGAAAATCAGTCAGCTTGGTCAGGTAGTTTATTAGTTAATTAATAGGTAATGGCCATTCATACCAGAAGGCAGACCTGCTCAAGAGAACACCACAGATAAGCAGAAGTAATCAAATGTGTGTACTTTATTAAATAATACTAACACTAATGATACTACACTGTAGAATCAATGCGCTCATCTTTCAGCTCTGCTGAATATTAATGCATCAACAGGTTGAAAGAACTGAGAAACATGTAGATGGGTAATAAAAAATGGCTTATCAAAATTAAAACTTGTATAACTTTCTTAAATAAGTAATAAATCTTCAGGAAAGTATATAAAGTTTTATAGACAAATGTGTATATGTTTCAGATGTGTCAATTATGAGTAATATATATATATTTTAAAGTGTTAAAAAAAATACACAAACATTCTTATTTTACTACACACACACACACACACACACACACACACACACACACACACACACACAATATATATATATATGCAGTACATATACAGTATATATATATATATATATATATATATATATATATATATATATATAAAACAGACACAGTATACTGTACATGTGTACTGTGCTAATGACTAAACCATGGACTAAACAAGTGAGAAGTCGCTTTCCTGTCGGTCTTTGTCAGGTGACGTCACACACAACAAACCCACGTGTCTGACAAATACCGATTCAGCCAAAGAGCGTCGCTGTTGCCATGAAGCCATGAACTGTCAGTATGTGGTGAGAAACATAGACATCATATATGATGTCTATGGTGAGAAAACCCGGCTTGTTGAGTCATCTCATTCATTCGGTTTCAAAACAAAGTTCGCTATTAGCGGCCACTGTAAACTTTAGTTTACACACAGCTGGCTGAGTGCACAATACAACTATATGTCGAGTCAAAAATAAAGCATTAGTTGTAACTTACCGATTTGAATTGCACTAAAGAATCATAAATGAAACAATCGTTTAATTACTTACGGTTGCAGTCCACAGTAAACTCCTCCGTTTGTTGATTGTCACGAATGTAACTCCGTGCCTCACAGGACCACGAATTGTAGGTGCAGTTGGTGATAGTTAGTCCATGCTTATCCAGCGAGACTCCGGGAGATGTCTTATTTCCACAGCTCTGATGACCAGTTTCACAATACTGTGCAATCTTCTTAGTACCGTTACAGACAAATTCAACTTTATCGGCGTCAGCCCATTCGGGAAAGCGTCGAACAAACGTTCCTGTCGACCTCTCTACACCTGTCAAATACAGTTATACTTTAAGTAAGCAAAAAAAACATACGACTTAGATAATAACGTAGAATAATAACGATCCAGAACTGTTCAACTATTAAAACACTCACTTGCGCCAAGGAGGTATAGGCCTACTATAACTACGAGAAAGTCACGCATCGTCGATGTAGTTTGGTCCCGGTTAAAAAAGTTGTGTGTAAAATCTGGAGTTTTTCGCCAACCCCATTCAGCGAAAAGTAAATCCCGCCCTGCAGCCGATTTCATTGGTTTAGGTTAGAGTGACGGGTACTCTCAGCCAATCACTGACTCAACTGGGTTATCACGTCATAAGTTCCAGAAGGTGTTCGCCAAACGCCGGTTTAAACCGCTTTTTTTCGGTATACTAGTGATGGAACCACTGTCTATGGATGGAACAGTACTTACTCTCCGTTCTGTTACTCTAACTTAGGCAATCTGTTTTACGCATGTCTTTTACTTATCGTAGACTGAACATTAGCATAGCGTTAGCTAGCAGAGTTAAAGTTTGTACTCACAATGAACATGATATCTTTTAATTAAATTTAATTAACTATTAATCTTATTAATTTCTACGCCATTTGTATGAGGACTCCATTAACAGGCTAGTAGCAAAATCACCTGTTACATTACACTAAGTTATATGTTAACGTTACATGCGTAAAAAGTTAGCAACATTATTTATTCATCATCATAGATATTTCTCATTTTCTAACCATAAAATATTTGATTATATATTATTATGTACTATTATTATGACGCAGTATTTTATAAACTATATTTAACTGTAAATGCCATCCACACAATTAGCCAAAAACATCTCTTTATATACTTAGTTTACGTTCCTTTACCAAAGGCAAATAATGGTTTTAAGTGCCCATGTTCATGAACCCTTTAGTTGTGAATCACTGGTTTAGAGATGCATGTCCTGTGTAGCAGTAAACTCTTCCTGACCATATCTATAACTGCCATACATATTATTTCTGTTATTTAACATGTTTTTGTTATATTTGTTTAATCCATTCATGAATATTGAGTGTTTAGCTTAACTAGGAACTAAAGTACATTTTGCGTTGCACTCTGACACTTTTAAGGGTGCAACAGGAAAAACACATATTTGGTCAGAAATTATTCTCCGTGTGTGGATTAAAGTTACACGTGTTTTGAGTTAAGAAGTAAAGAAGATGTTTTTCATTTTTGTTTTTTGAACCGGGTATTTTCAAGTGAACTCATTCCCTCTTGGTTGTGTGCAGCCAGCGAGGTATGTGTATTACGTTTGTATTCCCGAGTGTATTTGTATTTAACTCTTTATAGTGTATGTGAACGTGATTATCTTTATATTGTCATACTGTAGTTTGACGGTGGATTTCATTGATGGTGAATGTGATGGCGGACAAAAGGATGACAAGAGCAATAAATCCATCAGTAACCAGAACCGTGGTGTCGTTTATTTCCTGGAGGGAGTGATAGTAAAACTCGAACCTGCGTCAACGTTCCCGAACCTGCTCGTGCCCGGCCCGGACCTGCTGTGTCACAACGCGGATTTAACCGGATTTGTCGCAAGACGGGATTTAACACAGATAAGCCCATGTTTAACATTAAGGATCTGCAGTGATCAGTGTTTCATTAAGACGTCCATAAGTCAGACACTTAAGCTTGTGTTCTGAAAGGTGACAATAAGTTTGAACACTACAAAGGACTGTTTGTAACCTTAATAACTACTGTGGTTTAAATTGTATAAGGGGAATTTATTGATATTGTCTATTGAAGAAAGTAAGTGACAATTTGAAAAAGGAGAATTATTTTGTGCACATTTAAGCAAGCCAATATCTTTCAGTTTTTGAAGTTTTATTATTTTCTAAGCATGTTCACTTAAATGTGGCCATAAGCATTTTGTCAAGTGTAATTGACCAAGCCTTTACAATGTTTTTGCTTTAATTGAAGGGTAATTTTAAAGGACATTGACCTAATTTAATTTGATTGTTCACCTCAGTTTTGAAAAAAAAAAAAAAAAAAAATCTGCTGTTAACTCTAATGTTAAGTGAGTACAGGCAATTTCCAGATAATGTAAGATGTCACAAACAAGTGAAAAAGAACAAGTGTCAGAGAAGTCTGTAAAGCCTCGTAGAAGTGAAAGAGATCGAACATTAACAGAAAAGGGAAAGGAATTTCAGAAGGAAAAAGTGAAAGGATTATTACTTCGCTTTGACAGTGTTTATGAACGCTGGAAAGTTTTGACTAAGGTGGCTAAAAAATCTGTAATCAAACAAGATCCCAGTGATATCCTCCAAGAACACATTAAAGGTATTCAAAGAGAAGAATCTGAACTGAACAGTGTTTATGATGAATACAGAAAGATTGACAGCCCAGCTCATGATATGAGACGCAAGTTGGACAGATGTGCATCCATCACCAGAATTGTAATACAGAATGCACAGTCTCAGGTTCAAGGAGATGAGGAGGAGATTGTTTGGCCTGATGCTTCATCTGTGTTCGCGTCTTCAACCTCCAGTGTTTCATTTCAGGGCAGTCATTCTAAGTCTAATTCCATTCACTCTGCTGTATCCTCATCCAAAAGACAAGAAGCTGCTGCTGAGTATGCGCATACACAGGCTGTATTGAAGATTATGGATGAGCAAGAAAGCCACCAAGCAGAACTGCAGAGACTTGAAGCTAAGGATAAGTTGATAGTTGCAGACCAAGAAGCAGCTGCATCAACTCGCCGTCTTCAAAGAGAAAAGGAAGAAATTGAACGCAAGATAGAAGGAGAGAGACAAGAGGCTGCTCTCTTAAAGAGACAGCATGAAGAGAATGCTGCAAGAAAAAGGTCAGTTGAAAATTTGAAAAGAGAGCTTGAGCGTTTGGAAGAGTTGAAAAGGCTTAATGCAGCCAAAGCAAAGCTTCAAGTGTATAATGCAAATGAGTTCTATCCAACCCAAGACTTTGTACCACAAAACTTTAAAGCTGAGTTGCCTACAGATATGCAGATCATCAATCAAGCGAGTATTGCTGATCAGCATCCACCACCGCTCAGAGATGTGACTCCTAGAAGTGAACTCCAAAATGACATGCGAGAGCTGGTGAAGGTCTTAGCTGAAGCTATGACAGCAAATAGGCTACCCATTCCAGAGCCTTCAATCTTTAGTGGAGATCCACTCAAGTTTAATCATTGGAAATCATCCTTTCAGACACTTATAGAGAAAAAGAATATTCCAACTGCAGAGAAAGTCTTCTTTCTTCAAAAATATGTCGGAGGAGCTGCTAGAGAAGCCTTAGAAGGTCATTTTCTGTCTGGTTCAGAAGATTCATACAATGCAGCATGGCACCTGCTCAATGAAAGATATGGCCAACCTTTTGTAATTGCCAAGGCTTTCCGTGACAAACTACATGCATGGCCAAAAATAGCTTCAAGAGAGAGTGCTGAGTTGAGGAAATTTGTGGACCTTTTACGCAGTTGTGAAAGTGCTATGGCTAACAATGAAAGTCTACACATTCTTAATGATGGAATTGAGAATCAAAAACTTGCTGCCAAGTTACCTGACTGGTTAAGCTCTGGATGGAACCGAGCAGCCACACAATATCTACTTGAACACGGAAGATTCCCAAACTTCAGTTACTTTGTGACGTTCCTTTCAATGGAGGCTAGCATCGCTTGCAACCCCATTACATCCTTCCATGCATTACGGCAAAGTGAGTCTGATAAAGCTAAGACCAGGAGCCAGACCATTACGACCTCCAAGAACCAAACTGTAGGTGCCAAGATCTTCACAACAAACACCAGTGAAAGAAAAATACTCACATGTTTGTTTTGTAAAAAAACAGGACACAGCTTACACAAGTGCTACAAATTAAGAGAGAAGCCAGTTGCTGACCGCGTAAAATTTATACAAAGTGAAAAACTGTGCTTCGGCTGTTTGAGTCCTGGTCACCAGTCTAAGAGCTGCAGTAACCGGATGGTCTGCGATTCATGCTCAAAGAGGCACCCCACATGCCTGCACGAAGAACGTTCAAAAAGGGACCATGAGCTAAAGAAAGAACAATCTAAGGAAAAAACTCAACCACAAGACGTTACAAAGGAAACAACCTCTAACAGAGTTGTGCAAGATACTAATAGTACACAGACGTCGGCAATAGTACCTGTCTATGTGTCAACGCCAAGTGATCCAGACAAGGAAGTTCTCGTCTATGCTCTGTTAGATACACAGAGTGACTCTTCATTCATTCTTGATGAAGTGGCAGATGTTCTTGATACAAACACTGAACAAGTGAAGTTAAAACTTTCTACGATGTCGTCAAAGGATACAATCATTCACTGTAAAAGACTTAATAGTCTACAAATAAGGGGCCTATTTTCTTCCAAGACGTTAACAGTGCCGACAGTTTACACTCGTGACTTCATCCCTGCTAATCGCACACACATCCCAGTGCCTGAGACAGCAAAGGCATGGCCTCATTTGGAGCATCTTGCTGACCACATCGCACCTCAAAATGATTGTGAAATTGGTCTGTTGATTGGATACAATTGCCCACAAGCTCTAATGCCACGTGAAGTCGTTTGTGGAGAGGAAAGCCAGCCATTTGCTCAGAAGACTGACTTAGGTTGGAGCATAGTGAGTTATGGTGACCCAGGTGAACACTACGGTGATGCAATTGGAGTAAGTCACCGCATCATCGTAAAACAAGTCATGCCTGAAGTGAATGCAATGGTCAAGCTTAAAGGAGAAGTCCACTATGTCTGCAATACCCAGGTCAGTGAAATGGTTTCTCCAGATGACATAATTAAGATGTTGGAATCTGATTTCAGTGAGAGAGGTGGAGAAGAGACAACCTTCTCTCAAGAAGATCTTCACTTCTTGGCTAAACTGAAAGACGGAATCAGACAGAAGCAAGACGGTCATTTTGAAATGCCCTTACCTTTCAAACAAGAAAGACCAAATCTACCAAATAATAAATCATGTGCTGTTCAACGTCTAATGTCCTTGGAACGAAAGCTCAAGAGAGACCAGCAATACTGCACTGACTACTTGGGGTTTATGAAAGACATCATTGCTCGTGGCGACGCAGAAAAGGTCCCTGAAGAAGAGCTGGACAATCAACCAGTCTGGTATATTCCACACCATGGCGTATATCACCCCCAAAAGCCTGGGAAGATACGAGTTGTTTTTGATTGCTCAGCAAGGTTCCAGGAAACGTCACTGAATGACCAACTTCTTACTGGTCCAGAGCTCACAAACACCTTGGTGGGAGTTCTTTGTAGGTTTCGCAAAGGCCCGATTGCCATCATGTGTGACGTGGAAAAAATGTTTCACCAGTTCCATGTAAGGCCTGAGCACCAAGACTACCTAAGGTTCTTATGGTGGGAGAACGGTGATCTAGAGTCTCCACCCTCAATTTTTCGGATGAAGGTCCACCTATTTGGGGCAGCCTCCTCACCTGGATGTGCCAATTTTGGACTTAAGCATCTAGCCGCTCAAGGTCAGGATGAATTTAACCCAAGCACTGTTAAGTTTATCCAAAGGAATTTTTATGTTGACGATGGACTGGTGTGCGCAACATCTGACGCTGAAGCAATCCAACTGATTAAGGAAGCGAGAGAGCTTTGCAGCACAGGCAAGCTTAGACTACACAAATTTATCTCCAACAGCAAGGAGGTAATGAAATCAATACCGAAGGACGAGTGTGCTGAAAGTGTCAAAGACATGGATATGGCTTTGGGTGAGCCACTCATGGAAAGAGCTCTTGGCGTTCTATGGTGTGTATCCTCTGATGACTTCCAGTTCAGAGTGACTGTCAAGGAACACCCAAATACCAGAAGAGGAGTACTTTCTACAGTAGCTTCCATCTATGATCCTTTGGGATTCGTAGCGCCTTTTATTCTCCGTGGAAAACAGATCCTACAACAATTGTGTCGAGACAAAGTAACTTGGGATGAGCCACTCCCACAAGAGCTGAGAGCACAGTGGGAAATGTGGCTACAAGATCTTCGAAACTTATCTAATGTAAGGATAAGAAGGTGCTATATCCCAGACAACTTCAAGGATGTCAAGCAGTACGAACTTCACCACTTCTCAGATGCAAGCGTCATCGGTTATGGGCAATGTACTTACCTCAGAGCAGTCGACGTCAAGGGAGATGTTCACTGCGCTCTAGTCATGGGAAAAGCACGAGTTGCTCCTACCAAAGTAACCACAGTGCCACGGCTTGAGTTGTCGGCTGCAGTTGTTGCAGCAAGAACAAGTGTTGTGCTCAGAAATGAGCTGGAAATAGAGGGTCTTCAAGAACATTTTTGGACTGACTCAAAGGTCGTCCTCGGCTATATAAACAATGATGCCAGACGGTTTCATGTGTTTGTAGCGAACAGAATCCAAAGAATCAAGTCCACTACAGATCCTGAACAATGGCACTTTGTAAAGTCTGAAGATAATCCTGCGGATCATGCGTCGAGAGGTCTCTCCGCAGATCAGCTTGTTGCTTCAAATTGGTTCACTGGCCCAGATTTTTTATGGGAAAGAGAGCTACCCAGAGGAGATGCTATGGTGGGAGAAGTCTATGATGATGATCCGGAACTTCGAAAGGCCCTGGTACTCAACACCAAGGTGAGGGAGGAGAGGTCATTGTTAGACCGCCTAGCAAAGTTCTCTGACTGGAAAAGAGCTGTCAAGGCTATCGCTCTTCTAAAGCGCCATGCTAAGCAGATCAAGGGCATCAAAGATAAAGTAAGTGGAGCTACAAGTATTGAGGAACGAAAAGAAGCAGAGCTGTTTATAATCAAGTTGGTTCAGAGGGAAGCATTCAGCAGTGAAATCAGAGGTATAAAGCAAGACAAAGTAAACAAACTACACAAACTGAGTCCGTTTGTAGATGAGCATGGTGTGCTTAGGGTTGGAGGACGTTTGACGAGATCTGTTCTTCATCCACATGTTAAACATCCTGCCATTGTGCCAAATAAGAGTCATGTATCATCGTTGCTTATTAAGCACTACCATCAAAAGGTGCATCATCAAGGAAGAGGAATAACTGCCAACGAATTGCGATCCAATGGAGTATGGGTCATAGGATGCAGCAGTGCAGTTGCCTCACAAATTTACAAGTGCACAACATGCAGAAAGTACAGAAGGAACACACAAGATCCAAAAATGGCAGATTTGCCAGAGGAAAGAATGGAAATGACACCTCCTTTCACATATTGTGGCATAGATTGCTTTGGACCGTTCTATGTGAAGGAAGCAAGAAAGGAACTAAAGAAATATGGTCTTATTTTCACCTGTATGTGCTCTAGAGCCATACATATTGAAATGCTTGATGACCTCACTACAGATGCCTTTATCAACGCATTGCGCGCATTCATTGCGATACGCGGACATGTAAGACAGTTGAGATGTGATCAAGGCACTAACTTCGTAGGTGCAAGAGGAGAGTTCATGAATGCAATGAAGAATTTGGACCATGAACAGTTGAAGGAACACGGATGTGAGTTCATAATGAACTTCCCATCATCAAGCCACATGGGAGGCGTATGGGAAAGACAGATAAGGACGATCAGAAGTGTTTTAACCGCAATCCTTGACCAGTCTGCTAAACGACTCGACAGTGCCTCGCTCAGAACCTTTCTGTATGAAGTAATGGCTATTATAAATAGCAGACCTCTGACAATCGAGCATTTAAATGACCCAACAAGCCTTGAACCTCTCACGCCCAATCATATTCTTATGATGAAGTCTAACATAGTATTCCCACCTCCAGGTGAATTTGTGAGTCAGGATCTATTCTTGCGCAAGAGATGGCGCCAGGTGCAGTTTTTGGCAAACGAATTTTGGACAAGGTGGAAGAAGGAATATCTCCTTAATCTTCAGCAAAGACAAATATGGCAGAAAGAGAAGAGAAATACGAAGGTTAACGACATTGTCATCCTGCAGGAGGACAGTTCTCCACGTAACCAATGGAGATTGGCAAGGGTAACAGAGGTGTATCCGAGCACTGATGGAAAGGTTCGAAAGGTGAAACTGTTAATTAGTGACTCGACCTTAGACAGCCAAGGAAAACGAATTTCCAAGCCAGTCTACCTTGATAGGCCTGTACAAAAGACAGTTTTACTGCTTGAAGCAGAATAAAGGTTATGGTTGCCATTTCATGAATACAGCATTTTGTTTCTGCAAGGTTTAAGGCATACTATAGGGTTGAAATTAAGGTGTAAAAGGATTTCAATTCTGAGGTGAAATGACAAAATAGTCATTTGGTGGGAGTATAACTGCCATACATATTATTTCTGTTATTTAACATGTTTTTGTTATATTTGTTTAATCCATTCATGAATATTGAGTGTTTAGCTTAACTAGGAACTAAAGTACATTTTGCGTTGCACTCTGACACTTTTAAGGGTGCAACAGGAAAAACACATATTTGGTCAGAAATTATTCTCCGTGTGTGGATTAAAGTTACACGTGTTTTGAGTTAAGAAGTAAAGAAGATGTTTTTCATTTTTGTTTTTTGAACCGGGTATTTTCAAGTGAACTCATTCCCTCTTGGTTGTGTGCAGCCAGCGAGGTATGTGTATTACGTTTGTATTCCCGAGTGTATTTGTATTTAACTCTTTATAGTGTATGTGAACGTGATTATCTTTATATTGTCATACTGTAGTTTGACGGTGGATTTCATTGATGGTGAATGTGATGGCGGACAAAAGGATGACAAGAGCAATAAATCCATCAGTAACCAGAACCGTGGTGTCGTTTATTTCCTGGAGGGAGTGATAATATCACTACAAATGAAAGTTCACAGTTTGAAAAGAAGCCAATCAACTGTATAACACAAGGTTTATTTTCCCATTGACTGTTTATTCATTCAGTAAAGTATTCACAAACTAGTTACCAAGAAAACAAGTTATTTTTTTTATCCTGCAAAAGAAGAATAGCAATCCATGTTGTGAAAGATCTGGGCTATTATCATCTGCATATTAAACATTAGAAATTGTAATTTTATATAGAGTCTGGCCACTTTATATTTTGATAATACAGCAATCCATTCACATTAAATCTCAAGAATTCACTCGTATCAAAATCGGTCATATTTAATGAGAGACACTGTAAACATACAGTGACTATTGAAGAAAATGGGAAAAAAAATTCTACAAATATCAGCACATCTGTTGTATTTCTCAGCAAAATAATCATTTAAAGAAGAACAGATCAAATTTGTAACCAAAATATATCAGTTTGATGATGAGCATGAGTTTCCTAATTAATTTCTCTTGATATCATGAACTCATTCGATTAAAATCGAATCCTCATGTTTAGTCTCTTCCAAAACCAAAATGAAGCAAAATTGTACTTGGAGCATTAAAACTAAAAACCTACAGGTATAAGACAAAAGCAAAAGAGGGTTGCTTTCCACAGCAAAGTCACACCAAAACAAAATCTCCACACTCTGAGTCCGGTTTAGTGACGGGTCGACTGGTGGGTTTGATCTCTGAGAGGTTTCGTAACCTTGTTGGCTGGCATGAGAACTAACTTAGGCTACATGGGTAACCTTAACGTTTACATTTCCGTTAACGTCAAATCTGCGTGCATTGATGTAATGGTAATTATAAATTATAATACTGCCTCTTACACTAATGCCAAAAGTAAAAAAAAAATAATAATTAAAACATGAATCACCATTCTGAAATATCCTTTTGTAAGTGTGTTTGAGGAGGTGGTTGTTAATTGTCTCCTGTCGTCGCCGATTCGGGATCTGAGTCCGACTCGATCATATAAGGCCGGATAACATTTCCCTCAGCAATGTCCAACATTACAGGTGTTTTATTAACATTACTTGTGAGCATCACCAGCAGGATACATCATGTACCCTAGTTAGGGTAGAGTGGGGGGAAACGCCCCCCCCCCCCCCCCACCTGTTTTTTCCCAAAATAACCACTAAAAGTGTTCAAAATACATTTTTACTGTTGCTATGCACTACGTTGATAACGGGGATATACAAATCTCTATGGAGAAGCTGACACCAGCGACATATTTGAAGAGAAGTGGATTACATGGTAAATGCTATAATTTTCAGATATTTGTAAACAAGTGTTTAAGAGAATATTGTTCTGCAGGATATCACAGTGGTGTATGATAGATGAATAGTGAAGTCTGTAGTTTGAGATCATATGCTATTTATAAGGAATATAATTATATTTTAAAAAAAAGTTTTTTTTTTTTTTTAAACTCATAGCTTGTGGGGTAAAACGCCCCCCTGGGGGCATAGTTTCTCTCTATCATAATTACTATAATAAAATATTTATGTCTATCAAATCCTTTGTTTTACACTTAATGCAGTATAACTAGGTGGTAAAATCAAAATATTTGAACAAAACATGAAAAAATTACCTCAAGTGAGCATTAACTAGCTAGCTTGCTAGCAAAGTTAGCTCACTGATGGAAGGTAGTTAAATATGGCTATTTTGGACATTGCTGAAATAAATATTAATATATATACATGTTGATACATTACTTGCCTTTTACTTTTAGAGATTAAAAACTATTGTCTGTTAATTTTGCTGTTGATCTATGAAGCAAACTGGTTGGTAAGAAAGGGGGCATTTTACCCCACCTTGGGGGTGTTTTACCCCACCGCTGGGGCAAAACTCCCCCTTTGTACAAAAATATTTTTCAGTGAAAATACTAATTAATTATGAAGGCTGAGCAATTTTAATATTTGGTGAATAACTCCTGCCATAGTCACTCAAAACCGGGATGGCAATTCTAGTCACATTTATGTTTTGTTTCACTGTAATGTCACATTTTCCTTAAGGGGGGCGTTTTCCCCACTCTACCCTACCTGTGGTTGGCCTGGCCGTGCGTCAAACAACAGACCAATCAGAATTACAGTAATTAAAATGTTTAATACATAACTGTATTTATTTCTATTTTCTTAAATTACCTACAAATGTATGTAAAATTATAATTTGCTAAAAATCAAATAATAGTTTGCAAAATCACCACCAGATGGTGCAAATAGACAGTTGTGTCATCACTGCTCTCTGTAAAAAATAAAAAACGTCAAATGACAAAAAAAAAACGTTAAAGAAAAATATCCTAAAAAGTGCAACTAAAATTTGAATTAAACACTTTACAGAATAATAATTATTTTACAGTTATTTCCTGAATTACGATCAAATATCTTGACTGTAAAAAAATCGTTAAAAAAAAACTGAAATGACTGACAGCAACAGAACAAACACTGACATCTCTCAAGACCGCAACATCTTCACTTATTACAATCCAGTTTGACTTTATTCTTTCATACAAACGTTCTTATATGAAATTAACAGCGGTTTAGATGTTGATGTTTTATTGAAAATAATCAAGTTTGAAGTCACCATTATGGAGATCAGAGTTTTCTTTAGTTGGGCTCTTGACCCTTGACTTTTTAATATATTTTTTTCTCTGGGTGCTTTAATTGTGTGTTTCTAAAGCATGTTTGTTATACCAAAAGTGCAAGAGAAATTTAAGTTGTCTACTTATTGATCATATAATCATTATATAATGGCCTGATTCGCTGATCTCATCCAGTGTCTAATCTCTGAGTATATATGTGAATTTTTATATACACATACACACACACACTGAACAAAATTATAAACGCAACACTTGATTTTCTGCCCCCATTCTTCATGAGCTGAGCTCAAAGATCTAAGGCTTTTTCTATGTACACAAAAGGCCTATTTCTCTCAAATATTGCTCACAAATCTGTGAAAGGCTGCTTTCACACTGGGCTCGTTTGCTACGGTCCGAGCCCGAGAGTGTTTGTTCCCGGCGCCCCCTGCAGCGTTGGTCTGGTTTCACACTCAAATTCATTCTACCGAACCCTGGTGCGTTCGCGTGCATCTTACGTCATCGCAAACGTGCACGGCACATGATAGAAAACAGAACGTGGGTCAGTATATTGTGTTTATTAATTTGGTGCTATTATGTGCAGCTGAGTGAACAACACAGGTTTACTGTGTGTCATAAGGTGGCTTTCTGCTGCTTGCAAACGGACTCTTTTGAGGAGACAGTGGATTTCCATTAATTTGTTGCCCTGATTCCACGCGCTATGCGCAAATACACTGCAGGCTCACTTTCGCTCTTGTCCAAGGGAAATCATCAACACTATCATCCCTTACATGTATTTTATTTAACTAAATACATAATAATGTAGGTCACTTTACTTCCTGAACAAGCGCGCACCCGAGTCCGTGTTGCTTTCACATTCATGTGAACCGTGGCACAGTTCGAGTGCAACCGAACTCAGACCACCTCCTCCAGGCAGTCTTGGGTTCAGTACCCCAGTGCACACCCGGGTCCGCATGACAGCGTTCACATTAGAGATTTTTCATGCGAACCGTGCCCCGTTCCCAACTAAACTGCCAGTGTGAAAGCACCCTAAATCTGTGTTAGTGAGCACTTCTCCTTTGCCGAGATAATCCATCCACCTCACAGGTGTGGCATCAAGATGCTGATTAGACAGCATGATTATTGCACAGGTGTGCCTTAGGCTGGCCCAATGGCGCCACCAGGGGGTGGCCAGGGGTGGCCGTGGCCACCCTTGGCCGACTCCTGGCCACCCCACTGGCCACCCCGCTGGCCAGTATAAATTTTAGTAGCATCAGTTATGCATTTCATCCCTAATGCACAGCCAGGCAGGCCGCTCTAGACCTTCCATCGCACACAGTAGCCAGTACTCCCCCGCCCATAGACTGTAAAAAAAATAGCCCCCGCCCCTCCGTCAATGCCGCTGTTGCGCCCTTTTACAGTCTATGTGTTGCGCGCTCAGACAGCAACAGCTCAGCGCGTGCCCGTCGGTCAACAATTTCAAAAGAAGTTAAGAAAGAAGACGAAGAAGACTACCGCGTCAGTTTGGGTGACAAAGTCATCTGAAGTCATTCCATAGCTTAATGTGAGGGACTGAAGTCTATTTAGGCCTACATCATTTAAGTTTATGGAAACTCGTTTTCGCTCCTCTGTGGCGGTCAATCATTCTCCATTCAGTATTCAAACAGCGCGCGCGCCTCTTCCGGTTGGATGCATGGTAAAACTCTCCAATTTCAGTGGCGGATCTACGGGGTGGCAAAGGGTGGCAGCTGCCACCCCTGGGATACAGTCTGGCCACCCCTGTTGCCACCCCATTTATAAATCAGATTATATTTTTTAAGTATATTTTATGTTCATAGCTACACGTTGAAGGCCAAGGAGACCCGCAACAAACTCCTCTCAAACAGAAATCGCCGATTTAGAATACCCTCCCCCTCACAATGGTTTCACCCATCACTAGCACGGCAGTGCATCTGTCTGCAGTACGCAGTGACTTGCAACCCGACTGGAGAGACCGAGCTGCCCCAGAGCCTCTGAAGGTGAAGTGAGTTTCCCCAGGTGTAGTTTAAATACACGTTTAACTTAAAGTTACATTTGTAATGAATGTATTGTATGCTAAAGACGATTCAGCATCAGCAAAAACAGCGAGTCGATAACGTTAGCCAAAATCAGCGGTCAAATCGCTCCCTCGTGATTTGTAAGAGCACTCTTCCCTTTGATTAGCCTAATTTTTATTTTAGTAAAGACAAGAACAGCTTAATAAAAAATATAAAATATTGTTTGTATCCATAACGTTTACTGATGGTCGCCGTTACGCAGACGTACGTTACGTTACAACACACAATACAGTGCCAGTTAGGAGATCGATCATTTGATTAGCTAAGCAGTCCTATTAAATCCAATTCCTCTCAGATATCACAGCAATGAAACCAGGTTACAACTGGGGAAATAACAAATACAATAGGATTAAGAATGGGCGTTAATAGTTGGGAGAAAATATGATGCGTAATAATGATTAGATCTGCATTTGGTCTTAAAGATGCAGCAGTCTAATAATCCTGCTGACGATTGCTCCATTAATGTGAATCAAATAACAAAAGGCAAAGAAAAAATCAGTCGCAGCTCTTGAATTATATAAGCTTTAATCTATCTATGATAAACTATGCAGTGTTATTTTAAATCTGACTTTATTAGATGTCTTTTTAGCCCATATTACTCCTGAACAGTAATGTCAGTAGACATTACTGAAATTAAAGCACTGGATATACTGTATAATTTGTATATTTGTTTAATTGTATACTTTTTTGTTTGTTTGACCATGTGTTTGTACTTTGTTTTTTGGTGTCCTATGTCTTCTGAATATAAAACACAAAAGCCTGCACCCTTCTGCATAACGTATGTTTTATTTGTTTTGTTAAAGCATTGCTTTTTCTTTTGCTATAGATATTTATTTTACATTTCAAAATATAAAACAATATTAATTGTGTTCTATTTTTATTTATTTTTTTCCCTTTTTTTTGATATAACAAAAATAACCGATAAGAATACCGTTAAAGTACCGGATCGATAAGGAGTATTGGTAAGAGTAGTAATAACGAATGATACCTATCCCTATTGGCAGCAACAAATTAAAAGTTATGGCCAATTTAACTGTGATTAAATTCAGTATATATACGTCTGCCATATTTTGCCACCCCTCAAAAATTCCTGCCCCCCTTTCGCCACCCCATAAATATTTTTCTAGATCCGCCCCTGGATATATGCACATTATAATGCATTATCTGTAGATAAAAGGTTGTGGATTTGCATAAAATGACTTTATTTTGTTGGAGTTTGTTGCTGTTTTTAAACGACTCACTACCGTGTGCTTGTTAGATCACACACATCACAAGGACTATGAATCGACATCAAACGCACAATAACTGGAATTTTTAAACTGTGAAACAAATGATCAATAAACTGTTGGACAGATACACTCTAGGATTTGTGCGCTCGACATTTCTTCGCTTTGTGCCGTGAACTTTATGCTCACTTGTGCAGCGCAGCGCTGCACACTGTGACTCCATGTTGCTTTGAGCACATCATTCTGCATCCGCGATGCGCATACGCGCTTTGTGTGCTCTGTTTTGAAGCATTTCATATTATCATGGTTTTGCGCACTGAAAGATTATTAAAAGCCTATATTTTTTATACCTAGCCTGCTCAATACATTTTAAATAAGCATAATTTAATTGTATATTATTTCTTTGTAGTGTAGGCTATATAAATATATACACTTCTGAATTCTTGACATTAATATATAAATATAATATATTTGTGTCTGCCAGTATCTGCTTTTCCCCAGTAACTGTTTTGTTTGCAATAAATGTACACCTTATGCCAAATATAATTGCAAAATAAAACAGAATTGTTGTGCAACTCAAAATGTTAACTGTACTGTTATTAGTCTATGCATATTATATCATTAGTAACATTAAATATAACACAATAAACCATCATATAGTATATCAGTAGGAGTTTCTTTAAGTCTTTCTGATAGTTTTCTACAGGCCGGTTTACTACAACAGTAGAAAAAAATCTGAAATTATGGTTCATAGTTTTGGTGTGCCACCCCAAGATTTTAAGTGGCCCCATCTGGCCACCGCCATGAAAAATTTCTGGAGGCGCCACTGGGCTGGCCACAATAAAAGGCCACTCTTCAAACCATAAGAACTTGAAAGAATAAAGTTAAGATGGATTGTGATTAGTGCTGCGATCTGTTAGTGTTTGACGTTCTGTTGGGATTTAAAGGGTTTCTGTTGTCTGATTTTGTGGGTCACCATTTCTGTGCGTCAGAAAATACTGATGTTATGCTGCATGTTGCTTTATTTAAAGGTAATAACTGTGTAATCACTAACGCAATGATGTCTAGATTACATTAGCTCATGCCTCATTACCTCATGAATGATTTTGCTATAGATCTGCATTTTACAGTAAAGGAAATACCTGTAAATAAGTGTTTTTCTTTCAAATGGTTAATGAAAATTTCTGTAAACATTATTTAAATTAAGATATTTTAACTTTAATTTTACGTTTTTTCTTTGTTTGGCCAAGCCTGGTTGTTATTCATCAGTGAGACAGTTTTCAAAAAAAATCATCCAGTCCTTACTTTTGGATAGTTCGCCGGTGCTAGGCTAACGCGAGTCAACGGTGCACGCGTTAGCCTGCCATTAAAAACAGTTTTACCCACTCCACAGTACACCAAAAGCAAATAAATTATAACGCCAGACTATCGATGTAAATGTCTGTTGAGATAATAATGTTAGAAATCAAACTACCCTTTCATCACATTGCATTAGTTATAATTTGTTCCCTGTATTTATAAGCAGTATACAGCAGCGGCGGAGTAATATTTGGTTACCTAGGAAACCGAGAGAGCCACGGTCCACATAATCACGCAAGTGTATTTACCTGTCGCTGACAATGTGATGAAAGGGTAGTTTGATTTCTAACATTATATATATATATATATATATATATATATATATATATATATATATATATATATATATATATATATATATATTGTAAGCTCGCGCTCGATCGGCCCAAAACCGGCATCCGACCAGTGCGGAAGGTCTTTACGTGTTACTGTTCTTTTCTCGAGGCAAAGTATTTTTTGATTAAATGCAATACATTTGAATAAGTATTTTCTCGTTATTTCATCTGACTCCATAAATGAAAAGGTTTTAATGATATCTGTGCATCATGAAATGTGAGTGAATGTTTGACTATTCCTTTTAACTCTTTAATGAAAATAATGTCAAAGTCAGTTAGAATAATCAAATGTTACAATTTATTATGTCAGGTAAATGTATCATGCCAATTTCATAATCAATTCAAAGATAATCGATACAAAACATCAAATGCTCTGGAATAAAGAGAAGAGATGCAACCCAACAATAAGAAATACATGAGGCTGAGAGGTCTCTCTCTCAGCCTCACGGGCTAATCTGAGATACAGAAAAAGCCCCGAATCACCGGCTGCATTTAATTATAGTCAGACCTCTTTCACATGGAAACATGTACTAACAATGGAAATTTGCATTCAGAGGTTACACCTTTTTGGGGTATGAGACCATTTGCCAGGAGATCCCCTTCCTTTGTGTGTCAGTTATCCCTAAACTCTTAATAACCTTATTACCTTTTGTTTTACTTATTTGGAAATGAGACATTTCAAATGATACTAAATATGTATAATACTTGATGTTAATCATTCACATTAAACTATAAATTTTCATGGGTGAATTCAGGTGATCTGAGCATGAGAGAGAGGGGGTGAGAGAAGGGGGAATGAAATGTAGATTAGGATGACTCGGAGGTGAGACTTTCGTCTCGATAGTGCACAAGGCCAAGGGCCAGTTCAAATGTTAATTTCCAGAGAGGTCCTTTTGTCCTCTCAGGGCCTGGTCGCTCTTCAACCAGACTGTCCGGCATCTCCTAATTTCTCAATTCTTACAATATATATATATAGTATATTGTTTTAGTCTGTTGCTGGTCATTGTCTTAGCGTGCCTTTGTATTTTTTTCTTCATAACTGTTTTCCCCCTACCTGGATTATATTCTTATTTTTATATTCTTATCAAATGCTACACATAGATAATTTCCTTTACTCTCTTTCTATTTCCCCTCAACCAGAATGTTATGCATGATTTTAAAAATAAAAAAGATAATTTGTATAAATATAACAAAATATAAATTATTTGAATATCTTTTCTGCCTTCCAGATATACCTTTACATGGATATGCACAGATATTCACATTCAATTCACATTTGAGTAGTGCATTTATTTTATTTCAAAGCAGCTTTACAGAAAATGCACGTCTACATTACAGTTACAGAAATGTACATGCAAATCACAATATTAGCTAACAATGTATTGATTTAAGGAAGAAACAATGAGCTCATTAAAGTGATTATTATGAGTTGTGAAGATAAAGATTACAATATATATCAAATTTAGTATTGGTGCTTGTTGATTCAGAGTTTGCGTTATCAGACATAAAATATGAACAAATTAAGTATTTAGTTGGTTTTTATACTATCATCACCTCTAGAAATACCATCATCATCATCACCTCTAGAAATACCATCATCATCATCATCATCATCATCATCACCACCACCATTAGCAACACCATCATCATTATTATTATTATTCAAATAATTATTTGTATTATTACTTTTAATCTCATAATCCTCATCATTACTACAAAAATCACTATCACAATCATTATTTGTATTATTATGTTTACTATTATCATCCTCACTATAATTATTATTCTGCAAATGCTGTCCAGGTCTTTCATTTTCTTGTCCCGCCGATGGAACATGTATCAGGACCTCATTTAGATTATTACTGTCCTCATCTTCCGAAGGAGGAGCCCGGTCCAACATCTCGAAGGAATCACCTGTAGTCTGTTCACCTGCTGATTCTGAGAAAAGGAGAGTTTTGCATCATTAGTAATTGTGCCAGTGAATTAACCCGTATTATTTGTGTAGTGATATTAGGTTCAACAATATGAAAAATAAAACAAACTATACCCACACTTCAATAGCCTTTTTAAAGGGATGGTTCGGAGTAAAATCAACCTTGGGTCCTTTGCACCATGACCTAGAGCCAAACCCCCCCCCCCCCCCCCCCAGAAGACTTTTTCTCCCTTGGTCGAACATTATTAAAGTTAGAGCTTATTTAGATTAGATTTGTTTGGCTCAAGATCATGGTGCAAAGGACCCCAGGTTGATTTTACTCTGAACTATCCCTTTAATGTCTAATCAATGATTTAATTGTATATGCCAATTGTGTAATATCTAGGTAATGTCTTTCTTGATTGGTAATCAATTTGAGCATACATTATGTAAGGGATCATGTAGAGCGAGGCGGTTGTTATAGCGAATACAACCCCAACAGGCTGATCGTGTCCCCGACGCGAAGCGGAGGTAATTAAGCCATGTAATTAAGCGTAATAATCCTGCTTATTACATGGCTACCTACCAAATAAATCATCAATTTGACACAAAATAATGATTTAAAAAGGAGTTTATCGATTTAAAAACGATTGTATTGCTTCCGCTAAAGAAAATAGTCCGTTCCGTCTCTATGGTAAGAATCCTGCGTCCATAGCAACGTTGCCGTTTTTCATGGCAACGGTGTGTTATACTTAGCAGCGGTTATCAAGAAATAACACACCGCATTCTACATTAGAATTCAACCAAGCCATGTAATAAAATGCAGTATTAGCTCAATTTAAAATGTATATATTTCTTTAAAATATAAAGAAAGCAGCGAGCAGGAAGATTCTTTGTTGTCAATTGAGAAGAAAACCATAAAACAGGAAATGACAAGTCAATAATAGTGCAGTTTGTAAAATGTCAAATCCCTAAGAAACTGTGATATTTGTTCATGATACAAACCCATCTTGTGAACTCACCTTTAATATAATCCTTTTTGCAGTCACTAGCTTCAGACTCATTATTTTTCTTCTTCTGTAGGGAGACAAGAATGTTTAAATCACAGTCAACTGTACCAAAGTTAATACCAAAATAAACAAAACAGGCTTTATAAATCAATGTACCTAATGAATGACATTTTAATGATCTACTATGGCTTTAAATGAAATCCTTTGTGAGCAAAATATCTCTTTTACGAATTCCTCAAAAACAAACTGCGTAGAATACATGGTCTTCACTGAACACTGCTGTCAATAAGGCTACAAAAACAGAAGTGTCGCTAGATTTTCCTCTGCTTATACTTGCCTTTAGACACCACCAGGCCAAAATGCACACTGCGATTATGCCCACTGCACTGCACACTGCGATTATGACCAAAATGGACAGATCAACTGTCCTGGGTGTCTCCCGGGCTTCAGGATTCTCCTGTGATGGAGGAGGATCTGGGCTGATGGTACTGGGTAGAGTCCCTGTATAGGACAACAATAACAAAAACAACAAGAGATATGAAGTTCTTCAAGACAAACTTTAAATCAGATAGGTAGCTAATGCATTGGTATTTGGGAAAGTTTGCTAGCTAGTTGCTAGAGAGTTTTGGGAAGATGCTAGGCAGCTAAAGGGGACAGGGCTGGCGATATGACAGGGAGACCAAGCGTAGTGAAAAAGTAAATATATACCAAGTCAGGGAGAAAGGTGTAGTTTTTTTTCCCTCACAATAATCAGTGTAGAAGCAGAATATCAGCTGTGCCCTCTACTGGACTCAATTCTTACCGCAATCTCACAGAATTTGGCATCACAAGAACATTTTATTCACTGTAAAATAAAAAATAAAATAAAAAGTGATACTTAGAGCAGTAGTCCTTTATGCCCGCTTAAAGCGAACACTTAATTTGAGGGTCAAATGAAATGTAAGACAAAAATATTGTTTTCAGACATGAAAGCATAGATGTTATATTTTGTTTTGCTATAAATGAATCACTAACACTAAACTGACAATAATGTAAGCCACAGGGAGACCGCAGACAGCAGTCATGCACTGTATTGCATTACTAGAAAGCCAGGAAATATAAAGATTTGTAATACAAAGTATTTTTCCAAAATTAAGTTAATAGTACAGTAGTCAACACTTGAAGTGGATCAAAACCTTTCATCAAAGTTATACATGAATTTTGAACAATACCAATTCTTGACTTAGGACAACTTTGATGAACTTTATTGATCCGCTTTCAATGTTGACTGTACTGTATTTTCGTGCCATGACCGCGCGGACAGGAACATGTGTGATGAAGCCATGCGCTCTTACTAGACCGTCTCATTCTAGCGTTTAATTGCTGGAGGACACTGGCCTACAAGCCTCAGAAAGCAGTCTGCGCTTCAGAGAAGAACGGCCACGCCATCTGCGCTTAAAAACACATTTCACTTCTAAATGAGCTTGCGTGGTAGGCTAAAGGTGTGGGCGCTTGGTGTCGGTACACATATTTTAAAAATTCATAAAAAAATAAAAATGATGGTAGGCCTACTTGGGGACATGTAGAACAAAAATCTGGTGGAGTTTGTAGAAAATATTTTGATTTTATATTTTTATGAATTTTAAAAATATGTCTGTATAATGAGGTAAATTGTATATAACATTGACATATAATTATTAAAGAATGAAACAGTGTGGAACGAAGAATGGAACAACATTAAACACCACAGTGGTATTTGGGGACATGTAGAACAAGATTCTGGTGGAGTTTGCAGAAAACTGATTGATTTTATGATTTTTTTATGAATTTTTTAAATGTGTACCAACACCAAGCACCCACACATTTAGCCTGCCACGCAAGCTCATGTAGACGATGGCGTGACCGCTTTGATTGCGTCATACCGTGTGATGAAGTTGATCAACCTGCTAGACCCCATTCTGGAGGAGGGGGGGGGGGGGTAGTAGTAAGTGTATTGTCAAAAGGTTTGTGCTTTGTGAAAAGATTTAGTGACAACATATTACAATGTTAACATGGTACAATGACTGGTAGGCTACTGTTTTTATTATAGCTTGAAACAAATTTCACGATTTTAATTCAATTTAATTCTTGTGATCTTGATTAAATATCGATTCATTTGGATAATTATTAGGTAGGCTAAATAGCCTACATGGTCATTTTTCTCAAGATTTTTTTTTTTTTCTCCTGCTGTAAACAAACTCCAAACAGTCCTGTCAGCGTCATAAATATAATAGTCATAAATATAATGCGGGTTTTTTTTAAATGATAAGTAAAAATATAAATATGTAATAAATGCACATATTTAGCAAGATACTCCTCTCCGTTTTTCTAACCAACTAACGTGCTATAGTCATTAAATGGCTTTCCTGAGGTAAATGTAATACGTGACATCTGTTCTCCAGCTGTTTTATTGACTCTACCGTGGTTGAAAAACACTGATTGATCGACATTATGTAGGCCTATATATACATTTCGACAGTGGCGTAACTTTGTTTTAAAAAGTGGGTAGGACAGGTGGGGTGGGACAGGTGGGGCAGTGCTAAATCAGATATATGTACAATCGATAAGTTGTAGCCTACTGTAACTTTCAACATATCTATTGTTTATTCGTGTTTATTTACTATTAACTAGTGAAGAGTAAGAAAAGAAGAGTAAAATTGTTTAAACTTCGTAATAAAATTGACAGAATAAGAGCTAATTTGTTTCATATCAAAAGTAACCTGCGCTGTGTTGTCTGTCAGTGTCAGAACGCAATATTTTTTTTTTCTCTGGGTGAGAAATGCAATTCTCAACGCGTGAGAGTTGGTAGCACTGTCTTTATCTAAATCTTTATTTTTGCCTGATGGAAATTACAGTAGGCTATAGGCCTACCTGGGATATATACTAGCTAGGCCTATATAGTGGAGTTCCAAACAATTAAATAACAAACAAACAATTAAATAACAAACAAATAAGTAGCCTAGTTGTTGAATTCAGCCTTGACAAGACAAAACCTTTCGGCATCACTTTAGACAGGATAATAATACTAACCGTTGACTACGATTGATATTTTCTTGACGTTGTTGTTGCCGAAGGTGATGGAGGCAACGTAGTATCCATCACTGGCATTAAGAGGAGTTAAAGAGAAAATGTCCTTCCCAATGTAGAATGAAAATGTAGAGCTGTTCTTCTTGTTGATACATCCAGACGCATTCTCTTTAGGGGAACAGTAGTCCAAGATGATCTCTACCACCGGCTTGCAGTCTACACTTGCTTTGGATAGCGTCACTCGACGGAGGGTTTCCAGTCCAGATTTCTTTTCGACTAGGACGACTTTATCTCCCCTTTTTACCTCCATTCTCTTACAGCCGCTCACAACACCTGATTAGAAACAAATGAATATGTTGTACATTAGAAGTCACGTTTGTTAGATTATAAAATCATTTGATGTTTAAATATCCAAGACCAAGTTACAAGTATACCGGCTGCTGCGATGAAAAGGGTTATCGCGAAGAAGCCGTTCATTTTTAGTGAGCTTTGCGTGTCACCGGTAGCTGCTATACAATCTTTGAGAGAAAAGGGCTCCTCCTCGCTCTTACTCACCTGAAACCGCTCAGTATGATCACTTACTTTCAGCCAATCACTCAACTCAAGGTGTGGCTAGTGTGTTGTTTCCGTGTACAGGTATGGCTAAGAAAGTTCGAGAAAGTGATTAGCAATAGCCAAAGCAAAGGTATGTTTCATGGCCGGTTTAAACCGCATTTTTTCCGGTATATGTGCAGTTTTCCATCTCACTGATGCTGCAATGTTAGATATCCGTTCTGTTATTCTAACTTATCTGTTTTGCGCGTGTTTTTACTTTGTGGACTGAACATTAGCATAGCGTTAGCATAAACGAGTCAAATGTTGCACTCACAATTGAACAACATGATGATAAATTATAATTTTATATATTGTATATTTTTAGGATGTTGCATCTTATTAATTTCTACGCCATTTGTATGGGACGACAATAGGAGGACTCATTTAACAGGCTAGAAGCAAAAACACCTGTTAACTTACACTATATGTTACATGCATAAAAAGTGAGCAACATTTTTTATTTATAGGTATTTCTTATTTTCTAACCATAAAATATGCGATTATATTATCTATAATTATGTGCTATGAAACAATTATTATTAATTATGTATTATTATGAAACAATATTTTATTTAGAAACATTTGACTGTAAAGGCCATCCCCACAATTGCTAAAGCATCACTACATAGCCTACTATTTAGTTTACTTTTCTACCAAAGGCAATTTATAGTTTTTAAAGAGATCAAATATAAAAGAAGATATTTTGAAGAATGATGGTAACCAAACAGTTGATGGGCCCCATAGTATTTTCCCCCTCCATACTATGGAAGTCATCAACTGTTTGGTTACCATCATTCAGCAGAAGAAATTCATACACATTAGAACAACTTGAGGGTGAGGAAATGATGACAGATTATTCATTTTTGGGTGAACTGTCCCTTTAAGTGCACAGGTTCACGTACCCTTTAGTTGTGAATCACTGGTTTAGAGATCCATGTCCTGTGTAGCAGTAAGTTAAACTCTTCCTGACCATATCACTACAAATGAAAGTTCACAGTTTGAAAAGAAGCCAATCAACTGTATAACACAAGTTTTATTTTCCCATTGTTTGTTTGTTCATTCAATAAAGAATTCACAAACTAGTTACCAAGAGAATGAGTTTATTTTTATCCTCCAAAAGAAGAATAGCAATCCATATTGTAAAAGATCCGGGTTATTTCAGCAGAATTTTCAGATGTGTAATGTAGACAATGGGCACAGAGCACAAGATGGCTTCAGCTCAATAGTGTGTCAGAAAAAACAAAAAAATAGATATCAGAATTCTATCCATTTGATGTTTTATCTCAGTGATGATCAAAAGCATAAACACACACTGTATGTTCCAGTCATCTGCAAATGAAACATTAGAAATTGTCATTTTACATAGAGTCTGGCCACTTTATATTATGATAATACAGCAATCCATTCACATTAAATCTCAAGAATTCACTCGTATCAAAATGCATTTTGTTGTTGAATGTGTTCGGTCATTTAATGAGAGACACTGTAAACATACAGTGACTATAGGAGACAATGGGATCACACTGTATTTTTTCCACAAATATCAGCACATCTGTTGTATTTATCAGCAAAATAATCATTTGAAGAAGAACAGATCAAGTTTGTAACCAAAATATATCAGTTTGATGATGAGCATGAGTTTACCTAATTCATTTCTCTTGATTTCATGAACTCAGTCTATACACTGTAAAAAAATTCTAACCTCCCTAACTCAAAATTTTCTAGTGACTGATAACATCTAAATTTTTCAATTGGCCCAAGTGAAATTCTGTAAATTTAATTTTAGAATTTACAGAATTTAACTTGGGCAAATTGAAAAATTTAGATGTTATCAGTCACTAGAAAATTTTGAGTTAGGGAGGTTAGAATTTTTTTACAGTGTAGCAGTGAGGGCTTTAAAATCGAATCCTCATGTTTAGTCTCTTCCAAAACCAAAATGAAGCAAAACTGTGAGGTTTCATAACCTTGTTGGCTGGCATGAGAACTAACTTGCATGAGTAACCTTAACATCACAGTTTAAATTAGCGTTAACGTTAAATCTGCGTGCATTGATGTAATGGTACTTACAAATTATAATACTCTTAGAATAATGCAGAAAGTAAAAAAAATAAAAATAATAATTAATCACCATTCTGAAACATCCTTTTGTAAGCGTGTTTGAGGAGGTGGTTGTTTGTCTCCTGTTGTCGCAGATTCGTATAAGGCCGGATAACATTTCCCTCAGCAATGTCCATCATTACAGGTGTTTAATTTGCATTACTTGTGAGCATCACCAGCAGGATACAGCACACATGACCCTAGTTACCTGTGGTTGGCCTGGCTGTGCGTCAAACAACAGGCCAATCAGAATTACAGTAATTCAGATTTTTTATTTATACAGTATTTTTCTGTTTTCTTAAATTACTTACAAATGTATGTAAAATTAGAATTAGCTAAATCAAATAGTAGTTTGCAAAATCACCACCAGATGGCGCAAATGGACAGTTGTGGCATAACTGCTCACTCTGTAAAAAAAAAAAAAAGTCAAATGACAAAAAAAGAAACCCGTTAAAGAAAAATATCCTAATGAAAAGGTGCAATTAAAATTTGAATTAAACACTTTACAGAATAACAATTATTTTACAGTTATTTCCTGAATTACAATCAAATCTTAAAAAAAAAAAGTGAAATGACTGACAGCAACAAAACAGATCTCTCCGCAACATCTTCACTTATTACAATCCAGTTTGACTTTATTCTTTCATACACACGTTCTTATTGGAAATTAACAGAGGTTTAGATGTTAATGTTTTATTGAAAATAAAAAAGTTTGAAGTCATCATTATGGAGATCAGAGTTTTCTTTAGTTGGGCTCTTGACCCTTGACTTTTAATATTGTTTTTTTCTCTGGCTGCTTTAATTGTGTGTTTCTAAAGCATGTTTGTTATACCAAAAGTGCAAGAGAAATTGAAATTGTACTTATTGATGCTATAATCATCATATAGTGGCCTGATTCTCTGATCTCATCCAGTGTCTAATCTCTGAGTATATATATGTGAATTTTTATATACACACACACACACACACTGAACAAAATTATAAACGCAACACTTGATTTTCTGCCCCCATTCTTCATGAGCTGAGCTCAAAGATCTAAGGCTTTTTCTATGTACACAAAAGGCCTATTTCTCTCAAATATTGCTCACAAATCTGTGAAAGGCTGCTTTCACACTGGGCTCGTTTGCTGCGGTCCGAGCCCGAGAGTGTTTGTTCCCGGCGCCCCCTGCAGCGTTGGTCTGGTTTCACACTCAACTTCATTCTACCGAACCCTGGTGCGTTTGCTTGCATCTTACGTCATCGCAAACGTGCACGGCGCATGATAGAAAACAGAACGCGGGTCATTATATTGTGTTTTTTATTAATTTGGTGCTATTATGTGCAGCTGAGTGAACAACACAGGTTTACTGTGTGTCATAAGGTGGCTTTCTGCTGCTTGCAAACAAACTCTTTTGAGGAGACAGTGGATTTCCATTAATTTGTTGCCCTGATTCCACGCGCTATGCGCAAATACACTGCAGGCTCACTTTCGCTCGTATCCAAGGGAAATCATCAACACTATCATCCCTTACATATGTTTTATTTAACTAAAATAATAATCAGCTAAAACGCATGGGCAGGTCACTTTACTTCCTGAACAAGCGCGCACCCGAGTCCGTGTTGCTTTCACATTCATGTGAACCGTGGCACAGTTCGAGTGCAACTGAACTCAGACCACCTCCTCCAGGCAGTCTTGGGTTCAGTACCCCAGTGCACACCCGGGTCCGCATGACAGCGTTCACATTAGAGATTTTTCATGCGAACCGTGCCCCGTTCCCAACTAAACTGCCAGTGTGAAAGCACCCTAAATCTGTGTTAGTGAGCACTTCTCCTTTGCCGAGATAATCCATCCACCTCACAGGTGTGGCATATCAAGATGCTGATTAGACAGCATGATTATTGCACAGGTGTGCCTTAGGCTGGCCACAATAAAAGGCCACTCTTACTTCAAACCATAAGAACTTTTGTATGAAAGAATAAAGTTAAGATGGATTGTGATTAGTGCTGTTACTAATCTACTAGATCTGTTAGTGTTTGATGTTCTGTTGGGATTTAAAGGGTTTCTGTTGTCTGATTTTGTGGGTCACCATTTCTGTGCTTCAGAAAATACTGATGTTATGCTGCATGTTGCTTTATTTAAAGGTAATAACTGTGTAATCACTAACACAATGATGTCTAGATTACATTAGCTCATGCCTCATTACCTCATGAATGATGTTGCTATAGATCTGCATTTTACAGTAAAGGAAATACCTGTAAATAAGTGTTTTTCTTTCAAATGGTTAATGAAAATTTCTGTAAACATTATTTAAATTAAGATATTTTAACTTTAATTTTACGTTTTTTCTTTGTTTGGCAGCCGTTGCTGTCAGTCATTTGACCGTTTTTTTTTTTATTATTATTATTTGGACAGTGACAAATGCATGCAGTGGAGGTGTAAAGTCGGGTGACTGGTGGGTAGATTTATGGTCTGTATTAGTGAAAAGCTGTGATTAAAGTTCTTTGTTGAAAGGTTTTTACCTCCCATCTTCATCTGATTCTGTGGTCAGTGTGTCACTTCCTGATGAAAGTCATAGAGACTTTAAATCTTCACTGAATGTTCATCAGATCAGGTTGAGGTTCATCATCAAGAGCAACACAACTTATTATAATACCTGATAATTGTTCATAATGTCCATCATCATCTGGGTTTTCATCGTATTTTTCATCAGTGTGGAGGGTAGGATAAATCTTTTAAATATATTTGATTGATTAACATTGTTTAAGTGGATGTATTGAACAGCATTTTCTGAAACCTCAACATTGTTTCAAGTTTCATGGGTTAGTCTGGAGAAACATGAAACTTAATGAGGATGAGAAATAATTTTTGGTTTTATATGTAGAAATTTTGTCACTAGTTTCATGAAAAACTAAATAGTTCATTATGTGGGTGTGGTCATGACAGCGGCATAATGTAAATATAGAATTATGATAAAAGCATATATGTAGGGGATGGTGACATGACCTTTTCCTGCCACAGTTTTTTTAACGTTTCCTTTGTACTTTTTGTATTGCAAACTTTAACAGCATATACAGTAAGTTTACAGCCGCGTTATTATAGTTTTTAATTTATTTTATTTTCATTTTATGTTAAATATGACTTTAATTTAGGTTTTTTTTTTTTTTACTCCTTGAATGTAATTTTTTAATTAATGGATATTATTTAAATAGTGTCAATGATTATAGTGTTAACTAGTGGCATTTGTCATGTGTAATTAAGGCAGTTCATCAAAAAAAGTAATTCATCTTTACCATACAAATTTCTCCATAATTCTGTACAGTAATTTATTTAACAAATAATTTGAAATATTCATTATGCAACAATAACATTTCAATCCTCATTGTCACATAACCTCACTGCATTGTATGTTTAATTTAGCAAGTATCATCTTTTAAAAATAATGAAGCATCTATAATTGTTTATGTAATTTTGTGTAGAAATTCCTTTGTATATAAAAAAATCTCTATAAAGAAGTCTAGAAATCAGTTATTACTCCCCGTTTATTTGTCACACTGAAAATCATAAAAAATGTCATAGTTTAACAGGTAATCTAGGTTTTTAGAAAAAGTAATGAGCTATTCTGCTAATGACTGTTATAATCAGGATAGGAAGTAACAGGCGTTCCACTTTTTGTGGGTAGTTGGGGTTGGTAGGGCTTTATTTTATAGTAGCTTTAGTTTGAATCTAATTATTTTTTCTAATTCTTCCCGATTTAGTGACTGGCGACTGGGATGAGTTAAAGATTGTGATGGAGGGAGATGTTCTCACTCTGCAAACAGGAGACGCTGAGCTTGAGAGTCTCAGAGAAGCAACATGGCTGTTAGAAAGAGGTGATCGAACTGTCCGTATCGCACAGATGTATTACGGTTTTGAGCCTTTTTATGAGGAGAGACTGACCGGCAGAGTGAAAATGGACCCAAACACTGGAGCCCTGACCATCTGGAACATCAGCACCGCAGACTCTGGACTGTATGAAGTTTCTCTCCATAGTGGATCCATACATGCGAGAAGGTTCAAAGTTGACGTTTATGGTAAGTTTTAGCTGCAGCTGCTACAAAAATAACAAAAACCATCAATAAGGTTAAGGAATAGGTGTCAGTAAATGAGGGAATATCTGTTTGACACAATCAATTGAGGACATATTATGGTCCTGGGGTACCAGTCTTTTTAGAAACGCCCTCATCACACCACAAAATGTTTTTTCCAGACATAAAAAAGAAGGGAAAAGTAATTGTAATGCTGATTCTTTCAATTTCATCTTGATTTTTTAAATTGTGAACCATGCATGTAGCGTGTGATTAAATGCCCACAATGTAAGGTATTACATCATAAATATGAGAAAACCGAAATTGTAAGAAAAAAATACAATTAAAGGGATATTTCACCGCTGGAAAGATGAATGTGCATTTAAATTGGGTCATTTATGTAGTAGAAATGTGAAATTTTAGAAGTTGGTGCCTTCTAGACTGAGAAAAGCTAGAAAATGTATTTTTGGCTCATGTGGATGAAAGACAAAAACTCCCAGAATGCACTTGCTTCGCTGCCCTACGAGGCCACTCCCAAGCCACGCCCACTGGTTACAGAGGGCAGTATCGGAAGAAATGAGACAGCTAGGCTACTAGTCGACTCGAAACTGAAAAGACGCCGTTTTACCGTGAGATCCCCCTATGGGCGGGTTGAAGACATGCGGGACGAGCTCCTCCTACTGGCTGGAGTCTCTCGCCTCTGGACAAACAAGCCTCCGATGATCATGACGATTTTTGCGTCATCTGAGGGTTTTTTTCCAGACACATAATACAGAAATCTTTTGTCTCAGGGGGACATGAGGGAGGGAAGCACGGTCACTTGAAAATACTACCAGGTTTCTACTGATACAAAGCTTAATGCCGATCGGTGAAGTATCCCTTTAATCAACACTTTGATTATAAAACAGTGACAACAAAGTAGACTTGAGTGATAAGCCACTATAAGTGACGATCTGGTTCCCAGGACAAAATATATTTTTCATTTCATTGTTTCATATTGTACTAGCAGCCACTTTGCACACATTCACGCATTGTTCACCTTCCACCTTCTTTGGTTTCCCTGCAAATTCCCAATTTAAAGACAATGCCTTTGTGTCTTTTTTTAAAGGGGCTCTTTCTGTACCTACCATCAGGTCACTTAGTGTAAACCAAACTCAAGGTAAGTCCCCCACCTTCTCTGATTATTCATTTAGCAGACTACAGTTATGTAACATACAGTACCAGTCAAAATTTTGGAAACATTACTATTTTACTATTTTAAGTCTCTTATGCTCATCAAGCCTGCAGTTAAAAAAAAAAATTATTACAATATTATTTATTATTATATTTAATATTATTAGATTTAATCATATTATATTAAATATTATTACAAATTATGAAATATTATTACAATTTAAAATAATGGTTCTCTTTTTTAATATATTTTAAAATGTAATTTATTTTTGTGATGCAAAGCTGAATTTTCATCAGCAAGTACTCCAGTCTTTGGTGTCTTATGATCCTTCAGAAATCATTCTAATATGATGATTTGATACTCAGTTATTATCAATGATGGAAACAGTTGTGCTGTTTAATATATTTTTTTGGAATACTTTTTTCAGGATTCATTGATGAGTAAAACGTTAACAGCATTTATTCATATAAACAGCATTTATTCAAAATAAAAACATTTCTAACAATATAAATCGTTACCATCACCTTTTATCAATTTAACGCATCCTTGTTGAATTAAAGTACTAATTTCTTTAAAAAAAAATTGTTATTGTTCCCAAACTTTTGAATGGTAGTGTATATTGTTACAAAAGATTTCTATTCTAAATAAATACAGTTCTTTTTAACTTTTTATTCATCAAATAATCCTGAAAAAAGTATCTCAGGTTATAAAAAAAATATTAAGCAGCACAACTGTTTCCAACATTGATCATAAATCAGCATATTAGAATGATTTCTGAAGGATCATAAGACACTAAAGACTGGAGTACTTGCTGATGAAAATTCAGCTTTGCATCACAAAAATAAATTACATTTTAAAATATATTAAAAAAGAGAACCATTATCTTAAATTGTAATAATGTTTCATAATATTACTGTTTTTTGTTTTGGTTTTTTGTTTTTAACTGCAGGCTTGATGAGCATAAGAGACTTCTTTCAAAAACATTAAAAATAGTAACGTTTCCAAACTTTTGACTGGTACTGTATATGGACATAAGTTTCAAAATGATGCACTACAACGCTCCATATCTGACCAGACGTTGTAAGCTACAGAATAGATATTTTTTTAAAGATAAAATGTATAATAGTGATATTTTTACTATTACATACATCACTGTTTTAACCATATGTGCATGTACAGCATCCCACATTTGACCTCTCCAGACACATCGACATGTCCGCCATGTTAGAAAGGTTAACATGGTGTTCATCACTTGTGAATGATGTGAACGCTCTGTGCAGCCTATTGCTGTAAAAACAACCAAGCTACAAGTTTCATACAAAATGGGATGAAGTTTGTCTTTTTATACAGTATGTATTAATTAACTGAATATTGCAGGTCTTTAAACTATGGTAACTTTTTAATGTTGTGTTAGCTTACGCCTTTGTCTTGTTTTATTGTGTTAGTTTAGCAATTATAATGTTTTGGTCTACACAAAAAGTATGTAACATTTGCTAGTTAACCAGCTTTGATCCAGCCACTAATGAGGAATCTATGTATAAATATCTATGGTTGTAACAGATGAATAAATAAGCAGTGTTCTTTCATCCTCACTCTTATAGAAATCAGTTTGTTTGGCTCACTGATTCATTTTATGTACAATACAACTGGAAAGTCAGATTCATTTCAGTGAATAACCCAGACAGCAACATAGTGTCGGCCCAGATCTGGGCAATTTGTTCAGACAAAATATTAATATAAATGCTTGTGTGGCATTTATATCAGTTTTGCAGTAAAATTTCAATTCTTCTGTTCTTCACTGTGTTGTTGACAGTCATATAGTTCAGGTTAAACGTGCCCTTCTTTCATCGCAAAAATCATAGTTACAACCCCTGAAGCCGACAACAAACATCTTTTTACACTTTACCACAATACCACAGTGAAAGCACAGTCATCAAAGGACAAAACAAACACCATATCAAAAAGAAAATGGTAAAAAACTACAAAAGAAATGGCACCCACTAACTGAGAAGCTGACAGTAAACCATGAACATTTTAACAAGGCACACCACAGGCAGGAAACCAAGCAAACTACTATGGGGCGCCGTTTGTAAAGCGGCTCACGCTGAAAATAACAGCAACATTTTGTCACATTTAGCTTCAAACAGTGTTTAAAAAACTGGTATGAATTTTTGACGGTCACCTTTTAGCACATTTACAGCAATATTTGTCAACTTAGAGATATTTTAAATAGTTAAATCTAAATATTAAATGTTACACCTAAATGTTAAATGTTAAATCTAAATGCTAAATCTAAATCTAAATCTAAATGTTAAATCTAAATCTAAATCTAAATCTAAACGGCGCCCCATAAACTACTACATAGATTAGCAACAATACCACACTTAAACACAACAGGTTAATCCAAATCCATTTCAACCACAGGAATTATCAACCCCCCTTATCATTCCTTTATCTAGGGATGAGTTAGCCTGGCAAGCCAGACCTACAACTCTCCATAGACACGGCTCAATCCGAGGGGCGGATAAACAGCTGTCTTTCAAATTCCCTCTGCACGCAATAGGACAGCGCTTCAACCAACCAGAGCGTTTTCCCAACAGCGGAGCTAACGTTAGTTGATAGATTCAACTTTTGAATCTGGCCGGCAAAACTACGAACACATCTTCCTTTTTTAAGAATGACTTAAGTGCCGTTCTTTGCTCTTTTCTCAAAGAAAAACTTAACCCCAAGTCCTCCAGAGTCGCGGCCAAAGCCGATTCGAAAGACTGTTCGCCAGCAGCCGCCATTCTTTGTTTTCAAGTAGCAGCTAGCAGGGAGGGAACATAGGGGAGGCAACCGTCGCAACTCTGTCGTCATTATGTTAAGCCCGCCCCGCCTACTCTATACACTGAAAAAAATGATAGTTGAATTTACTAAAAAAATTTATCGTAAGTGGTTGCACACAATTGATTTTAGCTACATTTAAACAAATGCATTAAGTTGAACTTAATACATTTTAGTTAAACTTAATGCATTTGTTTAAATGTAGCTAAAATCAATTGTGTGCAACCACTTACCATAAAACATTTTTATAAGTTCAACGAATAATTTTTTTCAGTGTACACGACGTGATTGGCCTGACCCAATTTAGCTTTTTACAGCTCCGAAAGTCAACGGAGAGTTGCTAGACTACCCTGGCTGCAAAACACATTTTGCTGCCGCTAGGGTGCGTCTAGATTTCTAGGCTAGGGATGAGTAGCAATGGAAAGAAAAGACCTGTGTGGTTTAACACTCCTGACCCCTGAATCACAGCTGCAAGAGTTGGTAAAGGTTTTTTCAAAAATGTTCAGAATTAATCTCATAACAGATGTCCACTAGGTTCATCAATGCGGCCACAGAAGATCTGCTCTGTGCTCTGCTCTGTGAGAAATGATCGAGACGTGTCCATCTCATGGTATAAAGGGAATGAAATGATGAACCAGACCAGCAATCCTGATCTCAGCATCATCCTCAGTTTACCATTAGAGCTTCATTATAATGACTCAGAGATCTACAGCTGCATGACTGCAAATCCAGTGAGCAACAAGAGCATCCGTCTTCACATGAAAGAGATCTGCACACGACATGAAGGTATGGAAACTTATTTACCACAAAACTCTCTTCCTGCCACAGTGACCTCTGTTTCTGTTTGAGACAGACAATGTTTATGAATTAGTCTCTTCTGTTTCAGATTGTCTGGATCATTGTGGCGGCACTGAGTCTCTGATTCGACTGGTTCTGTCTGGTCTGGTGGGAATCGCCACAGTTTTCTTTCTAGTTGATCATGTGAGGATTCAGAGAAGAGCTGCTGCTTCTGTGTGATGATGATGATGATGATGATACTTCCATGAGATGACACAATGACCTTATCTTCTAGTGATAATCCTCACGAAAAAAAAGTATACTTCAAGTTCATTTTATGAAGTATACTTAATGTTCAAGTATATTTTAAGTATAGCCTACTTTATGTAGCAAGTATACTAATGTCAATGTACTATATTAAACTTGTAAGGGTACTGCTTTGAACTAAATTGGCAAAATTTAGCATATAAAAACTATATGTTTAAGTGTACTATAGGTGTAACAGTAGTAAACTAAGTGCACAACTAGTTCACAACTACATTTCTCATTTGTACTGCATCTGTACTACAAGTAAACTTAAGTATAATAGTAGTTTAATATTTTAATACTAGTAGTACAAACAAAATGTGTTTAATAAAATACACTTTGAATTATAATCGCAGTAAACTACTAGTTTAGTAGTTTTATACTTGTAAGTTTTCTTTAAGTGAACATGTTACGTGTCGGAACGTACATTTTGGGCGCTTCTTAACTCTTATTTGTGCATCCAAGTTTCCTTTCCTCGCGTCTCAGCTCCACCCCTGTAGGAAGCGAGGGAAGGAAAGGAGGACGGAGGGATTGAATGAAAGCTTTTTTATACATTGGAATACTTGATCACTCGAGCGTCATCAGCAGCACTCAAAGGATCTGCCCTTATGTTGTTGAAGTTTGTTTATTTAAGAAATTCATAAATAATAATAAAGCATGATACCCTTTTGAAATATGTAAGAAGTGTGGTTTATATAAACAGCCATGGTAAAGTATGTGAAGGGGGAGGAGAATTTACAGTGAGGAAAATAAGTATTTGAACACCCTGCTATTTTGCAAGTTCTCCCACTTGGAAATCATGGAGGGGTCTGAAATTGTCATCATAGGGGCATGTCCACTGTTACCCCTTTTCCACCAAGGCAGAGCTGGTGCTGGTTCGGAGCCAGAGCCTAGTTTCAAATCGGTTCTTTGTTTTTCCACCGCCAAAGCACCAGCTCCGAACCAGTAAAACTGGTTCTTAAGTAGCACCAAATCATTGCAGGGTCTAGAACGGAGCCAAGAAAGAACCGCTTGCGTCAGAGGCTGGGGGCGGGGTTACCATGGCCAACAAGACTGAAGAGAAACTTGTGACCGCCATTTTTAAATAGCAGCTAGTCGAGCTAATAGCAGCTCGATTATAATATCCGTCTATGTAAGTTACGGCGAGCTGCACGAACGCGTTGGATTCGCCGTGTTTGGATGCCGATTTATTTTCGCAAACCCATGAGCATCCATAGTAACGCAACGTCTATTATTGTTGATGCCTTGTTCGAGATGCATCGGAGCAGCGTGGACCGATCAGAGATTCGGGAGTGTTTGGAGATCATACGACTCCTTGTGCTTTTTGATCGCTTTCGCAGTGCTTTGATTTCATGTGCTGATCGTTCTGCGAGAAGCCGATGCATCTCGAACAAGTCTGGTGTGTTTGTGTTTGGCGCTGCCGCACTAGCGTTGCTGGGCAACATGATACGTATGCAGTGACGTAAGATATAGCTCTGTTGTGGCTCTCTGGCCGGTGGAAATGCAAACGGGTTCTTAGTAAGCTCGTCAGTCGAACCAACTCCGAACTGGCAATAGCTCTAGCTCTGAACCAGCACCCGGTTCTTGTTGGTGGAAAAGGGGTATGTGAGAGACATAATCTAAAAAAAAAAAAAATCCAGAAATCACAATATATGATTTTTTAACTATTTATTTGTATGATACAGCTGCAAATAAGTATTTGAACACCTGTCTATCAGCTAGAATTCTGACCCTCAAAGACCTGTTAAGCCGCGTTTCCACCGCAGGAACTTTCCCCAGGAACTAGGAACTTTGGGCTGGTACTCGATGTGTTTACACCGCAGGAACCAGGGTCTAAATGAAGTTCCGGGTAAATATTTCCCCCTCCGATAGTCCCTGCTCATGAGGTAGTACTTTTTCAAAGTTCAGGAACTTTCAGGGGTGGGACTTGTGCGCTGCACAAGCTGATTGGTTGTGTTCACGCCGCATTTTGGTTGGATGACTCCACGCAGCATTTTCTTTATTTTTAACCTCCCTTTTAAAAAGTGGCTTCATGCAGTAAAGTTGTCTGTCTGCAAATATGGAATTTAATAAAAAAAAACTGGGGGACTGGCGACGAGTTTCAGGCTTTATTATTTGGGTATTTGTGGAAGAGGAAACTTTCTGCGCGTTCGTCACAGCCATCTCACGGCCAATGTCCGCAATAGCTGATAACATACAATTTTATATCTAACGTTAGCATTACGAGCTCTGAACACGCTTTATCAGTGCTCGTCTCTTTTATGCCACAGCTTTTAATATTAAGTCATTATGTTTACACATTGTCATCTATTGCAAGGCAAACCATGTTACAAATTTACTATAACAGGATTGAAATAGCGCATTGAGGTGTAACAAACAACTATTTACAAGACTGTCACTATTTATGATTGATAGACGGGGTTCAGGCTTTTTTTAAAGAGTATTTACGCAAAAGGAAATTTTTGCGCGTTATTCCCAGTCATCTCACAACGTACCTTGTCTTAATTTTATACGCATACAAGCTTTCTGAACACGCTTTAGTATCAGTGCTCGTCTATTTTGTTATGTTAATTACCTCGTTAGTAAACCAATAACTGCAACACAGTTTGAATCTCCTCCAAACTTATAAATGTGGCGCTCAAAACTGATTACTGTCCGTCGCAGACTGGGAGGAGCAGTTGCGCGCAGTTTACCTTCCCGGTACTTTAGACCGCGGTGTAAACGCAGAAAGCAACCGGTCTGGGGCAAAAAAAGGTTCCTGGGAAAAAAGTTCCTGGGACAAATTGTTCCGGGTAATTTCGGTGGAAAAGCGGCTTTAGTCTGCCTTTAAAATGTCCACCTCCACTCCATTTATTATCCTAAATTAGATGCACCTGTTTGAGGTCGTTAGCTGCATAAAGATACCTGTCCACCCCATACAATCAGTAAGAATCCAACTACTAACATGGCCAAGACCAAAGACCTGTCCAAAGACACTAGAGACAAAATTGTACACCTCCACAAGGCTGGAAAGGGCTACGGGGAAATTGCCAAGCAGCTTGGTGAAAAAAGGTCCACTGTTGGAGCAATCATTAGAAAATGGAAGAAGCTAAACATGACTGTCAATCTCCCTCGGACTGGGGCTCCATGCAAGATCTCACCTCGTGGGGTCTCAATGATCCTAAGAAAGGTGAGAAATCAGCCCAGAACTACACTGGAGGAGCTGGTCAATGACCTGAAAAGAGCTGGGACCACTGTTTCCAAGGTTACTGTTGGTAATACACTAAGACGTCATGGTTTGAAATCATGCATGGCACGGAAGGTTCCCCTGCTTAAACCAGCACATGTCAAGGCCCGTCTTAAGTTTGCCAATGACCATTTGGATGATCCAGAGGAGTCATGGGAGAAAGTCATGTGGTCAGATGAGACCAAAATAGAACTTTTTGGTCATAATTCCACTAAACGTGTTTGGAGGAAGAAGAATGATGAGTACCATCCCAAGAACACCATCCCTACTGTGAAGCATGGGGGTGGTAGCATCATGCTTTGGGGGTGTTTTTCTGCACATGGGACAGGGCGACTGCACTGTATTAAGGAGAGGATGACCGGGGCCATGTATTGCGAGATTTTGGGGAACAACCTCCTTCCCTCAGTTAGAGCATTGAAGATGGGTCGAGGCTGGGTCTTCCAGCATGACAATGACCCGAAGCACACAGCCAGGATAACCAAGGAGTGGCTCTGTAAGAAGCATATCAAGGTTCTGGCGTGGCCTAGCCAGTCTCCAGACCTAAACCCAATAGAGAATCTTTGGAGGGAGCTCAAACTCCGTGTTTCTCAGCGATAGCCCAGAAACCTGACGGATCTAGAGAAGATCTGTGTGGAGGAGTGGGCCAAAATCCCTCCTGCAGTGTGTGCAAACCTGGTGAAAAACTACAGGAAACGTTTGACCTCTGTAATTGCAAAGGCTACTGTATCAAATATTAACATTGATTTTCTCAGGTGTTCAAATACTTATTTGCAGCTGTATCATACAAATAAATAGTTAAAAAATCATACATTGTGATTTCTGGACTTTTTTTTTTTAGATTATGTCTCTCACAGTGGACATGCACCTACGATGACAATTTCAGACCCCTCCATGATTTCTAAGTGGGAGAACTTGCAAAATAGCAGGGTGTTCAAATACTTATTTTCCTCACTGTATATGTGCGTCATGTTTAGTCGATAAAACACTTCCGCATAGGATACACACCCGTGCATCCTCGCTCATGACTCCTCAGGAAACCTCCTCACTCCTCATTCCTCAATCCTCGACTCCTCGCGGTGCGATTAGAGAATTGAGATGTCCTTCAAGATGGCTGAGCTCGATTGGTTTCCAGGTCATAAGATGGAGGACGGAGGAACGAGGAGACGATGAGGGATATTGAGAAGCACCCATTGTGTTTCATTCATGTTGTTCAGAGCAAGTGTGTGCGCACATGTGTGGTGCCCTCTCTCCCTCTCTTTTTTTTTCCTCTCTCTCTCCCTGTCACTCCTCGCTCATTTGAGTGTAGATGTTTAAATGGGCGGGGCTGATGTGACTCAACTCGTGGATATAAGCTGAAGGCCTGCTCATCGAGTTCTCCCTCCTGCTTCCTTGTGTGGTAAAGCGTGTGTGTGTACGAGCTTTTACCTAAACAGTGGAGTCTTAATGCCGGTTGGCTGAGTTGTGCTTCTATTCATGTGAAAGCTCCTTGTGAGGGGTCGAAGTGGTAGCGGTACAGGCCGGTAACTGTAGTAGCCTAGTCTGCAATTTCACTGAGACTGTGAGAGGTCAGAGACCCTTTTATTTTATATCATTTTGTCCTGTTTATTGGTCAGCAGGGAGGAAAGAATTGTATCTTTGTTTGTTATTTAACTCCAGGAAAGACGACCTAAAATTAGTTAGAAAACCCCCTTTTCGTTTGTTGTTTTGGCCGACTAAAACCCTCTAAACCCAAGTTATTAATTTTCCTTTTTATAAATGAAAGGAAATCTTACCCCAATGTAAAAATAAATCTTGACTACTATGTTGTGTTGAGGGAACAGGAGAAGGAAATCCGGGTGACACCTATTTACAGGTGTCGCACTCCATGTTTGTGAGTGTGGCACGTAACAAACATAGGGCCTAATAATAATAATAATAACAATAAACTATTTTATAAAGCTCCTTTAAAAGCAACTTCTCAAAGCGCTGTACACAATAAGCAATACAAAGCTCAAATAATAAAAGTAACATAATAATCAAACGCTAATTTAAAAAACTATGTCTTAAGTCTACCTTTAAAAATGTCATAGTTTCTCAGCTTCCCTAAGATCAAGAGGCAGAGAATTCCAAAGGACAGGAGCATATGAAGAAAAAGCCCTGTCACCCATAGATCGTAAGCGTGTATGAGGAACAACCAACAAGTTGGATTCTGAAGATCGCAGTCTCCGATTTGGAGTATAGGAAATTAACAATTCAGATAAATAACAAGCCATGCAATGCTTTATATGTCAGCATCATAATTTTAAAATCAACTCGGAATCTGACTGGGAGCCAGTGTAAGGACTCCAAAACTGGAGTAATATAATCGCATACCCTGGACCCAGTCAATATCCTGGCAGCCGAGTTCTGTACATACTGCAGTTTGTTGAGCGTGGATTTAGATACTCCAGCTAAAAGGGCGTTACAGTAATCTATCCTAAAGACAACAAAGGAATTCATCAGCTTTTCAGATACTGAAAAATTTAGCATAGGACGCAATCTTGCTATGTTTCTGAGGTGAAAGAAGGATGATTTAACTGTACTCTGGACAAAAGAATCAAATGAAAGACTAGTATCAAAAATAACTCCAAGATTCCTCACTTTAGCTTGAGTCGCCAAGACAGAGCCATCAATAGTCAGTCAAAGATAAAGAACCAGCTTTGGATATTTGATGACAAGAACCAAAAAGCATAACTTTAGTTTAACCACCGTTAAGACACAAGAAATTATTACTCATCCATTCCTTCATCTCAGAAACACAGCCGGAGAGAAAATCATCATCAAGGTGTTCACCAGATTTAGAGAGTGTATATACATCTGCGTATCATCAGCATAAAAGTGATAATGGAGGCCAAGCGATCTCAACAAATGACCAAGAGGTGACAAATATTAAAGAGCAGAGGGCCCAAGACAGAGCCCTGGGGAACACCAGTGAGAACAGAGCTAATCTCAGACCTGAATCCGCCCATGGAAATGAACTGAGAACGGTCAGTGAAATCGGATTTAAACCACTTCAGAGCTGTCCCCGACACACCAAAATCTTGTTCAAGGCGGGTGAGTAATAGGCTGTGATCAACAGTATCAAAAGCTGCTCTTAAATCAAGGAGGATGAGAATGAACCTCCGGTTATGTCGGGTTGCTGAACGGTCACATTTTTTCAAAGCTCTCGGATAATCCCGTTTTTAAATCTTTATCTAGACCCGATAACCAAAAGAAACGTTTTCTTTTTTGACGGTTGCACTGCAAAACAGTCAGCATGTCTTTGCAAACGCAAAGAAAAAGAGATAAAAAAAGGATAATACAGATTCGGCTGTCGACGAACTAGGACTCTCGTCTGAAGCTGATAGCGCACCGGTTGGTGCCAACGCTAACACTGAGGCTGAAACTCAACCCGATAATAGCAGGCAAATTCATTGCGGTCTTGCCAGAGGATGTTCGGGTACCAGAGCAGCCAACGCCCAAGTAACTCAGCTGTAGCCTACTTTTTGTCACTTTGCATTAAAGTTTAGTACTGAACTTTCATTAAAATTTCTGTTGGATGATTAGTCTGAATGCCCTATAAAACGTAAGGTTGGGCCTTTTTGGATTCATAGTTCGTAAAGGGTTGGTGTTATACTGAATACTGGTGAATACTAAGCAGAACCATCAAGTAGGCTGATTATTTAGGTAACATATTTTCTTTTGGTTAAACGGTCATAATACTTGGTCTATGTTTATTTGTTTTGTAATTACTATTTTGGTTTTGGACACAATTGTTATTTTTTCTCTTAAATTAAGCAACCTTATAGCGTTCCTATTAAGGCGGGCATACACTGTGCGATTTTCGTCCGATTTTGAGCCGAATTCTGACTCGTGCGACTCTTTTTCAGGTCGGGCCGATTTTCAGCTTTGTCGTGCGTCGTTTGTCGTGCAGTGTTCGTGCAGTGTACAGGGGGAAACGAGAGACCGTTTAGAAACGAGATTAACCTCTCCCGACCGGCAGTCGGATGGTCGGATGAATTTCTGGCATGTTAGAAATTTTAGTCGCTCCTCGTGACTATATCGCACAGTTGAGGCTACGAACCGACTGCCCTAAACTCAGTGTTTTTTCCCCCACTGCGCCTGCGCGAAAACAGAAGTTTAACCATTTCATCGGCAGCAAAAAAAAAAGAAAAAAAAAGAGGGAGATCTTTAAGTTCTGTAGTTCAAACTAGCTACAAATTACTGTTGCTTACCTCCAGTTCGTGTTGCAAAATGGATTAACCATTACCCACTTCTTCCAAGCCACCTGAGATTGTACACTTTGCCTCTTTTATTAGTTTGTTAAACAATGTTTTTGAAATAAAGCTGTTTTTAATTTTCATTGATGAATTATTGTAGTGTTCGGACATATTATAGACTGTTAATAATTAATGATATGCCTATAATTCATAATCGACCTAAATGTTTTAGACAATTTTCAATGAGGAGTAAGCTTCTATGTAATATTTTATTATCCTCACAGCGCGTTGGTTATGCGGTGATGCGCTATGAAATTATTGCGTGGCAATTTAATTAACAATCACTTTAATAATAAAAGTAGCCTAGGCCTTCCCTAATAATAATACAACACTACTAATAATAATTTAATACATAAATTGGAAATGCTAAATCATCTTGATATTGAAAGCTGATGCTTGTTTTGAAAATATCTATGGATAGGCTACATGATATTGTCTATAGGCGCAACCCGGCACGAGGGTTTATCGCGCTGATTCGCGCATATTTCACACGTATAGTGTGAGCAGTGAAGTCGCAGCTCGACGTTCGGACCGTAGTGTCCATCCTGAGCTTTGGCTTTACATCGCATGCGATCTACTCGTTCAGTGTGAATAGGTACCTTGCTGAAATCGCACAGACATCGCACAGTGTATGCCCGCCTTTAGAGGACCGTACACTGTAAAAACTAAAGGAGCCTCAAGTATCCTGTTGGATACTCAAGGAACTTCAAAATGTAATTTTGGTGCCTCAAAGCTCTTTTTCCTATAGAAGGGTAACTGGAAGAGCATTGACAATCTTTGAGGTTCTTGCTGGAACTTATGGGATCCTTTAAGCACTTTGTATTTACTTCAGAGGTTCTGGAGTCACCTTTTCATTACCATGAGACCTCGAAGTGCTTTGGGGGAAAATAGAGGAACTTAAATGCGATAAAAGGGTTATTGGAAGATCTTTTAACATTTAAGTGGTTCCTGGAAGATCTCTTATGTTAAAGCCAGCATCTGGAGGAACCCAATGGTTCAGTGAGGCCCGAATTAGATTATTATTCTATTATTATTATTATTATCCTATTATTATTATTATTATAGGCTACTTAAGTTTGATTCAGTATACATACCCAGGTGAAAAAGACGTACTATTAAATGTATTAAAAATGTACTTGAGTGTGTTTTTAGTAGACCTACAATACAAATATAGCCTACTTTAATGCATTTTTATTATTATTATTATTATAGGCAAGTTTGATTCAGTATACATACCCAGGTGAAAAAGATGTACTATTAAATGTATTAAAAATGTACTTGAGTGTGTTTTTAGTAGACCTACAATACAAATATACTTTAATGCATTTTTAATACATTTAACAGTAACTATAGTCTTTTTTACTTGGGTAGCTTACATATATTTAGTATAGGCCTATTTTATTAAGTCATTTAAACCTTAAACAACAACACTAAATAATAATAATATTATATGAAGAAGAAGAAGCAGGAGGAGAGAAGTATTATTCTGTCACGAAACTGCTGCTATTCCTCCGCTGTCGTCGCTTCAGTGATCCTCGCGCTGCTCGCGCGCAACAAAGCTCAGCTGATCGACGTCAGAAAGTAACGGCTCCTCTCATCAAAGCTTCCGCCGTTTGTTCGGCTCTCCATTACAAGGTTTGTAAACTCGCCAAATAAATATAAATACAGAGTCTATTCACTATATATTTAAACACACATATATATAAACTAAATTTATTATACATTACTACGTTTTTACAGTGTTTACCACTCGTTTATTGCACAGTATCTGGTATGAAGGTTTTAGCCGCGATGCTAACTACGTTGATCTAATGAACAAATGGAAATGATTGACTTATTGTCTTAGATTGATTTAGTCATTCAATTCAACATATTTTGTACAACTGTGTCTTCAAATTGCTGATATAGCCTAACTAATTTAGAAAATTCTCTGATTCTTGGCGTTTGTTATGAATAACAAAAACAGGTTGTAGTTTGCTCTGTTTTTGTTTAGCCTAACGTTAACTTTACTTACTACAGGTGCCCTCATTCTCTCAAATACCATTTTAAAGCCATTTACTGGTCAATAAATATTATGTTGTGAATAATCAGCTTTGTTCTTTTGTTTCCCCAGAACAACCATTACATTTCTAAAATAATCTGAACATTTCAGTGGCAACATTGAATTACAGTAAGTTACCTGCACCACATGCAAGTACTTTATTACTATGAACTTTCTCTGTGTGAAATTGTATTGTTTGACTGTGTACTTGTGTTTTTTAATCAGTTACTCTCTGAAAATCTTTTCTCATGATCTCAAATCTCATTCATGTTACTCAGAAAAATAATATTTGATTCACAAAAAATGCTATAGACATTTTAACTCTGAATTATAACTTCAAGTTTAGTCTTTTTCGACAAAAAAAATAAATAAATATGAAAAAGCAATTAGGCTTCAGAAGACTTGCAACACAACCCATAACACATGAGTTGTGAACTCATTGATTATTTTTAGGATCTTTTCTGGGACATTTTTGGAGCTTAACCATTTTTACATAAATTGTTGCATTGAATTGAACTAGACAAGTGTGCATAAGAATGGTTTCATGAATGATTTACACAATTGTTTTCTGCTTGTGTTTCATGCAGTGTAAGTGATCGGTGACTGGGGTTGCATTATGCCTGAGATCTGCTTTTGGGTTCCACAGACAGAAAGTCAAACAGGTTTGGAACGTCACAAGGCTGAGGAAATTATTTAAATTTCACAACTATCACTTTAATAACATTACTAACAGTAAATTTTGTACTTTGCAGGGATCTCGGAAAGCTGAAATACAAGTTTGATCAAGAATAAAAATCCTCCTGTAGAAAAATCATTGAAGTGCCTGGACCATCCACCAGAAAAGAGGAAAAACAAACGGAAAACGATGCTGTACCTTTTCACTTTTCTAACTCGTTAAGTACCTCACACCAACTTGGTCCCATAGTGACATTTTTGACCACAAACGAAATTGCTGATCGTGTGAATTCATATTGAAATGACTGAATTCACCAGTGAACATTCACAGAACAACAGATCATTTTACTGCACCTTAACTCTGTTTCGGGTCGAAGCCTCTACTTCTACTTCCTCTATCTTGTTTCATGAGAATACTCAACAACCATTTATGAACACTGTTGATTCAAGTCACACATTTAAGCTTTTCAAAAGCCATATTGTACATTACAGTCTCCAGTCTAACGGCATACCAGACTTCAACATTTTATGATTCAAAATAGCTGAATAACTAACCATCAGAGATTTCAGTATAGAGATAAAGGTTACAGCACAATGAGTGTATATTAGCACTGTTGTTTGTTTTTGGCATCTGATAGAGCTTTTGGACTTGGAAACAGTGATGTCAGACTAACCATCGGACTGAAACACAAATGTTTTAAAGTTAAGTATGATGGACATTTTTAATTAGTTCAAATGTAATTTTTTTACATTGATTTATTTAGTGGAACATATGTGTTTCCATGCATTTTGTTGATGTCTTTTCTTGTTTATCTATTGTATATACATGGTTGATTATTCATGTTGCTTATGTATTATACTATTTTTTTGTGTATTCATTGATATTAATCTGTAGTTAAATTTTTTTCCCCATGTGCATGGAAGTGTATGTATAAAAATGAATATCAAATATGTAATAAACAATTCTTATTTTGTATTTGGTTCAATTTGTTTATTATAATAGAAGTCAAAGGTAACCATAGTAACATGAAATTAAATATTTAAAAAAAATGAAATTTGGTTCCTGGAGGCACCCAAAGTGGTTCCACACAGTGCCTAATATAAGAGTTCCTCAGGAAACCTGTGTGGTTCCTCAGAGAACCGGCCCTTTTTAAAGGGTGCCTAGAGGATCTTCAGACGGTTCCGCCGGTGTGGCGAAGTGAAGAACCCCAAAAGGTTCCTCCAGGCACCTTTTATTTTTACAGTGTACGGTTAAGAGTAGGGGAAAGTGGGGTGAGTTGTGCCAGTTTTTACTCAAAATTACTTTAAAGTGAGGCCATGGCAGTAATGCCTTTATTTCAGGATGTGGTGCATCCCTGAGAACAATAACTTTGGATCTGAAATAAATTGTTTCAGAAATATAGCTTTTGGGAAAAAAGTGGTCTCATGGCACAACTTGCCCCTGGTGCGGGGGAAGTTGTGCCTTTGGGGGAATACATTGGGGTAAATTGTGCCAGTGATTTCTGAAGTAAAACAGAACATTTTAATGTTATGAACCATAATGCTATATGAAAGCAAGATAAATTCAATACAAAATTACTCATTTAAGGTTTATTTAGATATTGTCACCCTGGAATACCATAGCATGCGTTTTTCCTACTATGGTCAATTGCATAGGGATTTTGTATGGAACATAACTCTGGATCACAGTGTCATAGAGACAAGGGGGCGGGCTCATTTTACTCAGACGACCAATCAGTCTCTCAGGATCATTGTGAAGCTATCAAGCTATGCCCTAGCAACCATTTAGAGCACCATAGCAACACAATATATGATATTTGTGAATCATTTCAGGCAAAAAGGCTTTGGCAATAGATGCCTGTTGACATAGCGCTGTCTGTCAACTATGTAACATATAAGAATAAAGTGACTAGGCTAATTTCTAAACATCCTATTGAATATAACAGAATAAAACTTCTCTTTAATAACATAGTGCAGACTCAAAACTGAAATCAGTGTTAGCTAAATTAAACAAATAGCAGGCAGGCCTAAGTCAAACAATAATGAGGAATGCCCATCTCCTCACTTCTCAAGATTATCTCCTGTGAGTATGTAGGTCTAGGTGGTCTGGATCTGGCACAACTTAACCCAGGCCAGGGGCGTAATTTGTGGGGGGGTTGGGGGGGAGATAACCCCCCCAATATTTAAATCTATGCATTACAACCCCCCCAATATTTATACCATGATCACATGAAAAATATGCAGACCCAAACTTCAACCCCCCCAATGTTCAAACCAAATCTACGCCCTTAACCCAGGCCCTCTGGCACAAATCACCCCAGACCCACAAGTTTGAAAAACTAGCATGATCCAGCAGTTAAGAGCTAACATCATGCTAACTGTATAGACTCATTGTGTTCCCTACTAAAGCACTAAAACATGTGTGACATGTTTTCAAACTTGTCTATAATTGTTCAGACACTACAATCAAAAAACCTTAATCATAGAAATTTTACTTTGAAAGGGAAAAAACATTTAGTTTTTTGCACTAAAATGTGCTTAACTCTCATGCCATGTGTCTCTCTTCTTTGGAGGATGAGTAAAATTGATTGCTTTTCAAAATTATGTGGTCACATGACCAATTTCTTCTATGGTTTTCCAGAAACAAGGGGTGGAACTACTTCCCCCCTGGCACAAATCACCCCACTCTCCCCTATGTAACTTAAGTTCTAGTTGAAGGAAAAGGGATGTTTGCCGTGCACTGTGTGTTCCATCTAGTGCATGTGCTGGGGAAACTTTGTATCTTGGATGTTTGGATTTTTTACATATATATATATATATAAAAAAATGCATCTTTGTACTTTACAAAAATGCTACAGGGTGTTTCTTGGAACAGGTCATTAATGTTTGGACTACCAAGAATATTTAGAATATTCAATTTTGTTGCAAATGTCGAGGGATTCTAGTCTTATATTGACATCTTGGTAGGCTGTGTGCGGGGGGCTCCAATTTCATATATTAAAAACTATCCGTGATCAATTGGGTATAATCAGTAGTAGGATGTTCAACGAATATTGCAATCTTGTAAGTGTTTATGGCCCTAATACAGATGAACCAAATTTTTTTTCATAATCTTTTCTTAAATTTGTCTTCCCTTCAGGGTATCTTAATAGTCGCTGGTGACTTTAATTGTACCTTAGATCCTAATTTGGACCGTTCCACAGGTATTGACACTAAACATTTGCAAAGAACATAATCAATATATCAAAGACTTTAATTTAAGTGATGTCTGGAGGCTTCAAAACCCAACAAAGAAAGAATTTTCTTGCTATTCCTCATCTTTCCATACTTACTCCAGAATAGACTATTTTCTTATTTCAAAGGACTTGATTGATTATATATCTAACTGTAAATATAGTAGTATTGTTTTATCAGATCATGCTGCTTTATCGCTGTAATTTACTCTCAGAACATAATAAATAAATAAAAGCCCATCTAGATGGCGTCTAAATATAAAGTGGCTACATAACCCTGAGTTTCTCGATTTTGTTGGAAATCAAACTGAAATTTTTTGAGTTTAATACAAACCAGACGTCTGCTTCAATAGGATGGGAGGCATTTCAGGCCTATATTAGGGGGCAAATGATCAGCTTTACTAGTTCTAAGACAAACAGATCTGCCCTTAAAATTATTGAATTGTAACAGAGTGTCAAGGATTTAGAAGAAGAAATTTTCAAACAAGATACTCCTGAACTGAGACATAAACTTTTGCTACTTAAAGCAGAATTGAATGACATCTCTACTAATAAAGCTTAAATATAATATAATTTTATTTATATTGACTAATAAAATACTCTAAATCATTTCCGCTTTCTCGAGGCACACGTCAGGGATGCACCCTTTCGCCGCTCCTTTTTACATTGGCTATTGAGCCATTGGCTATTGCAGTACGAAGAAATGGAGGGATTACAATTGGTGGTCTTGAAAGTAAAATAGCTTTATATGCTGATGACATTATATTATTTCTATCCAATTTAAGTACATCTGTGCCTTCTTTATTGGGCCTAATTAAATCATTTGGGTCTTTTTTCAGGTTATAAAGTGAGTGAGTCAAAATCTATGATTCTATTTCTAAAAGAATCAGAACGTCCCAGACCCCCTTTAAAAATGCTCATGAAGGTTTTAAATATTTTGGTATTAGTATCTGACCGCAGACATAAATAATTTGGCTACCAGCAATTATAATTATCCACCTAAATGAATCACTGAATCAAATTAATAAATGGTCATCCCTACCAATTTCTCAGATTGGACATATCAATATATTAAAAATGAATGTTCTCCCCAAATTCTTATATTTATTTGAATCAATTCCTCTGCCCCCACCACATAATTTTTTTCTGTAATATGAAGAAGCTTTTCACCAATTTTATTTGGGCAAATCGACGTCCCAGGCTGAGGCTCTCTCTTTTGTATTTACCATAAAGGGGAGGGTTGCAGTTTCCTAATCTTAAGTGGTAATACAGGGCAGCTCAGCTAAGAGCAGCAATGTTTTGGTGTACAAACAGAAATTCTATCCCTTGGATACGGATTGAGGCGAGTACAACTCAACAATTGCCTTTGTATCTGTACACAGCCCCTGCCCAAATTGAAAAAAGCCACTTCCAACCCCTTTGTTAAAAATACTATTGTGGTATGGTATGAAGTTTTGAAACATATTGGACAGATTCCACAATTATCACAATTTACCCCTATTTGGGGAAACACTGCGTTTACGCCAGGGACACATGATGGTGGTTTTAAAATCTGGGCATTAAATGGTTTGAACAAAGTGGCAGATTTATTAGCAATGAAACTATGCTCAGTTTTCAGGAATTAAGACAAAAGTTTGATTTGCCTAAAACCCATTTTTTTTAAATATCTTCAAATTAGGAATTTTATCAATAAGACACAGCATCATTCTCTTCTCTTACCAGATCTGTCCCCTTTAGAAAAAAATACTTTAAACCGCCTTAATGGTGCTAGGCAAGTTTCCTTGTTTTATAGACCGATTTCCACTAACTCCAAGGAAAATACGGAGTGTTGTGGCAATTTCTGGCAAAAACAATAATTAAACAATCATCATCACTGCATAAGAGACACCAAGAATCAAATTGTAATTTAAAAGATATTTATTCTCTTCCATGAGGCTTAGTGTTGTGGAAATTCTTTTCTCAACTTTTATCAATAATTGTAAGACAGTAGGATATCTCAAAGGTTAACAAAGATCAGCTTTATTTCTTGCAAGAAAGGCTGTTCACACATCAGTCAGAGTCTGATATGAGAAGCGCGTCGACTTCTCCTTTTTGCTCAGCTTATATACACAAAACACATCCTGGTCTGTCTCAAAAGATCGCCTTAGTTACCTTAAAAGGCAACACGTCTCTGTTCGAGATCTCTTGTCCAACATAAATTCTATCTAGACAGAACAATATCACGTCTGCAAAAGTTTCCTGTTTTTAGCTGCAGCTTTTTCACACATTTTGCTTATCTCTATTTCTATCAAATCTGCGCACATACTTTTCACACTTGGAGTACACAAAAGGACATTTGAAGTACAAAAGGTCACTTGAGTACTCATAGTCTCTTTGCTACCCAGAACATCTTGTTCCTGCAAGCTTATATGATTATATTTCTTTAAATGCTTATGAGTAAAAATAAATGTTCAACGTTAACACAAGTTGCACACATCTGAAAGTAAAAAACACATCTAAAATGTAAAATTCCCATTACATTAGTCACAAAATCACAGCAGCTACCCAGTGACGTGAGCAAGACCTGACACCCAGCCCTGGAAATTCCCTTCTTTATACTCTGTTTTCTCTGTAGTTTTCCACTCACCCAGCATGGCCACATCCACATCACATTTAGAATAGAATGACCCCTCTAACCCCCCTTGGCTAAATTATCTTCCATAAAGAGTTAAAGGTTCTTATCCATTTGTCTTACTGTGTGTGTCTTGCTTACGTCAGGTGTACAAACATACATAAATTCCAGAAGAGAAACAATGCTTAAAACAATGTTTAAGAAAGTTAATGAAAAAAAGTAAAATATCAATTTTCCTACAACACGGAGAAAAAGCGTTTGGCTTGGTGTCAAGATATAGCCTAAGTGAGAATATAACAGAAGATGAATGGCAGAGTATCTGCTTAAAGGCCCAAACCCAGACAATTAATACCAGGTTTAAACTTCTGCAGTACAAGTGGATTATGAGAGTACACATAACTCCAGAATTACTACATAAATTTAATCCCAACATTCCCAATCAAAAATGCAAGAGATACCATTGCTTATGGAAGTGTCCTCGAGTTCAACTTTTTTGGGTAAAGGTTTTGGACTTTTTGTCACAGGTGGTGAAACAGAATGTCCCCAAATGTCCTAAACTTTGTATATTTAATATTTTCCCTGTAACTTGCACCTTAACTAGCTCTGGTAAGAAAATGTTGACCTTCTGTTTATAACAAGCAAAACTTGTAGTCGCTCGGCATTGGAAAAACACAGAAAGCCCTAATTTTAAACAATGGTTACAGGAATTGTCTGTAGTTTGGCTTTGGAGAATCTCACATATATTGTTAAGGGAAAACCTAAAAAGTTTTTCAAAGTATGGAACCCCTTTATAGGATTTTTGAAAGAAGCTGAACCAAATAGTTTATTTTCTGTGTAACCAGGCATAGGATGCACCATGTCATAATATTAATGTACCATTGTTTTGACTTGTGTATAGTATAGATTTTTTATTTTTTTTTATTGAAAGTATTCTTTCTTATTTTTAGTTTAAAAGAAGTATACTAATAGCACACTTGAATAAACTTCTTTTTAGTAAGGGACAAAATGTTGCAAGATATGCTGGCCAGCATGTTATTGCTTTGACAAGGAAGTTGATGTGCAGGGAGAAAGAGCTTAAAAGAACAACACTCTCCAAAATGCCATGAAAAAGAGATATACTAGAGAAAAAAATTGCATGACTCTTTTGTCTGTATGTTTGTTTGTGTCCTCTTATAAAAACTGAAACTCTTGCATAAATCACCCATTCATTCACTAAGAGCAAAATGAAGAGAAATTTCCTATTGAAAAGACATTAACAGAATTTTTAGGGTTGATTAAAAGTGATAGTTGACTCATCATCATTCACTCACCTTCATATGGGTCCAAACCTGTATGACTTTCTTCTGCAGAACAATGTCTGTTTCTGTCCATACAATGGAAGTCAACAGGCAGCCATGTTGTTTGGTTACCAACAGTTACCATGTTACCAATTGTTTGAACCGTACCTTTAAGATGAACAGTCTCTTCTGGTGGATAATGAATATACAATTACATTTATTAATGCATTGTCACATGTGTGTGTGTGTGTCTATATATCTATATAGTTTTAGTCTGTTGCTGGTCATTGTCTTAGCGTGCCTTTGTATTTTTTTCTTCATAACTGTTTTCCCCCTACCTGGATTATATTCTTATTTTTATATTCTTATCAAATGCTACACATAGATAATTTCCTTACCTCTCTTTCTTTCTCCCTTCAACCAGAATGTTATGCATGATTTTAAAAATAAAAAAGATAATTTGTATAAATATAACAAAATATAAATTATTTGAATATCTTTTCTGCCTTCCAGATATACCTTTACATGGATATGCACAGATATTCACATTCAGTTCACATTTATGTGTGTAGTGTATTTATTTATTTCAAAGCAGCTTTACAGAAAATGCATGTCTACATTACAGTTACAGAAATGCACATGCAAATCACAATGTTAGCTAACAATGTATTGATTTAAGGAAGAAACAATAAGCTCATTAAAGTGATTTTTACAAGTTGTGAACAAAGATTACAATATATATAAAATTTAGTATTGGTGCATGTTGATTCAGAGTATGCGTCATCTGACATAAAATATGAACAAATATAGTATTTAGTAGTTTATTATTTATAGCCAGTATTCTTTTATTTTATTTTACAAATAGTTTGATTATTAAAACTTATTTAAATTATCATTACTACTATTATCACCACTAGAAATACCAGCATCATCATCATCACCACCATTTTTACCATTAGCAACACCATCATTTTTATTATTTACATAATTATTTGTATAATTACTTTTAATCTCATCATCATTATCATCCTCATCATCACTACAAACAATACTCTCTCTATCACAATAATTATTTGTATTATTATGTTTACTATCATCATCCTCATCCTCACTATAGTTATTATTCTGCAAAAGCTGTTCAGGTCTTCCATTGTCTTGTCCCGCCGATGGATCTGGTATCAGGACCTCAGTTAGAATGTCCTCATCTTCCGAAGGAGGAGTCCGGGCCGCCATCTTGAAGGAATCACCTGTAGTCTGTTCACCTGCTGATTGTAAGAAAAGGAGAGTTTTGTCAAATCCCTAAGAAACTTTGTGATATTTGTTCATGATACAAACCCATCTTGTGAACTCACCTTTAATGTTGGTTTCTATGAAAAAAAAATTCTTTAGATACTTTTTGCAGTCAGTAGCTGCAGACTCCTTATTTTTCTCCTTCTGTAGGGAGACAAGAATGTGTAAATCACAGTCAATTAATACCAAAGTTAATACCAAAATAAACAAAACAGGCTTTATAAATCAATAAATGTAAATAATAAATCAATGTACCAAATGAATGACATTTTAATGATCTACTATGGCTTTAAATTAAATCCTTTCTGAGCAAAATATCTCTTTTACGAATTCCTCAAAAACAAACTGCATAGAATACATGGTCTTCACTGACCACTGCTGTCAATAAGGCTACAAAAACAGAAGTGTCGCTAGATTTTCCTCTGCTTATACTTGCCTTTAGACACCACCAGGCCAAACTGCACACTGCGATTATGCCCACTGCACTGCACACTGCGATTATGACCAAAATGGACCGATAAACTGTCCTGGGTGTCTCCCGGGCTTCAGGATTCTCCTGTGATGGAGGAGGATCTGGGCTGATGGTACTGGGTAGAGTCCCTGTATAGGACAACAATAACAAAAACAACAAGAGATATGAAGTTCTTCAAGACAAACTTTAAATCAGATTGGTTGCTAAAGCATTGGTATTTGGGAAAGTTTGCTAGCTAGTTGCTAGAGAGTTTTGGGAAGATGCTAGGCAGCTAAAGGGGACAGGGCTGGCGATATAACAGGGAGACAGAGCGCAGTGAAAAAGTAAATACTGTACCAAGTCAGGGAGAAAGGTGTAGTTTTTTTTCTCACAACAATTCTTACTGCAATCTCACAGAATTTGGCATCACAAGAACATTTTATTCACTGTAAAAACTAAAAAAAAAAAAAAAAAAAAAAAAATATGTTAGAGCAGTAGTCCCTTATGCCCGCTAAAAGCGAACACTTAATTTGAGGATCAAATGAAATGTAAGACAAAAATATTGTTTTCAGAAAGCATAGATGTTATATTTTGTTTTGCTATAAATGAATCACTAACACTAAACTGACAAAAATGTAAGCCACAGGGAGACCGCAGGCGGCTGTCATGCAGAAAGCCAGGAAATATAAAGATTTGTAATACAAAGTATTTTTCCAAAATTAAGTTAATAATACAGTAGTCAACACTTGAAGTGGATCGAAACCTTTCATCAAAGTTAAACATGAATTTTGAACAATACCCGTTCTTGTCTTAGGACAACTTTGATGAACTTTATTGATCCGCTTTCAATGTTGACTGTACTGTATTTTCGTGCCATGACCGCGCGGACAGGAACATGTGTGATGAAGCCATGCGCTCTTACTAGACCGTCTCATTCTAGCGTTTAATTGCTGGAGGACACTGGCCTACAAGCCTCAGAAAGCAGTCTGCGCTTCAGAGAAGAACGGCCACGCCATCTGCGCTTAAAAACACATTTCACTTCTAAATGAGCTTGCGTGGTAGGCTAAAGGTGTGGGCGCTTGGTGTCGGTACACATATTTTAAAAATTCATAAAAAATAAAAATGATGGTAGGCCTACTTGGGGACATGTAGAACAAAAATCTGGTGGAGTTTGTAGAAAATATTTTGATTGTATATTTTTATGAATTTTTAAAATATGTCTGTATAATGAGGTAAATTGTATATAACATTGACATATAATTATTAAAGAATGAAACAGTGTGGAACGAAGAATGGAACAACATTAAACACCACAGTGGTATTTGGGGACATGTAGAACAAGAATCTGGTGGAGTTTGCAGAAAACTGATTGATTTTATGAATTTTTTATGAATTTTTTTTAATGTGTACCAACACCAAGCACCCACACATTTAGCCTGCCACGCAAGCTCATGTAGATGTAGATGGCGTGACCGCTTTGATTGCGTCATACCGTGTGATGAAGTTGATCAACCTGCTAGACCCCATTCTGGAAGGGGGGGGGTGGGGGAGTAAGTGTATTGTCAAAAGGTTTGTGCTTTGTGAAAAGATTTAGTGACAACATATTACAATGTTAACATGGTACAATGACTGGTAGGCTACTGTTTTTATTATAGAAACAAATTTCACGATTTTAATTCAATTTAATTCTTGTGATCTTGATTAAATATCGATTCATTTGGATAATTATTAGGTAGGCTACATAGCCTACATATGCAAGATACTCCTCTCTGTTTTTCTAACCAACTAACGTGCTATAGTCATTAAATGGCTTTCCTGAGGTAAATGTAATACGTAACATTGTTCTCCAGCTCTTTTATTGACTCTACCGTGGTTGAAAAACACTGATTGATCGACATTATGTAGGCCTATATATACATTTCGACAGTGGCGTAACTTTGTTTTAAAAAGTGGGTAGGACAGGTGGGGTGGGACAGGTGGGGCAGTGCTAAATCAGATATATGTACAATCGATAAGTTGTAGCCTACTGTAACTTTCAACATATCTATTGTTTATTCGTGTTTATTTACTATTGAAGAGTAAGAAATGATCGATTCACGCGGCTTGAAATGAGGCGCTACATCGATGTCACGTCACATTTACAAGCGCAAAAAACGATATTGTTTAAACTTCGTAATAAAATTGACAGAATAAGAGCTAATTTGTTTCATATCAAAAGTAACCTGCGCTGTGTTGTCTGTCAGTGTCAGAACGCTATTTTTTTTTTTTTTTTCTCTGGGTGAGAAATGCAATTCTCAACGCGTGAGAGTTGGCAGCACTGTCTTTATCTAAATCTTTATTTTTGCCTGATGGAAATTACAGTAGGCTATAGGCCTACCTGGGATATATACTATATAGTGGAGTTCCAAACAATTAAATAACAAACAAACAATTAAATAACAAACAAATAAGTAGTTGTTGAATTCAGCCTTGACAAGACAAAACCTTTCGGCATCACTTTAGACAGGATAATAATACTAACCGTTGACTACGATTGATATTTTCTTGACGTTGTTGTTGCCGAAGGTGATGGAGGCAACGTAGTATCCATCACTGGCATTAAGAGGAGTTAAAGAGAAAATGTCCTTCCCAATGTAGAATGAAAATGTAGAGCTGTTCTTGTTTGTACATCCAGACTCATTCTCTTTAGGCGAACAGTAGTTCAAGATGTAGCAGTAGTCAGTAGTCTTTCCCTCCCGCTTGCAGTCTGCATTATTTTCGTATAGTGCCACTCGACTGAGGTTCTCCAGTCCAGATTTCTTTTCGACTAGGACGACTTTATCTCCCCTTTTTACCTCCATTCTCTCACGGCCACTCACAACACCTGATTAGAAACAAATAAATATGTGTACATTAAGTCAACGTTTTTAGATTATAAAATCATTTGATGTTTAAATATCCGAGAACTGTTTACATACCTGTGATGAAAAGTATCGCGAAAAAGCCGGTCATTTTTTTTCCACCGGTAGGCCTATATAATCATTAAGCAAAGGCTCCTCTTCTGGCTCACCTTACCGCTCAGGATAGGATACGAGGGGAGGATCACTTACTTTCAGCCAATCACTCAACTAGGTAGGTGTGGCTATGTGTTGTTTCCGTGTACAGGTATCGCTAAGTTCGGGAAAGTTTTTAGCCATAGCGTATGTTTCATGGCCGGTTTAAACCGCTTTCTTCCGGTATATGTGCAGTTGTCCATCTTAGTAAAGCTATATCATATGTTAGCTATCCGTTCTGTTATTCTAACTTATTTGTTTTGCGCATGTTTTTACTTTGTGGACTGAACATTAGCATAGCGCTAGCATAAACGAATCAAGTGTTGTAACTTACAGTTGAACAACATGATAAATTATTAGTTTATATATCGTGTATTTTTAGGATGTTTCATCTTATTAATTTCTACGCCATTTGTATGGGACGTCAAATGGAGGACTCCTTTAACAGACTAGTAGCAAAAACATCTGTTACATACAGTATATGTTACATGCATAAAAAGTGAGCAACATTTTTTATTTATAGATATTTCTTATTTTCTAACCATAAAATATGTGATTATATTATATAACATTATGTGCTATGAAACAGTTATTATTAATTATGTATTATTATGAAAAAAATATTTTATTGTGAAACATTTGACTGTAAAGGCCATCCCCACAATTGCAAAAGCATCACCTTACATAGCCTACTATGCAGTTTACTTTTCTAGTTTTTAAAGAGATAGTTATCAAATATAAAAGAAGATATTTTGAAGAATGATGGTAACCAAACAGTTGATGGGCCCCATAGTATTTTCCCCCTCCATACTATGGAAGTCAGTGGAGCCCATCAACTGTTTGGTTACTATTATTCAGCAGAAGAAATTCATACACATTAGAACAACTTGAGGGTGAGTAAATGATGACAGATTGTTCATTTTTGGGTGAACTGAACTGTCCCTTTAAATGCCCAGGTTCACGTACCCCTTATTTGGGAATCACTGGGATAGAGATGTATGTCCTGTGTAGCAGTAAACTCTTCCTGACCATGCAACACAGTTCACAGTTTGAAAAGAAGCCAATCAACTGTATAACACAAGGTTTATTTTCCCATTGACTGTTTATTCATTCAATAAAGAATTCACAAACTAGTTACCAAGAGAATGAGTTCATTTTTATCCTGCAAAAGAAGAATAGCAATCCATATTGTAAAAGATCCGGGTTATTTCTGCAGAATTTTCAGATGTGTAATGTAGACAAAATGGGCACAGAGCACAAGATGGCTTCAGCTCAATTATGTGTCAGGTTCAAATCACTATATCTATCCATCTATCTATCAACAAAAACAAAAATATCAGAATTCTATCCATTTGATGTTTTATCTCAGTGATGATCAAAAGAATAAACACACACTGTATGTTACAATCATCTGCAAATGAAACATTAGAAATTGTAATTTTACATAGAGTCTGGCCACTTTATGTTATGATAATACAGCAATCCACTCACATTAAATCTCAAGAATTCACTCAAATGAATGAATGTGTTCATATTTAATGAGAGATAGAAGAAAATGGTATCACAATGTATTTTTTCTTGTCTGTCCAAACTCGTTTGACTTACTTTCTTCCATGAAACATTTTACAAAATGTAAAAGCTAGTTTGACACACACACAAACGTACCATAGGTACATCAAAAGTACCATAAAAGTTCTCCTGAAACCAAGACAGTTTTGTGTGAGGAATTAAACCAGAATTTAAGTTCAAGCACCATTAGGAAAACAAAGGAAGAGGGCAGATTTATCAGTGAATAATTATTTAATTAAGATCTTTTTGTCACATTAAGTTATTAAATTACTTCAAAAAGCTTGGAATATAACTACTTTCATGATAATACTTTGTCCATTTTGGAGCTTGAAGGTAAAACTTTTTTTTTTTTTTATCAAATCCACTTTCACTGCATTGAAAGCAGCAACTCTGATATTCAGCAGAAATTCTCCTACAGAAGAAAGAAAATAGTTCAAAAAGACAGGAGGAGTAGATGATGACAGGATGATGAACTTTTCCTTAAATCATTTAAGAGTCTTGTACCTTCTTCTTCCTCTCATTGAGCGCCTCCTGATCTTTGGATAGGCCTATTCTGTGAGCACACGGGTCATAACTAACTTCTCCTCATAGGAAAGGGATACATGTACCTTTACAACAGGCACACCTTGTTCTGACTCTCCGCCCTGAGTGAGTGGAAACATCGACAGATTCAGCGTTCTGAGTCTCTGGCCTGTGAAGGAAGAGACAGATGCAGATGTCGTGCTCTGAGCTTCTTCTGAGGCAGAGATACAGTAACTAGTGTCTGTAAGAGACCAAACTTTTACACCTGAATCTATAAGGTGTTTTGAACCAATCTGCTGAATGAAAGATTTATTCATTAAAACAGTGATTTGCTGCCACCTATCGGCGGTTTAGTTTCATTTCCATCATTTCAGATTTCTAATCGAGTTTATTGAATAACTTTAAGAATTTGACATAAAAGATTATGCATACATTTAATAAGATTAGAAAAAATGCACTTTATAAAGGTAAAAATGCACTTTATAAAGGTAAAAATGCCTCCCCTCAAAAAGTTAATTTCAGTATTCAGTATACACAGTTTGTGAAAATGAAAATAACCTATTAAATACAATTAGAAAATGTTAAAAATATTAAATCTGTTATATGTTCTCATATTTATTTGTTTTCATTATATGTTTTGATGACACTTTTACATTCTTAAGAAATTGTTCACCCAAAAATGAAAATTTGTTGTTAAATTACTCTCAGACCATCCCAGATGTAGGCTATAGATGACTTTTTTCTTCAGTAGAACAGTAAAGAAGATTTTTAGCTGAAATCGTGATCCTTGGTGATTCATAGCCTAATGCAAGATAGTTATCGATCGGGCAAGAAACTGAACATTATTTATAAAATATTACCTGTAATCCACAGCCACGGCGAACGATATACTTATATACATATATTTATATGTAGGTAATTATTCCAAATTGAAACTGATATATATTTTGAGTCACTTAAATTGGTAAAAAAAAAAAAATAAATAAGAAAGCTATGTCAATAACTGATATATACTCAAACTTTTCAATTTAAAAAGGAAAAAAATCCTTTTATCCTTATAATTAATGTTTGTAAGTCTGCTTTTTTATTTTATTAATTCCATTCATGTTATTTATATTTTGCTACTTGTAATTATTCGATGTATAATCTTTGTTTATGGACTGTGGACTGAATGTTTGTAAATTAATTTCTAAATAATAATAATAATAAATAAATAAAACGATTTTTATGTAGCCTAGGTTGTGTTGACTGTTCTTTTTTAGTTATTGTTTTATAGTAAAATTCAGTTTCTAAGAATAACCCAACTTGTGAAATCCATCTCTTGATGTTTACCATAACATGCATAGATAATGAAACATTTACATATGCACAAGTCACATTTAAAAAATAAATAAAAAAAAAAGTGGAAAGAGTGACAATTTCCTGCCTGTAGAACTTGGTGTCTCTTCATGTTCACACACAGCTCATATTAGAAACAAAAAGAAGAAGAAAATTTATTTTTATCAATTAATATTTTATTTATTTTCACCAATTTCCTGCAAAAACATTGGTTTATATGTTCAACTAAAAAGTGCCATATTTTATTGGTTTCACTCTTTAAAGTTAAAAGCAACTTCTGGTCAAGGCCAATTCATTTACATACAACACTCTCTGAAACCACAAAAAACATCAACTTCCTTCATACCTCTTTAGATCATGCTGTGTCAAATCTCATAGTGTTGCAATACAGTCAGTGTGGTCGCTCATTACCACGTAATGCATCAAATGTCATTGCTTTATTCACACTACACTGTAAAAAGTGAACATGGGTCTAAGTTGGATTACTAGAACTATTTGAGTCTATTTATTTAGTATTTCTGCTTTCCTAATCGTAATTGATTATTGTACATTCATTCAACTTGAGCACAGAGAAATTCACAGACACTCAAATATCTCACTTTCACCCAAAGTATAATTTCCCTTTAAAGGGATCTCCGCGTCAGACGTTTTTTTCTGACGTCATGACGCACGAGCCTGATTTCAACTTCTGTTCCTCAACTGACAACCGCCATTTTCGTTCTCTCCGGACTCGGATGAAAAAGGTAGGTTGGAAGTTTATTTTAATTAGGGTAAACGTACCTATTAAGCTCAAGTACCCATTAAGCACACTACCATCTTGGAGCTCAGATTATAAAAAGAAACAGCAATGTATTATCCTATTTGATGTATTAACCAATTGATGTGTTTGTTACTATATACCTCCTGTAATTTTAAACCAATCAGACCATTGCACACTGAGATATGTGTGTCCATGTGTTCACACTGTCTGGCGGCTATTTTCAAAGCTGTCTGAAAACTTTCACCAGAAGAGGAGCCCCTCAGATGTGCATTTTTTATATGTTTAAGCCTTTATTTTGAAGAAGTACATCTTCTTATTGCAAAATTAAGAGATTAATGTTTAGACTTTTGAATATTACAACCTGGAACCTGGATGTGGGAAATAATTACAGTTAGATCTAAAAGATAGTTTTAGCAACATAGCCCAGATGCTACGAACATAGCTAGCTTACTAGCTGTATAAGATTGTGTGCTACATTAATATATTACTTCACAGGAATTAATGGCTTGTACTTTTAAATCCATAATATTATAATTTTACATTTTATTGATAGTCTGTGGTTTTAAACTGCTGTAATTTTTAAAGAATTCATATTATTGTTAGGTGAGCTTAAAGGGTGCACTACTATGACAATCACACAGCTTCAGTGTGACATCAATTAGAAAAAGCATAATTTCATAGATATTGTCTATAATAGTTGTTCATATTAAAATTGGTATAAACTTAATACATTACCTAGATTATTAATTTAGCTAAATATTTTCCTTTAAATTTTAATTTAATATTTATTAATTAAAAAATGTTTTTGCTCCAATTAAGCACAGTGTGTGCTCCCTTTAAGCTCACCCACATTAAACGTCTATGTAAATACTTAATAATCAGAATTTAAATATTAACTGATGGTTGTCACTATGTTAATCTTCAAAAAAATTATTAATAAACTTATTTTCACAGTCTTAAGATGACAAAAGCTAGACGAAACTATAGTGTATGCCCAAAGATGAAAGAGGCATGTCATACAAAGAAGGAGCCATCAGAAACCTGTCGTATCTGTCCAAGAAGTTTGGAGTAGACAGGAAAGCTCTGACCCAGAGAGTTAAAGGGATACTCCACTTTTTTTGGAAATAAGCTCATTTTACAACTCCCCCAGAGTTAAACAGTTGAGTTTTACCGTTTTCGAATCCATTCAGCCGATCTCCGGGTCTGGCGGTACCACTTTTAGCATAGCTTAGCATAGATCATTGAATCAGACAAGACCATTAGCATCTCTCTCAAAAAAATGACCAAAGAGTTTCGATATTTTTCCTATTTAAAACTTGACTCTTCTGTAGTTACATCGTGTACTAAGACGGACGGAAAATGAAAAGGTGCGATTTTGAGAGTATAGTTCCTAGCCATATCAGCCTAGAAAATTTAAACTTTACATTTTCCGTCGGTCTTATTACACGATGTAACTACAGAAGAGTCGAGTTTTAAATAGGAAAAATATCGAAACTCTTTGGTCATTTTTTTGAGAGAGATGCTAATGGTCTTGTCCGGTTCAATTCATTATGCTAAGCTATGCTAAAAGTGGTACCGCCAGACCCGGAGATCGGCTGAATGGATTCGAAAACGGTAAAACTCAACTGTTTAACTCTGGGGGAGTTGTAAAATGAGCCAATTTCCAAAAAAAGTGGAGTATCCCTTTAAGGAGCACATTGGTTTGTTTTGTTATTTGATTTTTCAATATGGGTTACATAGCTGAACGTGGACTAGTCTAGATGTTGCAATGAGTTTGAATGACACGTCACTATGAATAGGATAGGCTACCTGATCAAATTGAATGCCTTGTTGCTTGATTTTAGTGTTCTGTTTTTTTGTGATTGACTCTGTACCTTCAAATAAAACTTTTTTCAATTATTCCTTAAAAAGGTTGTTTAAAATAAACAAGATTTTTTTATAAAACTTGTTGTGAGCTTATTGGGAACAGGGGTGTGCTTAAAGGGTACAAAATGTACCCATTAAGCACAGCCAGACTTTTTATATTTAATGATGTATATCTTAATTGAAATACTTTTGTCATTTAAAATAAAATGAAATATTATAGTGTGAGAGATTAATATTTTATTTTAAAATAACTTCTTGTACTAAAACCAATATCTTGTGCACTAAAAATGTCTCAATGTAGATTTTGGTGAGCTTAATAGGTACGTTTACCCTAATATACTCGAAAATGCAACTTTTGGACGTGTGTTTTAGTTGTTTATGAGTTAATTAATGTTGTTTGTGAACATGAATACTAACGAAATCGTAATTAACCGAATTTTTGAACGTACGTTTGCGATATAGCGTTACTGAACATGTTCTATGTATACAATATGTTGCATTTACTCGTTTGTTTTATAAAAATGTGTTCAGTTTGGATCTTGGTAGTGTGTGTATAAAATTATTTTTTTAAATTGATGCCTCCTTAACCGTCTGTGCCGCGCGAGATATTGGAAATGCTTTGGGCGGGAAGTGCTCGGGGAGTGGGATAAAATGCTTGAATTTGATTTCCTGCAGTAAAATATTGAGTATGCTTTTTAAGTAATGTTTGTCTGTTCTTTTATTTGTCTTTGAAAACGTTTGCTAGCTCTGATTTATTCATCGATAAATTTTTTCGCCCAGAAATATGATGATGATTAAAGTCATTGAGTGCGTCTCAATCAGCTCCCTAGTTAAGCAATCAGGGCACTGATCAGGGAGTCAGCCCATTGCCTGATTCCCTGATCAGTGCCCTGACTAAGTTACTGAACTAGGGAGCGGATTGAGACGCACTCATTGTGCTTCTGTGCTAGCTTCATCCAGGAAAAAATGTCAGGGTTTTCTTTAGTAGAAAATTATGATTTCTATTTGTAGAAATAGTAACGTTAGTATTTTCACAATTAATTAATTAATTACTTGACTTGTAGCAAACCATTTTCTACCACTTAAATACTAACTTACAAAATTTTACTCCCCTTAGAACCGAAAGCTTTTTTAATATTTAAGGAGGACACTTTGCTATAACGTTACATGGTAAGTAATTTCTATTATTTTAAGTAATTTATTCTATAATAGATAATATTAATTACTAATGTTGGATATGTTTGAGTAAATTACATCTAATGTTATTGACTTGCATTTTATCCTCATTAAGAATTTTCCAACTAAAATTTGCATTAACTCACCCTTATGACATTCTGAATGCATGTGCCTTATTTGGTTTTCAGAAAAATATCTCTTTTGTTAGTACATACAGTGTAAACCAATTTTGAAGCTCAAAATGATTACGGTACATGACGTGACATACAGTATTGTGCATGTAAAAGGTGCACAAGTACTAGCTGATTTAATATGAACAATACCAAATTTAAACAGTGTTTGTGTCAGTTTTTCTTGTGTCAGACTTGCATTGAAAGGAGTTTGTGTTATAAAATATTTACGTTTGCTTACAGATGGCAGGAGGTAGTGAACCAGGAGCTCAGTGTCAGGGATTTCAGGGCGAGGTGGCCTGCGCTTTTCAGACATTACGAGGTAATTGAAAAAATAAGTTAAAGTTCTAGTTTTACTGGCTAAATACATTATTTGAGTTGATATAATACAATTTTGCATGTGCAGTTTGAGACTGTTGTTGACAGTGTTTTTTTGTTGTTGTTTTTTTCTGATTTCAGATCAGTGCAGAGTTCCATAGACTTACGGCGGTTCCACTGGAAGACACGTTCTTTGCACAGTTAGATGTATACATGAGTCAACTAATCGGAGTAATACGTTCCAAAGGAGGAGCAACCCGTGAGAAGACTGTCGCAATTTTTCACATTTTGGATCGGGTACGTCTGTGTTTTAAATTAATATCAACTACACAATCTTATTTTAGTCACAGTATGTTTAACAGTAACATTTAATTGTTAAATACTTGTTTTATAGCATAGAAATTTGAAATGGTCATCACCACCCAATCAAAATGGACAATTTAAAAGTGATAGTTCACTCATAAAATAAACAAATGCTGTTAATTTACTATCCAAGATGTAGGTGACTTTTTTTTCTTCAGTAGAACCGTAAAGAAGTTTTTTTTTTTTTTTTACCTGAAACTGTGGTCCATTGTGATTCATTTAATGTAAGTCAAAAAGAGTAAAAAAAAAAAAAAAAGTAAAACAGGCAAAACAAAATTAATACCTGTGGGTCCTGACAATTCATTGAGGTTTTATGAAGCGAAACGATCGGTCTATGCAAGAATTATTATTTTTGACTCTCAAAGTGACTGTAGCCATTGACTTGCATAATATGAATCACAGAGGACTTTTCTCTATTCTCTATTACAGATTACTCTGAATTTTTAAAATAAGAAAAATAATTTTTTTATCAATTGCTTTTTCACAGACTGAAAACATTCACGTGAAAAGAGAGTGTGTCCTGAAGGCCCTAATCGTTTTCCTGGGGGAAAATCCGCAAGATCTTATCAAGGAGTGCCTTGTGAGTTGAAAGTCCGCATATTCTATTTTTATTTAATTTTTCAGAAAGTACAAATTTGTGTTTTGTAGTTATGAACGAAAAATGTAAAAAAAAAAATATGTACACTACTTTAGGAGAACCAACAAGATGATTGTGAGGGTGAGATGGAGCAGCTCACCATGGCGGTGTATGTTATTCGGAAGGAGGGTGGAGAACATCACTAACCACCGGCTGACATAGGTGTCGTCATCGAGGGTGTTAAAGTTTTGAATGAACTGCCTTCGTTCACATCAGCTTGTGCCTTGCTTCTCGGGATGATATACATCATCAATCTGGCTTATCCAAAACCACTTCGCTTTACATTCGAGGTATTCCAGAAAGTTCTCTTGCAGCTCGATCAGCACAAGATGTCACCCAAAGTTCAAAGTCTTTTCAGGAGACTACAGTGAACTCGCAGTAATGTTTGAATGTGCATATGTGTTTGAAAGAATGTCTCTGTTTTAGTTTGTTTCATGTGTTCTTATGTTTGTGAGGCTATCCATTTGTTCAGTCATATGTCTAGTATGAATGTGTAGTTGTTCGAATCTGTAGGTGATTGGTTCCCTTTACATTGGTGAAAGGGTATAAAAACATGGCTCAGTTTAGTGCATTACCTGTAAGCTGTTCTAAAGCACTTCTAAATACACTTAATGGTTCAAGTTGTTCCAAACCTGTATGAGTTTCTTTCTTCTGCTGAACACAAAAGAAGATGTGTTGAAAAATGTTGGTAACCAGACAGTTGACCGTACCCATTGACTTTCAGTCTGTTTTTTTTCCTGCTGGAAGTCAATGGGTATGGTCAACTGTCTGGTTACCAACATTTTTCAACACATCTTCTTTTGTGTTCAGCAGAAGAAAGAAACTCATACAGGTTTGGAACAACTTGAACCATTTTTGAGTGAACTATCCCTTTAATTGTTTTTAGGTGGCTCATTTAAAGGATTGGTTCACCCCAAAATGAAAATTTCCTAGATAACAACCTCTTCTTCAGCTGTGATCGCGTACAGCCCGTTTAAACACTTCAAAGACTTTTGAAACTGCATTGATTTGGACTTAAATACGATGGTCACCAATGAAGTCCGTTGTTAGAAGAAAAATCCAGAAATGTTTTCCTCAAAAAACATAATTTCTCTCCCACTGAGGAAAGAAAGACATGGATATCTTGGATGGCATTGGGGTGAGTAAATTATTAGGAAATTTTCATTTTGGGGTGAACTAATCCTATTATAAAGGGCATAACCACTTTTTATATTTTTATTTTATATTATATATCTTTTTATAAATATATGCATTGCAAAGACAACTTTGCAAAAAGACTGTTATGGATGTAAAGTGTGTCAGTAAATGAAATTTCATTGAGAAATCATTACAAACTGTTCATATTTGTTGTGCCAAAATTTGTAATATGGAAAACACTGTTAGCGTATACATGAATTAATGGTAATAAATATCTCTAAAGCAATTTGAGTCTTGTGTGATTGACCTAGTGAAATTAAGTTGAGAAAATATAATTAATTAAGTTGAGGAAACATAATTTTTTAAGTGTTACCAATTGAAGTAATTTTTTTAAGTTGATCCAACTGTATTAGAAATTAAGTTAGACTAATGTAAATAATAGGATTGAATGAACTCAAATAATATAAGTGTGATTAACCTAGTGAAATGAAGTTGATAAAACGTGATAATTTAAGTTGAGAAAACTTAATTTCTTTAGGTGTTACCAATTGAAGTAATTTTTTTAAGTTGATCCAACTGTTCACTTTTTACAGTGTATACATGAACTCTCTCTCTCTCACACACACACACACACACACACACACACACACACACACACACACACACATATAAAACCCAGACTACATTAAATAAAGGTCCACTTGCAGTGAGAAAAACATGGTTTATATAATTGAAAACCGAACAATTCTGGTAGTGTGTTTAGTTGCCATTAGATGTTCAATTTAAAACCTGAAAACTAGTTGACGAGTTGATAGTTGTGATTCACTTGACCATTACGTCTAAAACTTTTGGTTCTTTCTCATATGATTTGTTTACTGTACGATAACTGGCTATAACCAGGGTTTGTTTTCTTATGTAACCTGTGTCAGTGGGTGGAGAGGTGTGAATGAGGCTGCAACAGTTAAAGTGATGAGAGATGTTTCCTCAATCTGCATTCTGCAGTCGATGATCAATGATTTTCAGATACGGTGGACTTTTATATGCAGCAGACAAAGTACTTGTGACGCACAGATGCATCAAGGGACAATTTACATGCATTATGACTTGGACCAAGAAATGGAAGTTTTAACCATCACAGACATCAGGACTGTGAATCTGGACTCTTAACATCCGTCAGTCTTGGTGAGGGTCTTGTCTCAATATCTCGATGGCCATTGGTGCAGAATTGGATGTTATTTGATACTGGGACAGGATTTTGGGAGTAAGGTTTCAGAAAAACACCTGTACCATCTAATGACTGCAAGACAGAGCTCACTTCCTCTTGATGATCGAGAGAATATCTTTACATAAAGTTCATCACTTGAGCTCCACTCGCAGCGCTGAATATTTGATTCTCCTTGAAAATGTCCATCAGTATTCTGGCTCTTGTCTTGGGTTTCATCGCTGTGCAACAGGGTAAGCTGTTTTTATTTTATTTTATAATAATATTCTAATTTTGTTTTTGCATCTAGTAGCTTATTGGAACATATTTATTAACTGATGGTGTATGCTGTGAATGGTTTTCAATAAACTTATTTTTTTCAAGAAAACTATTCTCACATTAAATGATAAAACAAAAAGTTGCAGTTCATCTCATATTGGCACAGGAGTACAAGCGCGCAAACATCTGATATGACTTGCTGTGACATTGAGCTTAGCTGATATTAACAGAAAGCTCAGAATGCCAGAATTATATCATATTTTTATGTGTGTCATGTGTCATGCCATAATTCAATTTCAAAGAAATACTTTCTGGTTAGTCGCAGGTCATTTCCAACCATAATTGTTTTAACACCTTAAAATGACCAACTTCCTTTTCCACTCTTCAGATCGCTTTCAGTCAAACCACAAACTTCTGCTAGTGTTGCAATGCTGCAATAAATATGTATTGTGATCTCACTTTCAGCTTAGTCTATACGACTAGACAGCAGAAGCTCTGGTCCACAATTCAGTTTATTGCCAAGAACTGTCCACTTAGAGCGAAACAGCCATCTGATGTGTAAAGCAATTATTTAGCTATTTTTACACTGTAAAAGTTGCTGCCTTAAATTTAAGTACAATCAACTTGGATGTTTAGGTCATTTCAACTTAAATTACATTAAACTGACTTAAAAATCAGTTGAATCTTGTATGACAAAAAAAAAAAAAAAAGAAGAAAATTGCATGACTTATTTTGCTGGGTTAAAGCAATGTAAAATCATATTTTGTCATAACTTACACTCTAAAAAGTGCAGTTTGTTTTTTTTAACTCAACTTTGGGTCAAACATGGACAAACCCAGCTGTAGGGTTAAATTTTTACATTACATTTTTAACCCAACATTTGGGTTTGTCCATATTCGACCCAAAGTTGGGTTAAAACAACCCAGCATTTTTAGAGTGATCATTTTTTACAGTTTACTGACTGTTTAGAGGCAGGGTTATCTGAGATACGTAAAGTATATTATGCATGGAAAAATGTACAGAAAAGTAAATATATTTCTCACAGCATTACACATTGTATTGTTTGAATTTTTTTGTTTAAAATCCTTAGTATCAGATCTTATTGAGCTTCTCTGTTGTATTTTACACCCTTAAACCAATGCACTGACAGTCACCAAAAAAACAACAACTTTCTCTCAATCTTCTCTAGCTTTCACTTTCTAAACATAAATGTAAATTACACTTAAAATTAACAGAATGTTTATTGTTTTTTACAGATGTGGCATTCTAACGATCAAGATTTTTTCTTATAATGTTACCCATTTGTTGGAAGTAACAGATCTCATTAGGCTATTCATCTGATTGTTTACCTGTATATTTAACCTGTTCTCATATTGTTTCAGTGTGTGGAGAGATTGATGACATTGAAACAGTTAAAGTGAAGGAGGGAGGTTTCCTCAATCTGCATCCGGGACTTCATGATCTAAACGGAGACGTTCAGATACTGTGGACGTTTGAAAGCGACAGACAAATTACTCGTGTTGCACAGATGTATCAAGGGAAAATTTACACACATTATGACAAGAGACTCACTGGCAGAGTACAGCTAGACCGAGACACAGGCATTTTAACCATCTCAGACATCCGGACTAATGAATCTGGACTGTATAAAGCAGTAAACATGCAGAGATATGAAGTGGAAGTTTATGGTAAGTTACAACTGCAGTCAATATGGAAAAATAACTAATAATATGGGATCAAAGCATTCAGGATAATAACTGCTAATATAGGACAGGATCTCAAATGGTCTCATGATATATGTGTCATGGTAAAATTGGTGATGTACATGTTTCTTCTCGTCCTAAAGCACCAGTCACTGTTCCTGCCATCAGCAGTAGCTCAGGAGTTACTGTACACACATCTACAGCAGTTACTGTACACACATCTACAGGAGTTACTGTACACACATCTACAGGAGTTACTGTACACACATCTACAGGAGTTAGTGTGCACCAATCTACAGGTATGTCTCTGTTTATATCTGTCTTTTTGTAATGAACATACAAATATCATCTGAAATTGGCGTCATGATTACTGATATTCAAGTCAGGAGGGGTTCAGGGCACTAAGTGTACAACATTTTCTTTGAAACAGCTTGCACTGGTGAATCACAATAAGACTAGAAACATAAGTTAAATATACAAAGTGAAGAAAAAAAAACTTCAATAAAGGTAATTTCCTGATTATTTCAACATTAAACATTTAATATCTAGTTGTGATTTGTCTGGCTTTCAATGGGGACAGAAAAAAATACTAATAACATGCAAACTTGACGGATTGCACCTAGTTAGGAGGACTAGTGATGGGAAAACGAGGGTTTTTCAAAGCTCTGAAGCTGAACATCACTGTTTCGAAACTGGCGGCACCTGCTGGTCAAACCAATGTAAATGCAACGAAAACTCAGTACAAACATGTAATGATGAGTAATTGCAAATGCTATTAAATGTAATATACACATAATTAAATCCCATTCAATATGTTTATATATTAAATAATCAATTTGTAGTCCTTTATTTTCTGTTATTATTAGTCAGGGCTCAATGACTTTCTTTTTTGTAAGTATTAAAATTAATCAAAATGATACAACAAATGAATCTACGATATGAAACCTTCAGAATTTTAAAATGGTTCGAAACATTATGAAGTAACAAAGCCTCGTTTGCTGAAATCACCTGACTTGGCGAGATTGAAGCTCCGAATCACTGAATCGAAACAAAATATCAGTTTCTTCATTAAGCAGTGTTTCGAAAGCGTCACTAATCATCACTAATAGTAAGGACGAGGTGACAGACTGCAAACTGACAGCACTTTTAAAACACTCAAATAACTTTAACCTTACAAACTATATCTGTCCACCAGGAACATCACAGGAATCACAGGCGAGCAACAGCACCACCCGTCCACAAACACACGAGTTCTACCCTAATCATCAAGGTCAATCAGCTTTTTGACACAATGACATTTGCTTGTGTTTCCACAAAGACAGACTTGTGTGTAGAGTTAGGTTTATGAATAACACCCTGCCTGTGTGTGTTTCTCCTGAATCTCCAGACTCTGTGGGGAGTTGTGGTGGTGAGGCAGAGGCTCTGGTCAGACTGATTCTGTCTGGTCTGGTGGGGATTGCCACTGTCGTCTTTCTAGTTGATCATATAAGATGTTGTACAGCCCGAAGATGAGATCGATCTTCCGTGTGATGATGATGATGACGACACAAATCTGTGCGAAATCACGTGATCAGTGTATTCTTATTTTAAGCGATGCATATCGCCATTCTCACAGTCACTTCTACTAATCTCTTCTTTATGCACAAAATAAATCATTATAATATCAATCATAATATTATATAGGATTCTTCCAGTCTGACCTTTATTGTAAAATATTACAAAATATAAAATACACAGCAAGTTAAAGTGTACAAATAAAGAAAGGTTTTATAAATAAGCAGTTTATTATGTGCACATAGTACATGTACTGCAGTGAAAAAAGTGGCATAGAAACAATTTTTACAATCAAATACTTAAAATACATTCAATACTTTAATGGTTTTCACACTTTGTTTGGGTAGGAAAGTAAGGCTTATATTTTACAAAGCAGCACCAAATTTAAGACACACCTCTCTTGATATGAAACTGTAGGTTGTAACAGTTTTTTAAATGTTTTTGTGAAAAAAATACTACAATTGTTTTTAATAATAATATAGAAAAAAGGAGATTTGACTTTAAAAGGGTCATATCACCACAGAATATTTGAGAACACCTGAGCAATGGCCACACACAGCTTTCAGGCACTTATAGGCAGATTTGTAGTTTATATTGAATGTAGTTTTGTTGTAGACTAAAGATTGCTAACGGTTAATGATCAGCATTATTGCAACTTGGCACATGAAATAAACTGACTTGCAGAGGCATATCAACTATTCTACAAGAACTTCAAATGTGGTTCATCCAACCAGACTTTAGAGTCTGAAGAAATGTTTTAGGAGAATTTAGTTTCAACTTCAAATTATATTGTGTATATAGTATGCTGTAACATGGAAATGATAATGTATGCATTTAGGTTTCAATCTTTGGTCTAAATGCATTATGTTCGAAATAAAAAAAGAAAATTAAATAAAATGAGATGAAGTGTGCTTAATTTGATAAGTTCTAAAAAGTGAGAAGTCATTTCATTCAGCTTATTTCAGGTTATGAAATAGAAGTGCAAATTTTCAGGCAAAAATAAATATATGATTATACATAAGTGTAAGTGTATAAGGGAGCAGCTGAAGGAGAAAGAGAGAGAATAATAAATGCTGTATTCTGCTGTCGGGACATTAATCGGAGATATCCCTTTGTAAAGAAACACTACGCGCCTGTAGATTTTGGTAGACATGTGGTTATTTTTCAAGAGCCACTTAAATAGATAAATGTGTGTATATTTATAAATAAATCTATTTGCTACATGAATACAACCTACTGATTAAATACAGCATTTGAAAGGTCCAGCTTTTATCCCTCATCTCTTATTTCTCATTTTCCTGTGCATCTTGTAGTTGTGGATCTTGATGAGAATGGTCCGGACGAGCATCATTTCACTTAATGCTTAGTGTAAGAGTGTTATATCGAAGTCGTTTCTGTCCTCTGAAAGCAGAACTTCTGTAAAACAAAACAAAACCACAATTACAGAATGTAAACCTACAGTGAATTGTAAACTTTTTAATGCTAAAAATAAATTTAACTGCAGTTCGCCTCAACAACATTTTATTGTGGTAAGAACATGTGTGGTTTGGTTATATATATATATATATATATATATATATATATATATATATATATATATATATATATATATATATATATATATATATATATATATATATATATATATATAAATAAATAAAAGGTATTTATAGTTCTCACACATTTTACTCCAGTGAATAGTTTGCAAGGTAGAATTATTTTTGAATCTCAATTTATATCTAGATACCTTAAAGTCTTTACTACACATTTATTGCCTAGGAAAAGCGATGTAACACACACTAGCATGATGGGCTTGTTATTACAACGAACCGGGTCATTTAAAAGCCTGTTATAGGCTTTCCTCAATTTAACACAATTAATGAAACTGAAAATGTAAAAGGTGACATGCAGAAATATCTCAAACCATTGCTTTTGTCCTACAAATATGGTAATAATAAATTGCACTAGTAAAAAGCCTAAAAAATGAAAACACTTGACACCTTGACTGTGTTTCGAGAACAGTTCAAATCCAACTTGATTATTTAGTGCCTTAATTTACACCAGTGTGAATATAAAATAATTATGCTAAAATACCACAGTTAATACAGTGTGTTACCACATTCAGTCCAAGATCTTTCAAGGGTGATTGATGTGTAAACTGATTTTGATTGAATTTATTTGTGCATAGTTAAAAAAAATATATAATAATAATAATCCTAAGTACATGTCCCAACATGAATACCATGAAACTTACCTAGTAGATTGAACAAATGACCAAGAAGAGGCTAACGAGCTGAACTACAGGTCCTGCAGTTACCGGGGGTGAGACTGACCGTTGTTGAACCTCTGTAAAGGATATCAAAAACCTTTTAGTTTAGTCGTCACCCAATGTAAAAATGAAGGACACAACTATTGACCAACATGTTACAAGTGCAGGAATGACACACATCAGTTTTGACTCACAATATTACTGTAACATACTGACCTTCAACATTAAGCTTCAAGTTCAGGACATCCTCTAATCCATTGTGAACGACTGTGTATGTGCCAGAGTTACTGACGTTGACATTCGGGATGATGAGACACAAATACTCTGAGGAAACTTGAAATTGGCACACCAATTCTGGGTTGTTGTTACATATTCCATTATAGCAGAAATATTGAGCCCTTAATTCTCCTCCATGGAACGCCATCAGCTGGTCATGCTTATCCAGTGTAGAAACGTTTAAAACGGGTTCGTTCACGGTCGCTCCCCGTTGAACAGTCTTCTCAATCGTGGGAACATCAGAGCTTGTACAGCCGGCCAGAAATAGCAACAGTGCAGCTGAAAAGGTGTAGAACATATATTACTTTAAACAACAGATGCATTTAAAGGATTAGTTCACTTCAGAATGAAAATTTCCTGATAATTTACTCTCCCACACGTCATCCAAGATGTTTATGTCTTTCTTTCGTCAGTCGAAAAGAAATTAAGGTTTTTGAGGATATATTTCCATATAATGGACTTCAATGGGTTCCAACGGGTTGAAGGTCCAAATGTGAGTTTCAGTGCAGCTTCAAAGTCTCGACACGATCCCAGACGAGTAATAAGAGTATTATCTAGCCAAACCATAGACATTTTATAAAAATAATTAACATTTATATTTTTTAACCAACAAATGTTCATCTTGCACCAGTTCTGCGATGCCCCACATATGACGTAATCACGCTCAAAGGTCACACGTGTTCTGGTTAAAAGATGTAGGGTAGGGTGAAAAACTCCATCTCATTTTCTCCTCCAACTTCAAAATTGTTTTTTTTTTTGTAAATGGCATTTGACTTTGCACGTTACCTTTGTAAACACTGGGTCGGTACTTCCGCCTACGTTACGAGTGACCTTTCAACCTGATAACGTAATGTGTGGCGCATCACAACTAGTGCAAGACGAGCATTTGTGGTTAAAGTAGGGCTGGGAAAAAAATCGATTTGATTTAAAAATCGATTCATATTTTCAAAAAATAGATTTTTGTGATTTTTTTTTTCTCCCCCTCTTCAGTATAGCGTACAATACATACATTTTGCATTCGCCAAATCTTCCTTCAGGGTTTCCGTAGCACGCTCCCTGCGGCGCAGCCCTCGATGCTTCACGACATCACGACAAAAAGACTAGCATGTTTAATTTTTTAACGGTCCTCCACGACGACGGCGCGCGAGTGAGTGAGTGTGTGTGTGTGTGTGTGTGTGTGAGAGAGAGAGAGAGAGAGAGAGAGAGAGAGAGAGAGAGAGAGTGTGTGTGTGCGCGCGCGCGAGTGAATGAGTGTGTGAGACGGCTCACGATGACTGGTCGGAAAACAACGTGTAGTCTGACATGTTTCTTGTCCACGACATGACAAGATTTTTAGGAGTCAAAATCGTGTAATTTGACACAGTGACTATCGCAACAGACCAAAAAAAAAATTTATAAAAAAAAAAAAAAAAAAAAAATCGCCCAGCTCTAGGTTAAAGTATATAAATGTTTCTTTTTTTTTTATAAAACGGCCGATGGTTTGGCTAGATAAGACCCTTCATCCTCGAATGGGGTCGTGAAGAGACTTTAAAGGGATACTCCACTTTTTTCGGAAATATGCTCATTTTACAACTCCCCCATAGTTAAACAGATGAGTTTTACCGTTTTAGAATCCATTCAGCCGAACTCCGGGTCTGACGGTACCACTTTTAGCATAGCTTAGCATAGATCATTGATTCAGACGAGTCCAGTAGCATTTCTTTCAAAATGACCAAAGAGTTTCAATATTTTTCCTATTTAAAACTTGACTCTTCTGTAGTTAAACCGTGTACTAAGATCGACGGAAAATGAAAAGTTGCGATTTTCTAAGCCTATATGGCTAGGAACTACTCTCATTCCGGCGTAATAATCAAGGAACTGTGCGGCCGTACCATGGGTGCAACAGGCGTAGTGATATGACGCAGCGCCTAAAAATAGTCCCCAGCTCAGTAACTTCTTCCAACGTGACCGGGACTAAGTTTGTCTAACCTATTAGACCTATTTTCAGGCGCTGCGTCATATCACTACGCCTGCTGCACTCATGGTACAGCCACACAGTTCCTTGATTATTACGACGGAATGAGAGTAGTTCCTAGCCATATAGGCTTAGAAAATCGCAACTTTTCATTTTCCGTCGATCTTAGTACACGGTTTAACTACAGAAGAGTCAAGTTTTAAATAGGAAAAATATTGAAACTCTTTGGTCATTTTGAAAGAAATGCTACTGGACTCGTCTGAATCAATGATCTATGCTAAGCTATGCTAAAAGTGGTACCGTCAGACCCGGAGTTCGGCTGAATGGATTCTAAAACGGTAAAACTCAACTGTTTAACTCTGGGGGAGTTGTAAAATGAGCATATTTCCGAAAAAAGTGGAGTATCCCTTTAAAGCTGCAATTTGGACCTTCAACCCATTGGACCCCATTGAAGTCACTATATGGAGAAAAACCCTCAAAAATAGTTTTTCTCAAAAACCGTATTTTTTTCCGACTGAAGACGTGGGGGTGCGTACATTATCAGGAAATTTTTTATTCTGGAGTGAACAACTACTCTTTTAATTCATTCTTATTCACAACTTCTTTTTGAGCTTTTTTATACTTAATGGTTAACCCTTTCTATTTGTATCAATTTTATTTAATTCACCTGATTTCATAAATTATTTTCTATATCTATTTCTGTAATGTAATTCCCTTAAATGTGATTTTTTCCGCCAATTTAAAAATTAATGAACAACTAAGCAATAAGCCGTTTCCTCACAAAAAGCACACTGAAGCATCGGCATCCTTTTAAAAACAGCCCCTTGTCAGTTTTATGCTTTTTTATTACCTTTCCCTAATAGCCTCCCCTAGGGGAGTTAAAAACTCTCAACCCTTAAAATAACAATTATAATTATTACTGTCATTATATTATTTATGAAAGTCTTTGAATGGGTTACCAATGTTTATCAGATCCTCTACTTCTGTAACCATGTTTAAAACTCGTCTTAAAGGAGAACTCCGGTCAATTTTAACATTGAGCTCATTTTTTTGTACATTTGGAGTGCTGTCAGTACAGAGAACAACAACAAAAATCGGTGTTAAATTTACATCCTGTTTTCGGTCGAAGTCCATAGTAATCGATTGTCGAGTTCACGCGCATAGGTTTAGTACCTATGATCACGCGCGTGAACTCGACAATTGACTACTTTGGACTTCGACCGAAAACAGGATGTAAATACAGGTATTTTCGCTGGCTGAATTATTATCATTTTTATTCATTTCTTTCACATCTACTGCAGTCAGATTCACCCGTGTTCACTCTAAATAAACTCACTCACATGGCTGTGCACTTGTAATGACAAATCAAGGATGTTAAAGCAGGCTAAACGCAGGTTTAAAACCTGCCCCATTGAAGTCAACAGGGTGCAAATTTTAAAAAGAGGATAACACGGTGTAGGCAACACCGATTTTTGTCATTGTTCTCTGTACTGACAGCACTCCAAATTTACAAAAAAATGAGCTCAATGTTAAAATTGACCGGAGTTCTCCTTTAAGACATATTTGTTTGATGAGGCCTTTCCTACTTTGTAAGGACCGTTAGCTTTGATTTTATGTATTAGTATTATTATTTTTTCCATTTGTATACTGTATTATTTATTTATTTGTATTTTACTGTTTTATCTAATCCGTTTGAAGTTGTACAGCTGTTGTAAAGGCTCCTTTAAGAGAGGCTCCTTTAAGAGAGGACTTTTATTCTGACACCGAAAATCATTCTCGGACTGAGCGCTCTCGTGAGTGAAGTAGCTGTTGCCTGCTGAACAGTTATGTTGCGCCGATCGCTGAGGGGACATTGTTACCTGTGATATTTGCTGCTTAAGTTACCTTGAGGTGTTAGTCATTGACCTACAAGTAAGCATGTTTGTCTTATGTTTGAGTTTATAGAGTATATAGAGATCGAAATGTTTAGTTATGTATAACTGCCTCACGCACGCATGTCCAGACATGCCCTCAGTTATTGTTTCTCTTAGTTTAGATTAGTGACGCTGTTCTATATGTGATTATTCTTCTTTATTGATATGTATATCACTGTTTTTTTGTTTTGATGGAAATGTATCATTCCTTTGGAATGATAATTCAAGATTTGGAGCTGTTTATACCAGATGAGTGATGTAAATCTGACTTGCTCTCTTATTCATATACTGTATGGAGTGATGTTTATCATCTTAAATGGTTGCTTATGGTTTATAATTCACAATGTGATGCCTTATTTTCCTTTATTGAATTGTATATTCTATGGATAAATGTCACTAATGAGGATTTAGTATGCTTTAGCTGCCTTTGGATGTTTAATATTGTATATGCCCAGCTTAACCTTGTTATTCACTATCCTTTTATGGTGTTTCTTGTTTTCCAGACTAATTCCTCTACTGCTTGTAATACCTACCTGTGACATACCTATACCTCTGTGGATTGATCTTATATTAATACATCATCTAAACCTGCTCAACTGTCTCCTCATCCTTATATTAAACTGTGCTCTGACAGGCACCCAGAGGGGTTCACTCATCTAATTAAAACCTGATCCAAACAGTCAAAGTCTCCTAAACATTGTGGTCCTTCGAGCCGGATGAGTGTTCCTTTCTGATATGATGGATTCTGATGAGGAGAATGTCATTGGAGCACGCCCTAAGCGACTTACTCGTCCTCCAGCCTACCTAGACCAATATGAGGTGCAGTTTCCCAGAGGTGGACCCAGACCTACAGAGGTGCCAGTCTCAACCTGGTCCCTGTCCTTTCAGCCAGGTGTTACCCCTCCTAATGATGGCCGTGTCCATCCGGATGGCTCGCAGAGCCGGTCATACAGACATCAGCCTACTCAGCCTGCTGTGTGCCTTCAGTCACCTCATTCCTCGCCTTCAGCGGCTGATTCAGTTGTTTCTGCCCACGTCAGCGAGCTACAGCACCTGCGCCAAGAGCGTGCAGCCTTCCGAGAGGACCTGAGAGAGTTGAGAGCAGTTCAGGCAGAAGTTCGCGAGTTAGTCCTAGCAGCGCAGTCCTTTCGATCAGACCTTGGCCAAGCCAGAGGCCAACCGCCATCCCCAGTGCACCCGTGGTGGTCTAATCCTTCAGTGCAACCCTGTGTGTCAACTCCTGGAGTCGATGGTGGTCCTTTCCCTGATCTTCCTCCGCCACCTTGGCCTGAGCCTGATATAGCCTTAACTAGACAGTTAGGTAATCTGGATTTGTACGATGCAGCTACTTCTTATCGGCCTGTGGTCTCAGAGTCTCAGCAGTATCCCTTTGAGCTCACCACTACTCGTTTACGCCCATCTCGGCCTAGTGTTCCAGAGGCTGGTGAGTTCCCTCCGCCTCCTACTCCTCAGGACCTTAGAGAGATGCTCACCCCTAGGGCCAAGCCCTTGCATGCCCAACACCAGCCGGCGCCTGCCTATCCTAGTCACTCACTTTCCCTTCCTCAGACAGAGCCAAGGGTGCGCCCTGTACTCTATTCCTCTGAGTCCGTGTATCGTGGTCCCCCTCCTACGATCCCTAAATTTACTCGTCCAGATCCTAGTGAGTTCACTCGTCTTCGCATATCCTTGGAGAACCTTCTACCCCCAGATGGTACTGAGTTGTTTAAGTATCAGATCTTAGTAGATCACCTCAAGCTCGAGGAAGCTAAGATGATTGCTGATGCTTACTTGAATTCCCCTACTCCCTTCACGGATACTATGTCAGCGCTTCGTGAAAAGTACGGCCAGCCACATCAGTTAGCTTTGGGGAGGATAGCTAGTGTCCTTGATAGTCCTGATGTTAGACGAGGAGATGTCCCAGCCTTTCAGAAATTCGCTCTCCAAGTCCAGTCGCTAGTCGGCTTGTTGAGAACTTTAGGACATGAAGGGGAGTTGGAGTTGAGCTGTGGTTCCCACGTCGCACGCCTTCTGAGTAAGCTTCCCCCAGAGCAGAGAGCGGACTTCCGTCGCCATATGTTTCGTCAACCTGGTTCTAATCCTAACCTCATTGACCTCTCTAATTGGCTCCGTTATGAGACCTGGTGTCATAGTTACGATGCAGAGTTGATATCTAAGAGCTCACATGCTGGCAAGGGATCCGTTGCTATCCTGCATGGAGTTGGAACATCCTCATCTCTGTCACCTTCCTCAGTTGAGTCTTCCCTGACTCGTAGGGGTTCCGTTCAGCCAGCCAAGCCTGTTAAAGCGAAGTGCTATTGCCCTTTCTGTGACACATCTGAGCATTACCTGAGTCAGTGTGCTTCCTTCACCCAGCTCACCCCTGATCAAGTTAAGACCTGGATCCGTAAGCACAATCGTTGTTGGCGTTGTGCCAGATCTCACCATGCTGCTCGATGTGACCTGAAGAAGCCCTGTAGTCTTTGCCGTGGCTTACATCTTCGCCCTCTACACGATATAAATGTCGGTCCTTTCTCTACAGAGGATCCTACCATGGTGGAGAAGAGTTGCCTTACGAGTTTCTCCTCAGACAGGTTCTTCTGCGATAAACCTTCCATTAGCGGCCGTGTTATGCTTAAGGTGGTCCCAGTGCGTCTGCATTATGAAGAACGTACCTTAGATACCTTTGCCCTTCTGGATGACGGATCAGAGCGAACAATCCTGCTTTCCACTGCTGTTGAAGCCCTGGGCATTCAGGGTGTTCCTGAAGATCTGCCGTTACGGACCGTCAGGGATGAAGTTCAGGTCATTCGAGGTTGTTCCATATCCTTCCAGCTTTCTCCTGTCTACCGACCGCAGGTTAGTTATCAGATCAGTCATGCCTTTACGGCTGATCGCCTTAACCTGTCACGCCAGTCCTATCCTGTGGAGCAGTTAAAGCGGAAGTACAGACACTTGAGAGGACTTCCCATCCATACCCTTACCGATGTCCAACCATTGCTCCTTATTGGTTCCGACCAGCCTCACCTTATAACACCCACTGAGCCAGTTCGATGGGGCGGCCCGGGAGCGCCAGTTGCTGTTCGTACCAACTTGGGATGGACACTTCAGGGTCCTGTTCCTTCTACGGGTTGTCCTTCCACACCTTCTCAGTGTTTACTTACTTCTTTGGTTCCTGTCCAAGATGAACTCATTCACCACGTTCAGAGATTGTGGCAGTTGGATACAATTTCTTACCGTGAGAGTAACGAAGTTACTCGTTCCAAGCAAGATCAGGAAGCTCTTCAGCTGCTTGACCTCAAGACCATTACCCAAGAGATAGAAGGTGTTCGTCGCCTCGCCACTCCCCTTCTTCGTCGTCGAGACATGCCGGTGTTGAAGGCTCCAAGAGATTCAGTCTTGCCTACCCTCCGCAGTGGGGAGCGACGCCTGTTGAAGGATCCTGGGAAAGCCGAGATCTACCGAACAGAGATACGTAAACTCCAAGAGAGCGGAGCTGTCCATGTAGTTCCTGATCCTGTTCCTGATACCCCTGAGTGTTGGTACATTCCACACCACCTTGTAAGCCACAATGGAAAGTCCCGGCTTGTCTTTAATTGTTCACATCAGTACAGAGGTCAGAGTCTTAACCAGCACTTATTGCCCGGACCTACCCTTGGAGCCTCGTTGTTAGGTGTCCTCCTTCGTTTCCGAGAACATCCTGTAGCTGTAAGCGGGGATATTAAGGCGATGTTCCACCAGGTTCGTCTCCTACCTGAAGATCGTCCTTTACTCCGTTTTTTATGGCGAGACCTGCAGATGGAAAAGGCTCCTCAGACCTTCGAGTGGTTAGTCCTACCTTTCGGTACCACCTCCAGTCCCTGTTGTGCTATCTATGCACTCCAGCGTCACACCCGTCAGCATCCCTTGACAGATGAGGAAATTCGTTTCTCTGTAGAGAGGTGTTTTTATGTTGATAATTGCCTCCAGAGCATTCCTACTGCTGACGCAGCCCGTAGTCTGATCGATCGCCTGCGTACCATCCTTTCCGACGGTGGATTCGAGATCAGGCAGTGGGCCTGTAACGATCCTGCTGTATTGAGTCACCTACCTCCTGAGGCTCGGGCTACTAGTGTGGAGTTGTGGCTGACCCAGGAGAAATCTGACGTCCCTGAGTCCACATTAGGTTTAAGTTGGAATTGGCAGTCAGATACCTTATCTTATAAACACCGACCTGTGGACTATGAGGCCCCTACCCTGCGGAATATCTATAGGGTCCTTGCTACGCAGTATGACCCTTTGGGATTGCTCCTTCCTTACATCACCCGTGCAAAAGTGATCGTCAAGCACCTTTGGAACCAGCAGAGACAGTGGTATGATCCTAACCTACCTCCTGACCTGCTCCACTCCTGGAAGCAGTGGGAAGAAGAACTTTGCTACCTTCCAAGTGTTTGTCTTCCTCGTCCTTATGTCCCTCCTGAAGTTGAGGTTGAAGGAGTTACTCACGAGGTCCATATTTTTTCCGATTCATCGGAGCAAGCCTACGGAGCCGTAGCGTACCTACGTACCGTTGACCCAGCCGGTCAGACCTACCTGTCCTTCCTTATCGCTCGTTCCCGTGTTACACCCAAAAGAGTACATTCCATACCCAGATTGGAGCTCTGTGGGAGCCTGGTGGCAGCCCAGCTTGCGAAGTTGCTGTCCAACGAATTGACTTTGACAATACAGTCTACTGTACTGTGGACCGATTCTACTACGGTCCTTCAATGGTTGAGCTCTGAATCCTGTCGCTATCGAGTTTTTGTTGGCAATAGGATTGCTGAGATCCAGGAGCTTACTGGTCAGTGCTCTTGGCGTTATGTTAGCTCTGCCGATAACCCGGCCGATGACCTAACAAGAGGGAGATCTCTTTCCTACCTTGCCAGCCCAAACCGATGGTCCCAAGGACCCCCTTTCCTTCTCCTTGACCCTAGAGAATGGCCGGTCCTTCCTAATCCTGAGCGTAGTGAAGATCCAGCGGAGTTGCGGAAGTCAACCTTTTGTGGAGTTATTGCCTCATCTACCACCTGTAGCCACACCGATAGATGGAACTATCCTACCTGGTTAGACCTGCTGGACGCCACTGCCCGAGAACTTCAGATTGACCCAGTTACTGACGCTGGTCCAGAAGCCGCAGATTATCATCGAGCTGAGGCCCATGTCCTTAAACAGGTCCAACAGGAATCCTTCTCGGAAGATTACCATCTGTTACAATCTGGGAAGACAGTTAAACCTAGTAGCCGTCTAGTCGCCCTGGCTCCGGAGATTGATCCTTCTACTGGCTTGATTAGAGTGGGTGGTCGTTTGAGGAGAGTGGCCGACCTTGCGGATTCTGTTCTCCATCCTGTAGTCCTAGACCCTAAGCATCCAGTTACTCGCCTGATCATCCGTCATTACGACAATCAGCTGCATCATCCTGGATCAGAACGGCTGTTTGCTGAAATAAGGAGGTCTTATTGGATCCTGAGAGGCCGGGAAGCTGTTCGAGGGTTTCAGAGAACCTGTCCGGAATGTTGTCGGTGGAGATCCCAGCCTTCGGTGCCTCAGATGTCCGATCTATCCTCTGCCCGTCTTCAGCTTTACAAGCCCGCCTTTCATTCGTGTGGCATGGATTGCTTTGGACCTTTCCTGATCAAATTTGGAAGACGTACTGAAAAGCGGTGGGGTATTCTCTTTAAGTGTCTCACCACGAGGGCAGTACACCTGGATTTACTCCCTAGCCTGAGCACTGATTCCTTCCTTATGGCCCTTAGGAGGTTCATCGCTAGGAGAGGCACCCCCACCCAGTTATGGTCAGATCGAGGGACTAACTTTCGAGGAGGCGAGCGCGAGTTGCGAGAAGCATATGCTGCCTTAGCTCCAGACCTGCAGCGTCATCTTGCTCGCCAGAAAATCCACTTTCGCTTTAATCCCCCAGCAGCCCCTCATTTTGGTGGGGTTTGGGAAAGAGAAGTGAGATCTGTCAAGTCAGCTTTGTATACGGTTTTGGGTTCCCAGTCGGTTCCTGAGGAGGTCCTGATGACAACTTTGTTGGAAGTCGAGGCTATCCTTAACTCAAAACCCTTGGGTTATGTATCCTCGGATGTGGCTGATATCGATCCTGTGACCCCAAGTAGTCTCCTCATGGGGCGGCCTGATGGATCGTTGCCACAGATCATCTATCCTGAATCTGAAATGTTGAGTCGCAGAAGATGGAGACATTCCCAGATCCTGGCGGATCAATTCTGGTCCAGATTCATCCGTGATTACCTTCCCACTCTGCAGACCAGGCAAAAATGGCAAGCTTCGCCTCCTGACCTCCAAGAGCATACTTACGTGATGATCATAGACCCTCAGTTGCCCCGAGGTTTATGGCCTGTAGGTGAAGTAATTCAGACACACCTGAGTCCCGATGGCCATATTAGATCAGCAGATGTGCAGATCAAGGATGTTAAAGCAGGCTAAACGCAGGTTTAAAACCTGCCCCATTGAAGTCAACAGGGTGCAAATTTTAAAAAGAGGATAACACGGTGTAGGCAACACCGATTTTTGTCATTGTTCTCTGTACTGACAGCACTCCAAATTTACAAAAAAATGAGCTCAATGTTAAAATTGACCGGAGTTCTCCTTTAAGACATATTTGTTTGATGAGGCCTTTCCTACTTTGTAAGGACCGTTAGCTTTGATTTTATGTATTAGTATTATTATTTTTTCCATTTGTATACTGTATTATTTATTTATTTGTATTTTACTGTTTTATCTAATCCGTTTGAAGTTGTACAGCTGTTGTAAAGGCTCCTTTAAGAGAGGACTTTTATTCTGACACCGAAAATCATTCTCGGACTGAGCGCTCTCGTGAGTGAAGTAGCTGTTGCCTGCTGAACAGTTATGTTGCGCCGATCGCTGAGGGGACATTGTTACCTGTGATATTTGCTGCTTAAGTTACCTTGAGGTGTTAGTCATTGACCTACAAGTAAGCATGTTTGTCTTATGTTTGAGTTTATAGAGTATATAGAGATCGAAATGTTTAGTTATGTATAACTGCCTCACGTACGCATGTCCAGACATGCCCTCAGTTATTGTTTCTCTTAGTTTAGATTAGTGACGCTGTTCTATATGTGATTATTCTTCTTTATTGATATGTATATCACTGTTTTTTGGTTTTGATGGAAATATATCATTCCTTTGGAATGATAATTCAAGATTTGGAGCTGTTTATACCAGATGAGTGATGTAAATCTGACTTGCTCTCTTATTCATATACTGTATGGAGTGATGTTTATCATCTTAAATGGTTGCTTATGGTTTATAATTCACAATGTGATGCCTTATTTTCCTTTATTGAATTGTATATTCTATGGATAAATGTCACTAATGAGGATTTAGTATGCTTTAGCTGCCTTTGGATGTTTAATATTGTATATGCCCAGCTTAACCTTGTTATTCACTATCCTTTTATGGTGTTTCTTGTTTTCCAGACTAATTCCTCTACTGCTTGTAATACCTACCTGTGACATACCTATACCTCTGTGGATTGATCTTATATTAATACATCATCTAAACCTGCTCAACTGTCTCCTCATCCTTATATTAAACTGTGCTCTGACAGGCACCCAGAGGGGTTCACTCATCTAATTAAAACCTGATCCAAACAGTCAAAGTCTCCTAAACAACAGCACTTTGGTACAAACTGTGTTTTTAAGGTGCTTTATAAATAAACTTTGATTTGATTTGAAGCCCCATACTTGTATAAGCCATATAGTAACTTAAATAATCATTCCCAATTAAAATAATATGTAACCATTCCAGATTGAATTATCATGCATTACAAATACAATATAATATAATGTGGCTTAGAACAACACAAGACAATCAGATGTTCTACTGTATGATGCGTGTTTTATCCACTCCAAGAAGTTCGCATGCGTTCAGTCTCAGGCCCTGTTAACACGAGAACGCTCGCGGGTGAAAACGTAAAAATATTTTATCAGATGTGCCTCTCGTTTAGACGGCGGCGTTTTTGGGGCTTAAAAACGCAAAAAAGTGAAACCACCCTCCAGAGTGGAAATCTTAAAAACGCTCCACCGTCGAGTTCCCGTCGGGGTAAAAACGCAAGTCTAGTAGTCTACATTCTCTAAGTCTACTATGGAGAGAAGTAGTAGAAGGAAGGTTATACCTATCATAGATATATATATAAACACTAGATACCTCGTACGCGCTGTTGGCCAATGGAGGTCGACGTCCGCACACGGCGGCCATCTTGCTACTGGGTGCTCGCTCACTCGTAACATTGTGTTGTATGATGCATGTACTTTATAAATAACCATAACTTGCTCAATTATCTACCGATTTTCAAACGGTTTGGTTTGTTATAAACGTCAGAGATGTAGTTATGACACTGCATAAATACACTGCATACATATGAAAAATTATAACATACATGTTCAAGCATTCGGAATTATAGCCACGTTAATAACGTTTGTAAGAAACCAAACCGTTTGTAAATCCGTCAAGATTTCAGCGAGATAAGAGGATTTGTGTGCGTGCTGATCATTCACCTTAATGCACAGAGCACTGTGACAAGATGGCCGAACGATGATGCCGGAAGTGACTGCGCCATAATACATCTAGCGTTTATATATGATATCTATAGCTGTGTCCCAATGTTGAAGGCTGCATCCTTCGAAGGACGCAGACTTCAAGGATGTAGCCTATGCGTCCTCTGAAGGACGCACCATGTAGCCTTCCTAGGATTTCCTAATTGTGCAACCAGGTGTTACCGATCACCGCACCTGGCGCCAAGCAACGGTGCGAGAGGACAGCTGCTATCCTGATCATTCATTTTGATAACTGAGTAAACAGCTATGGAGCCAGAATTGGCTATTGTCATTTTTATGTTTTATATTTTACTGGAAGACATGGTGAGGATTTTTTAGCCCCGGCGCTGCCGGATCATGTATTTTCGGTTTAGCCCTGTTTGAATATAAAACCCAATTGAATATAAAAAAGTCCAGTATTTCTCGCGCTCGTCATCTGCAGCTGTCACGGTTGCCAGGCGACAAGAACAATCCTTCGTAGGCTAGACCGGTCCGAGCGCTTCAGATGCGCCCTTTGATATGGGACGCTGCTGTAGTTAGCAACAATTAGTTAATATTGTGACAATAAGCCTACATTTAGTTACTTTAATTTTCGGAACTGCATATTTCGTTAAGTATTCACTTACAAATGTGAAGTAACCTACTGAAGTACTTTTTTCCCTCACATCACAATATGATTTCATTAAACTACACAAAAGTATATAATGTAACAACCAGATATTACTGTATATTGAAAATATACAGAAGTAAAATGCAACATATACGCAGTAATGCAGTAGTAGCCTAATATAAATGCAGTAGTTATTAAAAGTACTTTTTTCAGAAAGCCGTCGATTGAATCAGCCCTGCAAACCTGTTGGTAGACAACTTAGTGGATAGTGGAAATATGCACTTTAACGCTCTGGAGACCATCCCAGATGATGTCCCACCAGCAGGAGGCATTACCAGGGGCAGCCCATCCCGGTCCAGCAGCTCAGCTCAATAGAGTCTACATCATTTTTTTCTTATTTTATGTATTGTAAAATTAAATGTTTATGTTGATTTTGATATGTTTAACGTATTTTGTAAATAGTTGGAAAAAGTACTTTAATGTAGCCTAAAGAACAAATGATTTTCATTTACCAATTTTATTTGAAAAAATAAAAAGGTATAGAATTTGTTTCATGCAGAAAGTATTACTGTCATTACAAAAATAAACAATGTCCAGAACAATTCATTCTCTTTTATTTACACAATTAAAGTTGCATAAAAATAAATGAACATCATTTTTCTTTTAAAAAATAAAAGTTAAACAAGAATATGTAGAAAATATATATATTTTTCAATCATTCTCTCAAGAAGAGAAAACAGCCTGTCCATCCTCTCCCTTCTTTCCTGTGCACTCCTCGCCTCTGCCTCCCCAGTTGCATTTCTTCTCTGATCAAGTCCAAAAACCCGTCCTGTCTCGCCGCCTTCGTGCTGGTGCTCCTGCTGGTGCTACTGGTGGTGCTGGTGCTGCTGCCCCTGGCTCCTCCTCACCGTGGGCACCCACTACTGAACTCGGCCCTGGTGTGTCCTCAGGGATTGAGGCGATGAGGACAGGGGGGTTGGTGCAATGCATCTGTCCCAACACCTCATCCATGAGGACAAACCAGGGCCAAGTTTCAGCAGTGGGTTTCCCACTCACACCCTCACCTGTCCCAGGACACGTGCAATCCTAAAGGCAGAGCAAATGAACCATGGCTTGTTAACAACAACAGGACAATACATTTCAGCAAAGATGTGTGTATTACTTTTCTATATATATATATATATATATATATATATATATATATATATATATATATATATATATATATATATATATATATATATATATATATATATATCAGAATCAGAATCAGAATCAGAAAGAGCTTTATTGCCAAGTGTGCTTGCACCCACAAGGAATTTGTCTTGGTACTGAAGCTTCCAGTGCACATATACAAATACAAATACAACAAGAACATAGTAATACAAATTCTAAGAATGAAAATATATAAAAAATAAATAAAAATAGTATAAAAGTAAAAAAGTAGGGTCACAGTTGGGTTTAGTCTGAATAAACATTTACAGATTATGAACATATTTACAGTATTTTGAGTAGTATGAATAATATAAATATCACCTGAATTAGAGAATATTACACTAGACAGTGGGAGTCTAGCGCATGTTACAGATTATAAACATATTTACAGTATTTTGAGTAGTATGAATAATATAGATATAAATATCACCTGAGTTTATTGCACTAGACAGTGGGAGTATTGCACTTACAGGCATATGCTTTGGGGGGCATGTTAAGTGTTCAGAAGGGAAATGGCCTGTGGAAAGAAACTGTTCCTGTGCCTGGAAGTTCTTGTGGCCATAGTGATCTGTGTCGCCGTCCTGACGGTAACAGTTCAAACAGGGGGTGTCCAGGGTGAGTGGAGTCTGTGATGATTTTACCTGCTCTCTTCCTCACTCTGGAAGAGTACAGGTCCTGGAGGGTTGGCAGGGGGGCACCAATAATCCTCTCTGCAGTCCGGACTGTCCGTTGTAGTCTCCTGATGTCCGATTTGGTAGCTGAACCAAACCAGACAGTGATGCAAGTGCTTAAAACAGACTCAATGACGGCTGAGTAGAACTGGATCAGCAGCTCCTGTGGCAGATTGAACTTCTTCAGCTGGCGAAGGAAGTACAGTCTCTGCTGGGCCTTTTTCACAATGGAGTCAATGTGATTTGCCCACTTCAGGTCCTGGGAGATGGTAGAGCCCAGGAACCTGAATGACTCCACTGCTTCCACAGTGCTGTTCATGATGGTGAGAGGGGGGAGTGCTTGGGTGTTTCTCCTGAAGTCCACGATCATCTCCACTGTTTTGAGTGTGTTCAGCTCAAGGTTGTTATAACTGCACCAGACAGCCAGCTGTTCAACCCCCAGTCTGTAAGCAGACTCGTCACCATACTGTATATATATATATATATATATATATATATATATATATATATATATATATATATATACATACTGTATATATATATATAAATATATATATATATATATATATATATATATATATATATATATAAAACCCCATTCTTTCCTGAATTGTTCTAAAAAAGCAGAAAGGGGTACTTAACACAGAGGAGCAATCTTAAGTGCATTAACACTTCAAAATATGACACATCAAGACATGCATACAAAATACTTAAGAAATCATATTTCTGTATACTAAAATTTGGTTAAAACCACATAGCTTGCATGACAGCACTACAAAAACACATAAAAGTGAAACCCCATTGCCTTATCTACTGCTTTTCTTATTGTTTTGGGCTTTATTGGGTGAGTGATATTTCTTATAATACTCAAGTGCAAATATTACAAATAGGTCGTTAAACTAATAACGTTATTACCACAAGTTTTGCCTAAAACTACCTGATAAATGAAGCCACGCAATGGTGACGATGACGAAGGAGTTAAGAAGTTTATAAGAAATTTTAACTCTGGTTTCGCTAGCTATTTGAGTAAATGAAAACATAATACTTACATTTAAATGTGAATTTGCTGTCCACCACCGATCTCTAGTCTCGGCCGCCTTTAAAAATAAATAAATAAATGCTGTCGTCAACGGCGCGCAATGACTTATGGGGTAGAATAGGCCGCTAAGTGTCCATAGCTGTGTCCCAAAGTGAAGGCTGCGTCCTTCGAAGGCCGTATTTGAAGGCCGGATGGCCGTATTTGAAGGCCGATTGCGTCACCGCAGCGCGACGAAGGACGTCCCAATTCAAAGGCTGCATCCTTGGAAGGTCGCATTTGAAGGCCGATTGCGTCACCGCGGCTCGATGAAGGCTGTCCCAATTCAATTCTCCATCCTTCGAAGGCCGTATTCGAAGGCCGGTTGGCGTCATCGCGCCGCGACGAAGGCTTCCCTGATTCAAAAGCGACGCCAAATGCACCCTTCGTTTCCCCGTGAAAAGAAGGATACATAAATGGACACTTAGCGGCCTATTCTACCCCATAAGTCATTGCGCGCCGTTGACGACAGCATTTATTTATTTATTTTTAAAGGCGGCCGAGACTAGAGATCGGTGGTGGACCGCAAATCACATTTAAATGTAAGTATTATGTTTTCATTTACTCAAATAGCTAGCGAAACCAGAGTTAAATTTTCTTATAAACTTCTTCTTAACTCCTTCGTCACCATTGCGTGGCTTCATTTATCAGGTAGTTTTAGGCAAAACTTGTGGTAATAACGTTATTAGTTTAACGACCTATTTGTAATATTTGCACTTGTGTATTATAAGAAATATCACTCACCCAATAAAGCCCAAAACAATAAGAAAAGCAGTAGATAAGGCAATGGGGTTTCACTTTTATGTGTTTTTGTAGTGCTGTCATGCAAGCTATGTGGTTTTAACCAAATTTTAGTATACAGAAATATGATTTCTTAAGTTTGTTTTAAAATAATATATGTGTGTGTACTGTGTATAATTAAATTTGTATATATAAATACACACACATGCATGTATATATTTAAGAAAAATGTGTTATTTATATATAAAAAAATTATATATATATGATATAAATTATATATAAATATATACAGTATATGTATGCAAATATTTCTTAAATATATACATGCATGTGTGTGTATTTATATATACAAAATAATTATACACAGTACACACACATATATTTTGTAAACACAAACTTTTAATTAATCTTTTCACAGCCCTAATATATATATATATATATATATATATATATATATATATATATATATATATATATATATATATATATATATATATATATATAAAGAAAAGTAATACACACATCTTTGCTGAAATGTATTGTCCTGTTGTTAACAATATGGTTCATTTGCTCTGCCTTTAGGATTGCAAGTGTCCTGGGACAGGAGAGGGTGTGAGTGGGAAACCCACTGCTGCAACTTGGCCCTGGTTTGTCCTCATGGATGAGATGTTGGGACAGAGGCATTGCACCAACCCCCCTGTCCTCATCGCCTCAATCCCTGAGGACACACCAGGGCCGAGTTCAGCAGTGGGTGCCCACGGTGAGGAGGAGCCAGGGGCAGCAGCACCAGCACGAAGGCGGCGAGACAGGACGGGTTTTTGGACTTGATCAGAGAAGAAATGCGAGAGAATGAATGAAAAATATATATATATTTTCTACATATTCTTGTTTAACTTTTTTCACTTTTATTTTTTAAAAGAAAAATTATGTACATTTATTTTTATGCAACTTTAATTGTGTAAATAAAAGAGAATGAATTGTTCTGGACATTGTTTATTTTTGTAATGACAGTAATACTTTCTGCATGAAACAAATTCTATACCTTTTTATTTTTTCAAATAAAATTGGTAAATGAAAATCATTTGTTCTTTAGGCTACATTAAAGTACTTTTTCCAACTATTTACAAAATACGTTAAACATATCAAAATCAACATAAACATTTAATTTTACAATACATAAAATAAGAAAAAAATGATGTAGACTCTATTGAGCTGAGCTGCTGGACCGGGATGGGCTGCCCCTGGTAATGCCTGGCATCATCTGGGATGGTCTCCAGAGTGTTTGAGTGCATATTTCCACTATCCACTAAGTTGTCTACCAACAGGTTTGCAGGGCTGATTCAATCGACGGCTTTCTGAAAAAAGTACTTTTAATAACTACTGCATTTATATTAGGCTACTACTGCATTACTGCGTAGGCTATGTTGCATTTAACTTCTGAATATTTTCAATATACAGTAATATCTGGTTGTTACATTATATACTTTTGTGTAGTGTAATGTAATCATATTGTGATGTGAGGGAAAAAAGTACTTCAGGTAACTTCACATTTGTAAGTGAATACTTAACGAAATATGCAGTTCCGAAAATTAAAGTAACAAAATGTAGGCCTATTGTCACAATATTAACAAATTGTTGCTAACTACAGCAGCGTCCCATATCAAAGGGCGCATCTGAAGCCAAGCGCTCGGACCGGTCTAGCCTACGAACCCAGCCGGCATTTCAACGTTGATTCACTGTTGAAACAACGTCAGGTACCTTGGTTGAATCAACGGTGAATTACCTTTCGATTTTGCAAAACGGATCAACGTTGATATTGTGACGTCGTTTCACCGCGGAAAAACAACGTTGATTCACTGTTGAAATCGCGACGTCGTTTCACTCTTACCTTGAGAGAGAGCAAGCGCAAAATGCGGCATCGGCATCTCGAAGCGGCACTTCCGGCGGCATCTCCAGCTGCCATCAGTGAGCGGCATCTCCAGCGGCCAAACGCGGGAGCGGCATCTCCAGCGGCATCAGTGAGCGGCATCTCCAGCGGCCAAACGCGGGAGCGGCATCTCCAGCGGCATCAGTGAGCGGCATCTCCAGCGGCATCTCTAGCGGCCATCAGTCAATTATGATTTTAACATGATAAAAAAAAATCAGAGATTGCAAGTATTCTGATTATTTATAATAGTCCAACATAACATGTATGTGGCAGATTTAATACACCAAGGAAAATTATTAAATAGCATATTCCTTATTAATTATAATAGATAAAAGACACATTTATTAAAAACATACATTGTTCAGTTGTAGGCTACAGTAGGCCTACAACAGATATGTTTTTAATAAATGTGTACTAGGCTACTAATATTGTTAATATTTATAATATTATTATTATAGACCCTTTTACAGTTGGTAAACACGGTGACGTATTTATGTGGGCGGAGCTTAGCTGGAGGCAGAAAGATCTCTCTGGCCGCTTCACTAACGTTAGTTTGCCAGTTTGATAGCTTGTTTTTTAACAATGACTGTAGAAAATCAGATTTTGTCTTAATGTGCAAGGTCACTCACTGTCCAGGACTGCGATTGTTATTTGCAAAAGTTAATTTTAACGGACGGAACTAACCACAAACTAGATGACCGTACACGCTCAGTCAATGGACGATCTGACAGGATTAACCTCCGATTGAATGGCCTGACTTCTACACCTACCCGATAGAGAAACCGAGGGTAAAGAGAAACTGAGGGCATATATAGCCTATATATTTTTAGATGCCTATAACTATGTGCTGAATGGTCATGTGACTTGTGTGGTACGATCCGCAGTTCTGCCAATGCCAAGAAGATGACAATGTTTTAATGATATGAATATTTTCTAGAAACAAAAATTCCAGATACAGCATACTCATTTGTCATCGATTCTTGCACACAACAACACAACAAGATGACATTTAATAATAAAAATAATAATTTAAACTCCTTATTATGTAGCCGAATCTGTGCTGGTTTGTATTGGTCGCCTCAAGTTTTCCGTTTGTTTTGCCCATAGATATTATACATGTATGATGTCTATGGTTTTGCCTCCAGCTAGCGCCGTGACGTAACTGTGACGTCTGTGACGTCGGCGCAAAAGGGGTCTATTAATAATAATAATAGTATATTGATTAGTTGGATCTAGCTCATATAGCCTATGTTTGTAAAGACAATTTAATTTGAAGAATAACAAATGTTAAATAAAATTACAGTTAGGATATATTTTGGTGTGTTTCTAATTAATTAGCTACAGTTCTCTATGTAAAAACCTTTAAAATTAGTAATTATAATTTTTCACATGAATAGCCTAGGCTACATGATGTTCAGTTAGCCTACTTTTTTATGAAAAAAATGGATTTAATAATTTCCTCTGTGCAGAAACATAACTAATTAATCAGAAAGTGGTATCATCACACTTAGGCCTACTTTGGCAGCAGCCACAGCTGGACAACGTATTGGCTGCTGGAGATGCCGCTACGAGATGCGGCTGGAGCAGGGCCGGCCCGAGGCATAAGCGAACTAAGCGGCTGCTCCAAGCGAGTTTTTTTTTTTTTTTTCATATTAATTAAATTAAACAAGTGACAAATGAATGAATGGATTAATAATTCAAGACAAGAAAATTATGATTTCATGATCAATATACCTGCCTACAACTGCTGCTGTGTCTGCCAGTGTTTGAGTCATGCGCATAACCTCGCGTGCATAGACAATTCGTGCGCAAAGTCACTGTAATGTTAAGCCATGCCACAAAAATTTTATTTGATCAATGATTTATCCTTTAAATTTAATGATATTCAGAACAGAACAAGAATAAAAAAAATAACTATAAACAAGCCAAAACGAAATAATTTAAAGCGAAAGTGAAAGCGGCGTTGGGATCATGTATCTCTCATTAGAATCAAAATGTTTCAACATTCGCGATGCATTTGGATGGTAAACTATTCTTTATTATAGGCTTCTTTGTACTTCACCCACGTTCCAATATCGAGGGGAAAAAATCATTCTCTTCACATGCGCAAAAATGTGCTTGGAAACATCACAGTGGAGCGGTGCTTAGGCTACGCGGCGCTGAATGGTACGAATTGTAGGCTACTACTGACTATTTAAGCAGAGCATGTAGGCTACTTTTTATGTTACGTTGACTATTTTATAATTATATTTTATTACGGCTATAACGAACAGGCTGCGATGTCAAGATTGCAATGCTGGAATATGTTGTGTGTGAGGCGTGGGCGCGATCGAACAGTGGAAACATAAAATCATACTCCGTCATGTTCATACAAGACATCATTCAAACTGCAAAGTGTTGCAAAACGTTGGAGGATATTTTGCAAATATTTTTTTTAATATGTTTTGTGACAATTTGTTTTCAGAAGTTTCAAAGAGTTAGTAAAAGAGTAAAGAAAAAGTTAAAACATTTTTAAGTATCTATTTTATTAAGTATTTTGTATTAATACATAACCTCATTGTATTTATTTATAATGTAACATTATAGAGTGACATTGTGTCAATAATCGTCAAGCACAGGTTACTCCGCGTGGTGGGAGGGGGCCCCCCAAATCAAATTCTGCTTAGGGCCCCCAAAAGGCTCGGGCCGGCACTGGGCTGGAGCGACAGCTGGCTGTTGGAGATGCCGCCGCAATTTCAGCTTTGTAGGCCTACAGCTTTTTTGAATTAATATCAGAATTGTGCAGCACATCAGAAACTCATTTCTGTATTAACTGAACTCATTTCTGTATTAACGGAATAACCGTTTATATCATATTTAATGACATTTCAAATTAATATTTAATAAACAGCATTTTCTGAAACATAAAAGTGATATTGACAGTGACACTTTCTTGCTGGAAACTTAAAACGTTAGCCTGTATCAATAGGCTACTCAGAACAATTGCAGCTTTCTCTGATGTAGGCTTAACGGAGAATCAGAAACTCAAAACTTTATTTAAAACTTTAAAGAATATGCTTACACATGATATAGCTATATGCTACTCTGTGGTAGCTACATAATGTTATTTAGTTAAAATGCAGTTAATAAAATAAAAAATATTGATTGCTGGAGATGCCGCTGCACCGGAAAGTCCTGCCTGCTGGAGATGCCATCAGTGAGCGGCATCTCCAGCGGCCAAATGCGGGAGCGGCATCTCCAGCGGCATCAGTGAGCGGCATCTCCAGCGGCCAAATGCGGGAGCGGCATCTCCAGCGGCATCTCCAGCGGCCATCAGTGAGTGGCATCTCCAGCGGCCAAATGCGGGAGCGGCATCTCCAGCGGCATCTCCAGCGGCCATCAGTGAGTGGCATCTCCAGCGGCATCTCCAGCGGGCAGGACTTTCCGGTGCAGCGGCATCTCCAGCAATCAATATTTTTTATTTTATTAACTTTATTAATTATTTTATTGTCCAGCTGTGGCTGCTGCCAAAGTAGGCCTAATTGTGATGATACCACTTTCTGATTAATTAGTTATGTTTCTGCGCAGAGGAAATTATTAAATCCAATTTTTTCATAAAAAAAGTAGGCTAACTGAACATCATGTAGCCTAATAGGCTATTCATGTGAAAAATTATAATTACTAATTTGAAAGGTTTTTACATAGAGAACTGTAGCTAATTAATTAGAAACACACCAAATATATCCTAATTGTAATTTTATTTAACATTTGTTATTCTTCAAATTAAATTGTCTTTACAAACATAGGTACGCCTACAATTAATAATAATATTATAAATATTAACAATATTAGTAGCCTAGTACTAGTACACATTTATTAAAAACATATCTGTTGTAGGCATACTAGCCTACAACTGAACAATGTATGTTTTTAATAAATGTGTCTTTTATATTATAATTAATAAGGAATATGCTATTTAATAATTTTCCTTGGTGTATTAAATCTGCCACATACATGTTATGTTGGACTATTATAAATAATCAGAATACTTGCAATCTCTGATTTTTTTTTATCATGTTAAAATCATAATTGACTGATGGCCGCTGGAGATGCCGCCGGAAGTGTCGCTCACTGATGCCGCTGGAGATGCCGCTCCCGCGTTTGGCCGCTGGAGATGCCGCTCACTGATGGCAGCTGGAGATGCCGCCGGAAGTGCCGCTTCGAGATGCCGATGCCGCATTTTGCGCTAGCCCTTACTGGGTTCCTTTCTTCCGTCCTCTCTGCAATCTAGTAGTTGTGTAAACAACACCAGAGTGCTTTTTCCTTTTTTTCCACCTGCATGGTTGATGCGATACTCGCCTAGTTATTGACTCAGTGCTCAACATGGTCTCATTAGTAATCAACAGCAAACGCAAACATGTTCCTCTTATCTGCAAATTACACATAGAAATGGGCATTTTGGAGTTTGCCACTTTAAATAGATGCTTCACACTCACAGCATCATTTACTCGCTCCTCTGATAATACAGCAATCCATTAATGCAAGAATTCACTCAAATCAAAATTAATTTAGTTGAATGTGTTCTGTCATTTAAAGAGAAACACTGTAAACATACAGTGACTAGAGAAGAAAATGGGAGCACTGTATTCTTTTCACAAACTTTTGAACAATAGTCTGTTTCAGATGCTTAAGGTAATTTAATTTATGCATTACCTCAAATAAGATTTTCTTTCTTAAGTCTTTCCAAACACATTTTACTTACTTTCTTCCATGAAACACAAATTGAAACATTTTACAAAATGTAAAAGCTAGTTTGACAAAATGTACCATAAGTACATGATGTACTTATACATGTACTGTACATCAAAAGTATAACATTTGAGCATATGACTTGTCACAATGTTCAACATCTCCTGAAAGATACAGTTTTGTGTGAGGAATTAAACCAGAATTTAAGTTAGAGCACCATTAAGGCCCATTAACACCAAGACCGATAACTATATTAGCGTCACGATAGCCTAATGGTCTTTTTATTCGAAGCACGCACGCTCGAATGTTGATCCACTTCTTCCAAGCACTCTCTTCTATAAATAAATACAAATATACAGTACACACGCACACATATCACAAAGCAATTTGACTGGTTTGTGTTGTTACAAATTTGGACCACAAAATGGGAAAACAGTACAAAAATAATAGCTTTAATGATATTGACAGATGTTATACATTACATTTTATTACAAGTGTTGTGTACAACATGTCATTGAATATGTTTTTGCTGTTATTATTGCATTTACATGTCTTTTACCAGCAGATGTCCTAAACAGTGAATCTGGCTAGTCTAGTGCAATAATCTAACAGTGAATTTAGCTGACGAAGTCAATAGTGGAATAAAACCAATGCCTATAGTCAACACTTTTATTTATATATACAACTCCTTTTCACTGCAAGTTTAAAGTTAGCGATACAATGTTGTTTCAAAGCAGCTTTACAGAGATAACAGGAAAATAATGCAACATAGTTCGTGTCTAGAAGAAAATAGCATCATAGTCCAGTTTAAAGGGATAGCCTAGTTCACCCAAAAATGAAAATTAGCCCATGATTTCACTCTGAAGTCATCAGGTGTATATGACATTCTTCTTTCAGACGAGTACAATCGGAGTTATATAAAAAAGGTCCTGGCTCTTCCAAGCTTTATAATGAGAGTGAATGGCTGTATGTCTTTGGAAGTCCATCAAAGCGCATCTATTCACTATTAAAGTTCTCCACGCGTCTCCGGGGGTCAATAAAGGCCTTCTGAAGTGAATGCGTTTGTGTAAGAAAAATATCCGTATTTAAAACTTTATCTACTAAAATAACTAGCTTCCGGCAGACTTGCGCCAAAATAGTAGCCTAACCCTTGAACTTGACTCACATGTGTAAAATTATTTTACACATACCGCACATCATTGTTGCTAACACTATGTAAACATAAAACCATGTCTGCATTTGTGATCGTAGAAACGATAAACAAGCGCTACTCTATACTTCTCAAAACTCGTGTTTGAAGAGTCAGTAGCAAATTCTTAAAATATGAAAACAAACTTACAGGCCGTGTCTGTGAGTCAGAAGCGCCAGAATGTACTTGAAAATATGGAATTGCTCCACTTTTGAGAATCAGCCTTTGTTCACAGCCGGCCTTACCAACAGTAGGCTACTTAGGCCGTACTCTCGCAGGTTCTGGAAACTCTGAAAAATGTGCAACACACAGTCGAATATTTTGGTTGTACTGTTCTGGAACAGTGTTGTAAATAAAGCTTAACCACTGTTTACTAATTGTGTCCTCTTTTAGAAGGCTGTAAGATTACAAATTTAAGAATATGTTTTAGATCTGCTGATACTACTTCCTTACATAACATCACATAAAAAACTAAGGTGAACTATTGGGCATTCAAGGTGAACATGATGGCATCCATTTACTGATTAGATTCAATGTAGTTTCCTTTGAAGGGGTTTTGTTAGTCTTTGCTCCTCCTACTGAGAGTTGAACATGTGTGTATGTTTACATAGTCTTAGTTCTCGTGACCATGTGTTGTTTATACAGTTCGGGGGGGGTACCATTATCTCCAGTTAGGGGTTAATTGCCTCTATTGTCTTTGATTAGATGTAGTGGTCATCTCTAAGGCAGTGTGTAAGGTCAAGACTTTTAAGGACTGTCAGCACCTTTAAGGACTGCCCACTGAATGCCTATAAGGCCTCGTTTAAACTGTCAGTGAAATCATGTCACCCAATTCCGATTTTTTGCTCATATGTGACACAGATCGGATGTGTTCTATGACAGTGTAAACAGGAAAAAAACGCATGCATTCGGATATTTGGAGATCGGTTTCAGGTCTCATTCATATGTGGAAATAAATCGGATATGTGCCAATGCGACTGTCATGTAAACAGGCAGATCGGATATTCTGAGGCATTAGGCAACGAGAAACCCTGACGCGCTTCTGCAAAGGGACGGATGGCCCGACGAAACGTTGTGTCGTCGTAGGAGAGGAATGTGAAAAAACGTTGACACAATTGTTATACACAACAAAATTTTGGACCCACTGCTCCTTGTTAAAGCCAATATTTAAACACAATATGCTCCCACCAGTCCTGAGATCTCTCTCGCACACAATAACTAAACGAGGCCTACCATGTAAAGTTACGTTAGTTAAACTTGATGACTGCAGCTACGACCGCTCGTGTTCTCAATAAAGAATCCTGCTGAAGAAAGAACCAAGTCTCCTGGTCTTCGATTCTGAGTTTCCTACAAGGCCAAACAAAGTATTTTGGCTTTTGCAACGAAAAACAGCATCTCCACGACATGGCGGCACAATAAGCGAGAATAAAAGTTATGCTCTTTCTTTGCATTTGTGGAGGTGTGTTTGAATGAAGCGCTTTAGGAAGGCGAGGCTGAGCCTTAACTTTTACAAAGAATATCTCTTTGGGTTTGAGAGTTTGAGCTTTGTAAATCTGCAGATCTTATACATGCACAAGCTTATATACAAGCTTAAAGAAAAAGGAAAACAAGAAATCGCATCATATGACCCCTTTAAATGTCCCAAACTTAGCAAGCCAAAGGCAAAAAGGCGACTTCTTCACAATGTCTGCCATTTTAAATGTGCGAGCCCTTTAAATTCAGATGGATTCTGATTGGCTGTCAGTGTTTTATCATTCAATGGCTGGAAAAAAATAATTCTGAAAGTGATCCCAACAATTTCATTCCTCATATATCTTTATTGTTATATAGCTGTGGAGTGAACTCTGCTATTCTTTAAAAAGGAAAGCGATTTTTAGAACTATATCTTTATTGTTTTCTTTATAGTTATCGTCCTTGGTGTGAACGGGCCTTTAGGAAAACAAAGGAAGAGGGCAGATTTATCAGTGAATAATGATTTCATTTAGATATTTTTGTCACATAAAGCTATTAGATTACTTCAGAAAGCTTGGAATATAACTACTTTCATGATACTACTTTGTCCATTTTGGAGCTTGAAGGTAAAAAAAAAAACACATATTTTTTCACTGTATTGAAAGCAGCAACTCTGATATTCAGCAGAAATTCTCCTATAGAAGAAAGAAAATATTACAAGACAGGAGGAGTAGATGATGACAGGATGATGAACTTTTCCTTAAATCATTTAAGAGTCTCGAACCTCTAGTTTCTTCTTCCTCTCATTGAGCGCCTCATATTTGGATAGGCCTGTTCTGTGAGCATACGAGCATAGATTCAGGTGTAAAAGTTTGGTCTCACAAAGACTTTCAGTATACACAGTTTGTGAAAATGAAAATAACCTATTAAATACAATTAGAAAATGTTAAAAATATTAAATTTGTTATATGTTCTCATATTTATTTGTTTTCATTGTATGTTTTGATGACATTTTTACATTCTTAAGAAATTGTTCACCCAAAAATGAAAATTTGTTGTTAATTTACTCACTCTCAGACCATCCAAGATGTATAGGTGACTTTTTTCTTCAGTTGAACAGTAAAGAAGATTTTTAGCTCAAATCGTGATTCTTGGTGATTCATAGCCTAATGCAAGATAGTTATCGATTGGGCAAGAAACTGAACATTATTTACAAAATATTACCTGTAATCCACAGCCTCGGCGAACGGTCCACTCCTGAGCGCGTTCACGATAGTGGTGAAACTGATATATATTTTGAGACACTTAAATTGGTTAAAAGAAAAAAAGAAAGAAAGCTATGTTAATAACTTAGCTATCTTAGCTAATAACTTAATTTATTTTATTAATTTCATTTATGTTATTTATGTTTTGCTACTTGTAATTATTCGATGTATAATCTTTGTTCATGGACTGTAGACTGAATGTTTGTAAATTGATTTCTAAATAATAATATTAAAAAAAAATTAAAAAAAGATTTTTATGTAGGTTGACTGTTCTTTGTTTTATTTATTGGTCTATAGTAAAATTCCGTTTCTAAGAATAACCCAACTTGTGAAATCCATCTCTTGATGTTTACCATAACATGCTCAGGGGGGAAATGTAACATTTACATAACATGCACAAGTCACATTTAAAAAATAAATAAATAAAGAGTGGAAAGAGTGACAATTTCCTGCCTGTAGAACTTGGTGTCTCTTCATGTTCACACACAGCTCATAGCCTATTAAAAACTAAAAGTTAAAAAATATATATATTTATAAATTAATATTTTATTTATTTTCATTCATTTCCTGCAAAAACATCGTTGTTTATGTTCAACTAAAAAGTGACATATTTTATTGGTTTCACACTCTTTAAAGTTAAAAACAACTTCTGGTCAAGGCCAGTTCATTTACCACAAAAAACATCAACTTCCTTTATACCTCTTAAGATCATGCTGTGTCAAATCTCAGAGCTATAGTGTTGCAATACAGACAATGTGGTCGCTCATTAACTATCACGTAATGGATCAAATGTCATTGCTTTATGATTTATCCACACTATACATGAACTAACAATTCTGGTAGTGTGTTCAGTTGCCATTAGATGTCCAATTTAAAACCTGAAAACTAGTTGACGAGTTGATAGTTGAGATTCACTTGACTATTACATAACACTTTTGGTTCTGTCTCGTATGATTTGTTAACTGTACGATAACTGGCTATAACCAGGGTTTGTTTACTTATGTAACCTGTGTCAGTGGGTGGAGAGGTGTGAATGACGCTGCAATGGTTAAAGTGAAGGAGAGAGGTTTCCTCAATCTGCATTCTGCAGTCGATGATCTGGAGCCGTTCAGATACTGTGGACTTTTATATGCAGCAGATACGCGTGTCGCACAGATGCATCAAGGGACAATTCACACGCATTATGACTTGGACCAAGAAATGGAAATTTTAACCATCACAGACATCAGGACTATGAATCTGGACTCTTAACATCCGTCTGTCTTGGTGAGGGTCTTGTCTCAATATCTTGATGGCCATTGGTGCAGAGTTGGATGTTATTTGATACTGGAACAGGATTTTAAGAGTACGGTCGGTTTCAGAAAAACACCTGTACCATCTCATGACTGCAAGACAGAGCTCACTTCCTCTTGATGACCGTGAGAGAATATCTTTACATAAAGTTAATCACTTGAGCTCCACTCACAGCGCTGAATATTTGATTCTCCTTGAAAATGTCCATTAGTATTCTGGCTCTTGTCTTGGGTTTCATCGCTGTGCAACAGGGTAAGGTATTTTTTATCTTATTTTATGATATTGTTTTTTGTTTTAGTATTCCCTCATCTAGTGATTTATTGGAACATATTTATTAACTGATGGTGTATGCTGTGAATAGTTTTCAATAAACTTTTTTTTTTTCCAAGAAAACAATTCTCACATTAAATGTCAGATAAAACTTGAACAAATAAAAAAGTTGCAATTCATCTTATATTGGCACAGGAGTACAAGCGAGCAAACACCTAACATGACTTGCTGTGAGCTTAGCTGATGTTAACAGAAAATGTGTCATGCCATAATTCAATTTCAAAGAAACACTCTCTGGTTAGGGGCAGGTGATTTCCATTGTTTAAACACTTCAAAATGACCAACTTCCTTTTCCACTCTTCAGATCGCTTTCAGTCAAACCACAAACTGGGTCTGCTAGTGTTGCTGTGCTGCAAGAAATATGTATAATAGCCATCTGATGTGTAAAGCAATTATTTAGCTATTTTTACACTGTAAAAGAAAAGTAAAGTTGCTGCCTTAAATTTAAGTACAATCAACTTGGATGTTTAAGTCATTTCAACTTAAATTACATTAAACTGACTTAAAAATCAGTTGAATCTTGTATGACAAAAAAAAAAAAAAAAAAAAAAATAGAAAATTGCATGACTTATTTTGCTGGGTTAAAACAATGTAAAATCATATTTTGTCATAACTTACACTCTAAAAAGTACTGTTTTTTTAACCCAACTTTGGGTCAAACATGGACAAACCCAGCTAGGGTTAAATTTTTACATTATATTTTTAACCCAACATTTGGGTTTGTCCATATTTGACCCAAAGTTGGGTTAAAACAACCCAGCATTTTTAGAGTGATCATTTTTTTTACAGTTTACTGACTGTTTAGAGGCAGGGTTATCTGAGATACGTAAAGTATATTATGCATGGAAAAATGTACAGAAAAGTACATATATTTCTCACAGCATTACACATTGTACTGTTTGATTTTTTTTGTTTAAAATCCTTACTATCAGATCTTATTGAGCTTCTCTGTTGTATTTTACACCCTTAAAACAATGCACTGGCAGTCACCAAAAAAACAACAACTTTCTCTCGATTTCTCACTTCTCACTTTCACTTTCTAAACACAAATGTAAATTACACTTAAAATTAACAGAATGTTTATTTTTTTTTTACAGATGTGGCATTCTAACGATCAAGATTTTTTCTTATAATGCATTTGTTGGAAGTAACAGGCCTCATTATAGGCTATTCTTTTCTTTGTTTACCTGTATATTTAACCTGTTTTCATATTGTTTCAGTGTGTGGAGAGATTGATGACACTGAAACAGTTCAAGTGAAGGAGGGAGGTTTCCTCAATCTGCATCCGAGACTTCATGATCTAAACGGAGACGTTCAGATACTGTGGACGTTTGAAAGCGACAGACAAATTACTCGTGTTGCACAGATTTATCAACGGAAAATTTACACACATTATGACAAGAGACTCACTGGCAGAGTACAGCTAGACCGAGACACAGGCATTTTAACCATCTCAGACATCCGGACTAATGAATCTGGACTGTATAAAGCAGTAAACATTGTCAATAAAAAGGTCACAGTGCAGAAATACGAAGTGGAAGTTTATGGTAAGTTACAACTGCAGTGAATATGGAAATTGAACTAATAATATGGGATCAAAGCAATAAAATTCAGGATAATAACTGCTGATAGGATCTCAAATGGTCTCATGATATATGTTTCAGTGTAAAATTGGTGATGTACATGTTTCTTCTCGTCCTAAAGCACCAGTCACTGTTCCTGCCAGCAGCAGCAGCTCAGCAGTTACTGTACACACATCTACAGGAGTTACTGTACACACATCTACAGCAGTTACTGCACACACATCTACAGGTCTGTCTCCGTTTATATCTGTCTTTTGTAACGAACATACAAAATCATCTGAAATTGGCGTCATGATTACTGATATTCAAGTCAGGAGGGGTTCAGGGCACTAAGTGTACAACATTTTCTTTGAAACATTGCACTGGTGAATCACAATAAGACATAAGTTAAATATACAATATAAAAAACAAAAACACTTCAATTAAGGTAATTTCCTGATTATTTCAACATTAAACATTTAATATTTAGATGTGATTTGTCTGGCTTTCAATGGGGACAGAAAAATTACTTATAACACGCAAACTTGACAGATTCACTGTTTCGAAACTGGCGGCTCCTGCTGGTCAAACCAATGTAAATGCAACGAAAACTCAGTACAAACATGTATAATGAGTAATGGCACTTTTTAAAAACCAATTGCAATTGCTATTAAATGTAACAATTAAATACCATTAAATATGTTTATATATTAAATAATTAATTTGTAGTCCTTGATTTGTGTTATTAGTCAGGGCTTGACAATGAGTTTCTTTTTTGTAACCAAAATGATACAACAAATTAATCTACAAGACGATCACTCAACGTCATCTAGCGCCAAACCTTCAGAATTTAAAGTCCACATGAAATCAAAATTGACCATATTTACTTTGTTTGCTAAATTGATCGTTTTGTGGTGAACAATTCATCCATGCAAGTCAATCCACACAAAAAAATGTTTTGACTTCGTAATCTTTAATCAAAATCTGAAAATGCCCCTCCCCTCTGCATTGGAGGACCTTCTCTGATGACGTAGGTGTGAGGAAATGGTTTGGGCAACGCTTAACCACTCCCCTCAAACCGTTAGTCTGTAATGAGCAGAGATGGAGAGGAGGAGCGCTAGAGTAAAACCCTGCCCTCTGTTCAATATTCCGTTTCACTGGGAAATGCGTCACTACACTGGAGAAAAGTCGTTTGCAACTTCCGGTTCACGCGGACTTTAAAAATTCTTCGAAATGGTTCGAAACATGGATATCATATAAAGGCTAGATCTAGATGTCTCGTCCGCGCTGCTGGCCAATGGAGGTCGACGTCCGCACACGGCGTCCATCTTACAACAGGGTGCTCGCTCACTCGTAAATGGTGCATGTACTTTTAAATAACCATAACTTGTCCAATTTTCTACCGATTTTCAAACGGTTTGGTTTGTTATAAACGTCAGAGATGTAGCTATGAAACTACATACAAATGAATAATTAAACAAATGGACTTCCATATGAAAGAATTATAGCCACGGTAATGACGTTTGTAAGAAACCAAACCGTTTGTAAATCCGTTAAGATTTCACCGAGATAAGAGGATTTGTGTGCGTGCTGCTCACTCACCTTAATTCACAGAGCCCTGTGGTAAGATGGCCGCCGGTGATGCCGGAAGTGACTCCGCCTTGAGACATCTAGCCTTTATATGATATCTATGGTTCGAAACATTATGACGTAACAAAGCCTCGTTTGCTGAAATCACCTGACTTGGCGAGACTGAAGCTCCGAATCACTGAATCGAAACAAAAGATCCGTTTCTCTATTAAGCAGTGTTTCGAAAGCGCTTTATCATCACTAATAGTTAGGACGAGGTGACAGACTGCCAGTACTTTTAAAACACTCAAATAACTTATAACTGTCCACCAGGAACATCACAGGAATCACAGGCGAGCAACAGCACCACCCGTCCACAAACACACGAGTTCTACCCTAATCATCAAGGTCAATCAGCTTTTTGACACAATGACATTTGCTTGTGTTTCCACAAAGGCACTTATGTGTAGATATAGGTTTATGAATAACACCCTGCCTGTGTGTGTTTCTCCTGAATCTCCAGACTCTGTAGGGAGCTGTGGTGGTGAGGCAGAGGCTCTGGTCAGACTGATTCTGTCTGGTCTGGTGGGGATTGCCACTGTCGTCTTTCTGGTTGATCACATAAGATGTTGTACAGCCCGAAGAGGAGATCGATCTTCCGTGTGATGATGATGATGATGATGATACAAAAAATCTATGCGAAATCACGTGATCAGTGTATTCTTATTTTAAGCGATGCATATCGCCATTCTCACAGAATCACTTCTACTCTCTTCTTTATGCACAAAATAAATCATTATAATATCAATCATAATATTATATAGGATTCTTCCAGTCTGACCTTGATTGTAAAATATTACAAAATATAAAATACACACAAGTGTACAAATAAAGAAAGGTTTTATAAGCAGTTTATTATGTGCACTGCAGTGAAAAAAGTGGCATAGAAACACTTTTTTACAAATACTTAAAAAAACATTCAATACTTTAATGGTTTTCACACTTTGTTTGGTAGGAAAGTAAGGCTTATATTTTACAAAGCAGCAACAAGTTTAAGACACACCTCTCTTGATATGAAATTGTATGTTGTAACAGTCTTTTAAATGTTTCTGTGAAAGAAATACTACAATTGTTTTTAATAATAATGTAGAACAATGTAGATGTGACTTTAAAAGGGTCATATCACCACAGAATATTTGAGAGCGCCTGAGCAATGGCCACACACAGCTTTCAGGCACTTATAGGCAGATTTGTAGTTTATATTGAATGTAGTTTTGTTGTAGACTAAAGATTGCTAACGGTTAATGATCAGCATTATTGCAGCTTGGCACATGAAATAAACTGACTTGCAGAGGCATATTAACTAATTTACAAGAACTTCAAATTCAGAAGAAAAGTTTTAGGAGAATTTTGTTTAAACTTCAAATGAGAATGTGTATATAGTGTAGGCTATGCTGTAACATTTGGTCTTAATGCATTATGTTCCAAATAAAAAAAAGAAAAGAAAATCAAATGATATGAGATGAGATGAAGGACGCTACATTTGTTACGTTTTAAAGTGTCATGGAAGGTTAAAGGAGAACTCCGGTCAATTTTAACATTGAGCTAATTTTTTTGTACATTTGGAGTGCTGTCAATACAGAGAACAACGACAAAAATCGGTGTTGCCTACACTGAGTTATTCTATTTTTAAAATTTGCACCCTGTTGACTTCAATGGGGCAAGTACTAAACCTGCTTTTAGCCTCTTAACATCCTTGATTCTTTAATGTGTCATTACAAGTGCTGCTAATGTGAGTGATTACTTCAGAGTGAACACGAGTGAATCTGACTGCAGTAGATGTGAAAGGTATTAATAAAAATGATGTTTATTCAGCCAGTGCACATACCTGTATTAACTTCCCGTTTTCGGTCGAAGTCCACAGTAATCGATTGTCGATAGGTTTAGTTACCTATGATCACGCGCGTGAACTCGACAATCGACTACTGTGGTCTTCGACTGAAAACGGGAAGTAAATACAGGTATGTGCGCTGGCTGAAATAAACATCATTTTTATTAATATCTTTCACATCTACTGCAGTCAGATTAACCCGCGATCACCCCGAAGGAATCACTCACATGACCTGTGCACTTGTAATGACACATCAAGGATGTTAAGAGGCTAAAAGCAGGTTTAGTACTTGCCCCATTGAAGTCAACAGGGTGCAAATTTTAAAAATAGAATAACTCGGTGTAGGCAACACCGATTTTTGTCGTTGTTCTCTGTATTGACAGCACTCCAAATGTACAAAAAAAATGAGCTCAATGTTAAAATTGACCGGAGTTCTCCTTTAAGAAACAGAAGTGCACATTTCTAGCAAAAATAAATATATTATTATACATACAGTGCTTAGCATACGTGAAAGAGCCCATGCTAAAGTTGACTAAAAAGAGCAATAAAAAAAATCATCTTTTGGAAATTGAATTAAATTAAAGGAGGAGGATTAATTAAATAGAATTAAATAAATTAAATTTTAATTCCTCCTTAATTAAAAAAGGAGGAAAACTCCAACCTTTAAGGACACCAATTATCTTAATGAATTAATAATGTATCGTAAATAAATAAATAAATAAATAAAGGCCTTCCTTACAATAAAGGGTACATATGGATCCAGGATACTATGCATCCTGATGAAGTTCCCTTGGCCTCTGAAATTAAAATAGCCCCACATCATCACACACCCTTCACTATACGTAGAGATTGGCATGGTGTACTCTTTCCATAAGATCATCTCTCAATGCAAATCAAACCAGCTATTAGACTAACTTAAATAAAACAAACGTGAAGGGTGTGTGATGATGTCAGGCCTCAGATGACAAGCTAAATGACGATGAGTTTTTTTTACCAGACACACAATACAGAAATCTCTCATCTCAGGGGACATGAGGGAGGGAAGCACGGTCACTCCAAATTACTACTGTGTTTCTACTGATACAAATCTTAATGCTAATCGGTGAAGGATCCCTTTAAACTGGATGAACGTGTGTATTTATAAAAATCTATTTGCTACATGACTACAACCTACTGATTAAATACAGCATTTGATAGGTCCAGCTTATTTCCCTTGTATCCTATTTCTCATTTTTCTGTGTATCTTGTAGCATATCTGTCAACATTGGGATTTGAAAATAAGGAGAATTTGATCCCTATATATATATAGAAAGATTAAAAATACGGGAGAAATACGGCAAAATATTTAAATGGGATCATAGCAGGATAGCAAGGTAAAATATGACAAAATCCCAGGAAAAAAAGGAGGGTTGACAGGTATGAATTGTGGACCTTGATGAGATTGGTCCGGACGAGCATCGTTTCACTTAATCCTTAATGTAAGAATGTTATATCGGAGCCGTTTCTGTCCTCTGAAAGCCGAACTTCTGTAAAATAAAACAAAACACAATTACAGAATGTAAACCTACAGTGAATTGCTAAAAATAAATTGAAGTGCAGTTCGCCTCAAAACTAAATGTTTTTGTGGTAAGAACATGTGTGGTTTGGTTTCTATAAATAAAATATGGAATTTACAGTCGTCACACTTTTTACTTCAGTGAATAGTTTGCAAGGTAGTTTATTTTTTAATGTCAATTTATATCAAGTCAAGTCAAGTCAACTTTATTTATATAGCGCTTTTCACAATACAGATTGTATCAAAGCAGCTTCACAGTATTAAATAAATAGTACATCAGTGTTTGTTTCTGGTGTAAAACATCCACGTTTGGTAATGCTGATCAATAGCACTGTTGAATCGATTCATCAAATTAAGTATCCCCAACTGAGCAAGCAAAAGGCAACAGTGGCAAGGAACCGAAAAACTCCATCAGGTGACCTAATGGAGAAAAAAAAAAACCTTGGGAGAACCTGGGCTCAGTCGGGGGCCAGTTCTCCTCTGGCGTTTATGAAGTAGAGACCGGATTTAACTGTAAGATTAAAATATTATATGAATGCCTGGCTGAAGAGATGCGTCTTTAATCTAGTTTTAAACTGGGAGAGCGAGTCTGAGCAACGAACAGTATCAGGAAGGCTATTCCAGAGTTTTGGAGCTAAATGTGAAAATGCTCTCCCTCCTTTGGTGGATCTGGATATCCTAGGTATGACCAAAAGACTCGAATTTATTGATCTTAAAGAGCGCGATGGATTATAGGGCGATAGAAGATCCGTTAAATAAACTGGAGCTAAGCCGTTTAGGGCTTTATAAGTCAGTAGCAATACCTTGTAATTAATATGGAACTTTATAGATAACCAATGTATGATGATAAAATTGGTGTTATATGGTCAAATTTTCTTGATCTAGTAAGAACTCTGGCGGCTGCATTTTGGACTAACTGTAGCTTGTTTATTGAGGATGCAGGACAACCAGCTAATAAAGCATTACAGTAATCTAGTCTCGAGGTCATGAATGCATGAACTAACTTTTCTGCATCAGAAACTGATAGCATATTACGTAGCTTAGCAATGTTTCTAAGGTGGAAAAGGCTGTTCTTGTAACATATGAAATATGATTTTCAAAAGACAAGTTACAATCTAATATAACACCCAGGTCTTTTACTGTAGAGGATAAAGTAACAGGACACCCTACTATGTTAAAGTTGTATTGTAAGAGGTTTTGTGGGCGGCTTTTTGAACCGATAAGTATTACCTCTGTCTTATCTGGATTTAATAAAAGAAAATTGCGCGTCATCCAATCTTTTATATCTTTAACACACTCTGTCAATTTGGATAATTTAGCGTTTTCATCCGGCCGTGATGAAATATATAGATTTGAGTGTCATCAGCATAACAATGGAAACTAATTCCATATTTCCTTATAATATTTCCAAGTGGCAGCATATATATTGAGAATAATAGAGGGCCTAACACAGATCCTTGCGGCACTCCGTAGTTTACTGAAGTTATGATAGATTTTTCTCCATTTAAATAGACAAAATGGTAGCGGTCTGATAAATACGATCTTAACCAGCTTAATGCTTGTCCTTGAACACCAGTATAATTTTGTAGTCGATCTAAGAGTATTGTATGATCTATAGTATCGAACGCAGCACTAAGATCAAGTAAAACTAGTATTGAGATACAGCCTTGGTCAGAAGCTAAGAGTAAATCATTTGTGATTTTAACGAGCGCAGTTTCAGTGCTATGGTGCGGCCTGAACCCAGACTGAAACTTTTCATAGACGTCATTTTCTTGTAAGAAAGAGCCCAGTTGGGCAGACACAACTTTTTCTAATATTTTGGACATAAATGGAAGATTTGAAATGGGTCTATAATTTGCTAGATTATTTGGGTCTAATTGTGGTTTCTTAAAGGGACACTTCACCCATTTGCATTAAGCTTTGCATTGTTAGAAACCCAGTCATACTATTGAATGGTCGTGCAACACTCTCTCATTTTCCCCTGAGACGGGAGAAATCTGTTATTTACCTCTTACACTTCCTCCTACAATGACGCAAAAATCGTCATTTTGCGTCATTGTAGGAGGAAGTGTTAGAGGGGGGGATTTCTGTTAAGACTACAGACACTAGTTTCTCATCTTTCCCAGGGTGGGGCCCGCTCACGCTACAGACCTATTACAGATCAGTGGGTGGGACTTTACTCTCTGAAACTGAAAGCAATATCCTCCATCTTGTTTGAAGCTAAGCTAACAGGCGCTGTGGAGACAGATGTACAGTTATGACAATAGCGGAGGAGAGTGCTCAATATGATTTAGAAGAAGAGGATTTCGGAAGTCTGATGCTTGAATCAGGTGTTTGTGGCTACCTTTACAAGCCGCATTATAGCGAAGAGCAGCCGAGGCAGAGAAGACCTGCCTGCCGCGGACGAGGAGCCCGGACTGGCTCGAGTTAGGGCGGACTGGTGGCGCCGGTGATCTCACTATGCAACTACGAACCGCTACGAACACAGAGATAGAGTCCGTCTGCGGCAAAGAATTTCAACGATGACAATTTCTCCTGGACGAAATCTCTGAATCAGACGAGGACACGGACGTTTGTGTTGAGAACTATCCTAGTTTCGCACCGCATATGTTCTGACTGAACATCCAGGTACCATGCAATAATTCACCTTTTCGAAAGAAATACAAACGAGGAGTAATGCACTATATGAGTTCGCCAACTAACTAGACATTTTGTGTGAATGTGAAATGAATTTCAAGCTCTGGTAGTAGCTAGCTAGCCTTGTAGACGGAAGAGTGATTTCTCTTATAGGCAGATATGCGCTTTCTGGATTAGTGGGAGGGGCTTGCGGAGCTGTGCAATGTGGTGCATTGTGGGAGTTGTTGTCTTTCATACAAATGCGTTCTGAAGTTATTTTTTGTCTTTTCTCGGTCACGAAGGCACCAAATTCAAAAATTATTTTACATTTCGACCACATATATGACCCACTTTAAATAAAAAACAATGTTCAAATGGGTGAAATGACCCTTTAATGGGAGGTTTTATAACTGCCAATTTAAATGTTCTTGGAACATGACCTAAAGATAAAGACGAGTTAATAATATTGAGGAGAGGCTCTTCCACTATAGGTAACACTTCTTTCAATAGTTTAGTTGGTATGGGATCTAATAAACATGTTGTTTTAGAGGAAATGATAAGTTTATTTAACTCTTTTTGTTCTATAGTTGTAAAGCACTGTAATTGTTCTTGCGGGGTGATAATCGAGGCTGAATTATAAGGCGCGATTGAAGATTGAACGTTTATAATTGTGGATCTGATGTTTTCTATTTTCTAAGTGAAAAAATTCATGAAATCATTACTACTAAACTGTAACGGGATATTTTGTTCATGAGACATCTGTTTATTTGTTAGTCTAGCCACGGTGTTAAATAAAAACCTTGGATTGTTTTGGTTATTTTCTATTAGTTTGCGGAGATGCTCAGCCCTGGCCGCTTTTAGGGCCTTTTTATAACGTGACATACTGTCTTTCCATGCGATTCTAAAAACCTCTAAATTAGTTTGTTTCCATTTACGTTCTAAATTACGGGTTTCTCTCTTTAGAACACGCGTAGTATCGTTGTACCATGGTGCTTTACTTTTCTCTCTGACCTTTTTTAGTCTCATAGGTGCAACAATATCCAATTTTCCAGAGAGAATGGTGCTCATAGTGCTGGTTAGTTCGTCTAGTTCATCTGTTTGTTTAGGTTCAGACAGCAGCTGAGACAGATCCGATAAGCAATTTTAAAAATGATCTATGGTGGATGGAAGGATTGTTCTGCCTAATCGATAAAGTGGCGCAGCATGATATATTACCGGGGTATGTAATATGCAAGTTACCATGTAATGGTCAGTGACATCATCACTTTGTGGAATGATATCTATATCGGTTAGATCGGTTCCATGTGATATAATTAAATCGAGTGTATGATTAAGATGATGAGTTGGTCCGGTAACGTTTTGCTTGACCCCAAAGGAGTTTAATAAATCTATAAACGCAGCCCCTAACGTATCATTTTGATTATCTACGTGTATGTTAAAATCTCCAACAATTAATACTTTATCGACATTGACCAATAGATCTGAGAGAAAATTTGCAAATTCTTTTAGGAAATCAGCGTAAGGCCCTGGTGGTCTATATACGGTAGCCAAGGCTAAAGATAATAGGGATGTTTTTCTATCATCTAAGAGCGTAACATTTAGTACAAGTACTTCAAATGAAATAAACTTATAACCCGTTTTCTGAGTAACATTGAGAATATCTCTATACATTGTTGCAACACCGCCGCCACGACCATTCAGACGGGGCTCGTGCTTATAGGAGTATCCTGATGGAGTAGACTCATTTAGACCGAAATAATCATTTGGTTTAAGCCAGGTTTCAGTAAGGCAAAGTACATCTATGCTATTATCTGTGACTATTTCATTTACAATAACTGCCTTAGGTGTGAGTGATCTAATGTTTAAAAGACCTAGCTTTAGAAATTGTTTTTGTTTACTAATAGCAACATTTTTTGTTTTAATAACAATTCGATTTTTCCTAGATCCTGCAGTAGATTTATTATTTGATCGCACTAAACGAGGAATAGACACAGTTTCTATGCAATGTTCTACACTAGTATTTATATCAGTTAATTTGGTGCAGCAGAGACTATGATTTGGACTTTTGGTTACTAGTCAAAAGGTATTTAACATTTTGGAGATGTTATCTGACAGAAGATCCGATCCGAATCTGTTTGGGTGTAAGCCATCAGCACGGAAAAGCCTAGGACGCTCCCAAAACAGATTCCAATTATTTACAAAGAGCAGTTTCTGCTCCTTGCACCATCACGTTAACCATTCATTTAGCGCGAATAATCTACTAAACTTGTCATGTCCTAGACGGTACGTGGGAAGCGGTCCTGACATAATAATCGTTATATCAGGCGATGTGCTGCGTACCGTATCGATCAGATTCCTGAAGTCTTTCTTCAGAACTTCCGTCTGGCGCAGCCTGATGTCGTTCACTCCCGCGTGCAATACCAAAGTTCCGACGCGCTCGTTATCGTTCAGAATATCGGGAACGCGAGCAGCGATTTCAGAAACACGAGCACCAGGAAAGCAGTGACTATGCACCTTATTTTTACCTGATGTAGCATGGACGTGCCGAACGATGGAATCACCGATGATCACAGCATCGCGTTCTGTTTTGCGAAGAGGGGAGAAGCGGTTTTGTGTGGATAACTCGAAAACCGGGAGGGTCGGAGAGGGTCTTGGTCTAGACCTGACTCGCGTCTTCCGCTGCGGAAATATCCAGGCTTCATGGTGGCGTGTTGGAGCCGGAGTGAACGAGACCATGGCTGATCGCGACCGTGGCGCTTGGGACCGATGCCGAGTAACGCACGGAGTAGACGAGGTCGGAGTCAGCGGGTTAGCAACATTAATCTCTGATTTGTGAGCATTGGCACGTGATGTTTCAAGAGCCAAACGCCGGTCTATCAGCTCGACTTTTCTTACTAAAAGGTCGTGGATCTGTTTCTCAACAGCTTCCAGCTCAGACTGCACCGCGTGCAGCTCAAATGTGTCCTCACCTGCACCAAAAGGTAGACTACTTACATCTGATATATTCGCCATTTTAACAGGTGGACAGTAAGTTAGCAACGACACTACCAGTGATGCTATCAATTAATACTAATTTCTGACAAGCGTCTTAGATATAATCCGTCTTTTTAGTGGTACGGGTGTAGAGTAGACGCACGATAGGTGAAAAATATTTGTAAGTGAGTGTTGAGAAGACGCGTTCAGCCGTGATCCCCGGGAGTAACCTATAAGAGTATCCAGCGTTGGATCACTAACAGGCTTGAGACACGTCTGCTCAACAGTCCGCGTTGTAACTATGAGGTTTGAGCAGTAGTGCTTCTCAGTGAGGAAAAGTAGAAAATGTTTGTTGTAAGTAAGTTTAAAGAGTAAAATCAAGAATTATAAATCAAATCAATGGAGCTCCAAAGACAACAACGCGTTCAGACGCGACGCATGCGCATTCGACAACAGGAAGTTGCGGAATAGACCGAATAGATAGATAGATAGGTGTGTGTGATATCTAGTTTAATATCTAGATACCTTAAAGTCGTTGCTACACATTTATTGCCTGGGAAAAGCGATGAAACACACACACTGAGCATTGATGTCACACTATATTGGGCAAGTTGTTAAAACAAACACGGTCATTTAAAAGCTTATTATAGGCTTTTCTGCTAAATTTTTCCCTCATTAATCTAAAGTCCCCCTGTGGTGTAAATCCAGCTTTTAATGTTGTTTATGTGTCTATGTGGTGTTTTTAATATGCTTTAAGACAATCCATATAGAAATTTATAAGTCGACAGCATTGCTGAGTATTTCCTCCTTAAAACTGCAGTGAATCAAAGACAGTCTCAAAAACACGCTTTGAAATCGCTGGTGTTTCTGACGTCACAAACTACCTTGTAACCAATCAGATCAACATGTGATCGTCAACCAGTGGATCTCTGAGCTGAGTGAGTGAGTGGAGGCGGGGCTCAGTTGCATTTTCATAGAACCATGTATACTAAATGAGGCAAGGGTGTACATCAAGATATTTTAAGACATGAAAAAAACTTTTCACAGGAAAAAATATTTAAATGTCATTTTGGTGATCAAAGATGAGTTTTAAGGGATAAAATTATTGACTTCAGGGGGACTTTAACACAGAATTAATGAAACATTCATTACTTCATTAAAGTTCTTTCATGGGTGATTTTGATTGACTTTTTTGTCAATCAAAATCAAATATATATATATATATATATATATATATACACTCACATCTTTTTTTTTTAATCCTAATTACATGTCCCAATGTAAATATTATGAGACTTACCTTGCGGTTTAAACGAATGACCAAGAAGAAGAGGACAGCTGCTAGTATAAATACTGCAATTACAGGGAGTAACCAAGTTAAGATGGACTGTTGTGGATGTTGAGGAACCTCTGTAAAGAATGGCAAAAACAGGAAAAAACCACAACTTAAGTAGTTCACACAGGACATCAGATATACCTCAATAGCTCAGATTAGTCATACGGCACTTTTGTTTGCAGTGAGGACAGTAACATTTATTCTTTACGCCTTTAGTTTAGTCGTCACCCAATGTAAAAATGAAGGACACAACTAAGGCCAACATGTTACAAGTGCAGGAATGACAATATTACTGTAACATACTGACCAACTTTAAGAATCAAGGTCCGGACATCCTTATATCCATTGAGAACGACTTTGTATGTGCCAGAGTTACTGACGTTGACATTCGGGATGGTGAAACATAAAAACTCTGAGTATATCTGAAACTGGCACACCAGTTTTGGGAGGTTGTGACATGTCCCGTTATCACAGAAATATTCAGCACTTAATTCTCCTCCATAGTACGCCATCAACTGGTCATGTTTATCCAGTGCAGAAACGTTTAAAACGGGTTCGTTCACAGTCGCTCCCTGTTGAACAGTCTTCTCAGTCGTGGGAACGTCAGAGCTTGTACAGCCGGCCAGAAATAGAAACAGTGCAGCTGAAAAGGTGTAGAACATATATTACTTTAAACAACAGATGCATTTAATTCATTCTTATTCACAACTTCTTTTTGAGCTTCTTTATACTTAACCCTTTCTATTATTTTATAAATTTTATTTAATTGATCTGATTTCATCATTTATTTTCTATATTGCCTATTTCTGTACTGTATATCTGACTTTTTTTTTTTTTTTTGCCTTTTAAAAAATCAATGACCAATACTTCGGGTGGCGAAAAGTGTCCCTGAATTTCTACAACTGAAATCAGTCAAATCACTGTATGTGGAATTGCAGATACCATGGGAATAAACATATTGTTGTAAAGTTTAGGTATTGGGTGGATTAATGGATGTAGAATAAGGCATTAAATGTGGTTTATAAGTACTAATAAACAGCCAATATGCAAGCTAATAAGCAACAAGTTCAAAATGAGAATTGTTCCCCATACTAAAGTGTTACCATTATTATTATTTTTTAGCATCAACAATTCATAGTGTCTTGACAACCAAACTATTTGATATTAACATTGAATCTTTTAAATGATCAAGGTCACTTGAAACAAACATTGTGATCCTAAAGCCTGCATTGGAGAAGGCAGTAATAGGTTATATTTTGGGTGTATCAGTATCAGGCCAAAGTAATAGATGATTGCTTCTGCTTTTTAACATTTGTGGTATTAACATGTTTTCATTTTTGTTTACATTATTTTGATTTAATTCTCATTAGGTGCATGTCATAGCATGAAGACTAAAGGGTGGTGTAAACATTCAGGGGACTTCTGGACATTGGTTCAGTTCATCTGCTTTGTACACTGAAGTTGCTGAGGCGCTTGACAGGCTCTTCAGTGCATGATCCTCAGGGATGATGATGTCATTATTTCGAGTTGACATTTATGCAGGTCATACATACATTTCTTGAGCATGAGATAAAATGAATCTAATGATCTACTGCTTTTTTTTTTCTCCATTAGGTCACCTGATGGAGTTTTTCGGTTCCTTGCCACTGTTGCCTTTGGCTTGCTCAGTTGGGGATACTTAATTTGATGAATCGATTCAACAGTGCTATTGATCTGCATTACCAAACGTGGATGTTTTACACCAGAAACAAACACTGATGTACTATTTTATTTAATACTGTGAAGCTGCTTTGATACAATCTGTATTGTGAAAAGCGCTATATAAATAAAGTTGACTTGACTTGAACAGAGGAACAAAGCTTAGCTATCTGATCATTTTTATATCATATATTATAAAAAAAATTATATTATAAAATTATTATAAAATCCGCTAAGTAATTGTTCAAACTGTGCATCATTTATATATTTTTTGTTCCATTTTGTGGTAATTTAACATATATTATATTGTTCGGTAATATCAACTGTAAATATTTCATAGTGAAACTTCATAACTTCAACTTTCATAGTGGTGTCATGTTGTACAGTATAATGTCTATTTTTTATTATTATTATTATTATTAAAGTCATAACAATCAACAACTGTATTTTGACATATACTCTCTGGCCTCTTTAAAATACAGGTGATGTAATCTTTTTTTAATGTTTTAACAGCCGCCCTGCCGCACTTCCTCTTCAGGAATATCTTTTACGCACCTTCCTGTAATTAGGCTACTTTTAGCAGAGCTCATGTTTTATGGGCTGTTAAGCAATACATGTTTTAACAGTAAGTTATTATGAAGTGATAGCCTACATATGATCTTATGGTGCTGTTTCAGTTTAATTAGTGGGCTATAATCATTTGTCTGACGTGAAACAAGTAGAAATCATCACACGCATAACAGCGTTTCAAAAGCATGAGGGATATGAAAAAAAAAAAAAAAAATCAGCTGACATAATTGTGCATGCATTTTGTTATTACTCTTTTATTCACACATCATTTTACAACCAGGTCTACGATCTGTATTAGTAATTGCAGTTGTACTGTAGTTAAAATCCACTATTTTCAACGTCAGGGATCTTGTGCAAACAGCAGATGCAGGGTATTCGAGGTGAACGTAATGACCAAGAACGATGATTTATATAAAATCCTGGCCGTGATCTGGTAATCTTGAGAAATCACAATCTCCGAGGATATTTAAAAAAAAGATAAAACTGCGATTGTAGGCTACATTGTAACGCAGCGCTCATGCGAAACGAGCAAGCATTTGTTTGTAAACAGTAACTCAGCTGAGTTTAGTAGAAACAGCTGAGATTATTTCCGGGTTTGACGTTGCGATTGCATGTGACCACACGTCTGATTTTGAAGTCTGCGTTCAGCCCGTTCAGCCACGTGTGAGTGACCTCGGAGAGTGGGTTTGAGCACGTGCGTTTCAGCCAGCCGAGCCGACCCATCATGTTTTCAACTCATCGGCGCTTTTTTCTTAGTGTAACGGGAGCACATGGTTGCTAGATTGCAATTATTACCTAAAACACTGGGTACAAAACGTGTTATTTTAACAGAAAAGCTCTGGTTGGGGATTTAAATTCTTGAAATCCCTAATGACTCGAAGCGGCTAAAAAGCAGGCTGCAATGTTTTGTCTTCTCTTTTATTCTACAAATACAAAAAGTGGATTCGGTCAAGTTTATATTTAAGTACATTTTAGTCTCGTCTTTTTACGTCAACGATATTGCATGTGTCGTTTCGTCATCAGTGTCGAACTGCCTTGTACCGGTCATGGAAAACCCCTGGTCGTAAACCTTTTTCGTCATAGATTTCTTTAACGAAATTAACACTAGTTTGAAACAGCAGTTTGCAATTTTGAAATGTTATAGCGTCTTACCTTTTAGCATCTTAGTGACACAAGTTGCGTTTATAGTGGAAGTTGAAACAGTTCCAGGCATCTGTATCAAGGCTCTCAGGAGGACGCTGACATTCCAACCCTCACTCGTGCAAAACCAGCGCTGCTGTTGTATAATAAATCTCAATCCCTGTGCTTGTTGTTCAGGTAGAAGGAAACTGCAATTAAATCTTGGATTGGGTGCGAGATAAGAGACACCCCTCACCGGTGTCACCGGTGGCGTGATATCTTCCTCTGCTCAGTCTGCTGCCCAAAGGCTTTACTAACTGCCGAGTCATGAGACTATGAGTCATTTCCTAAACGTATATGTGGAGAAAGTTCTTCTGGAGAAAACACAAACACTGATAAAAAAACAACATTCCCCATCAATCTGCTTCCAACTTTCTCGAATAGTAGTTGACAGTTCACGACATAGGGTTGATATGCCTTTCCTTAAGAAAAGCGTTAACACTCTTTGCTCTGTGGCATCTAGATGCATTGTCATCCTGAAAAATGACTTCATTACTAAACCCATTTTTTCTATGGATGGAATGAGTAAAGTGTCCAAAATTTCATTGTACACCTGTGCTTTGATTGTTGAGATAATGATTGACACCTCTCCTGATCCTTTACCTGACATGACCCCATATTATAAACGAGTTGGGAAATTTGATAGTTTTCTTCAGGCAGTCGTCTTTATGTTTCATTAGAACAGCACCAGACTAAAGTTCCAATATCATCTTCTTGACCAATGTAGATTTGTTATTCATCACTGAATATCGCCTGCATCCGATCATCCACACTCCATGACCCACTGTAATCTTGTTTTCTTCTGTTTTGGTGTTTGTGCTGGTTTTTGTCTGGCTTTTCTGTTTGTAAATCCCATTTCATTCAGCCTGTTTCTTACAGTTCTCTATGTGTGTGTGTGTGTGTATGTACGTATATGTTTCAAAAAGAGAACCCTTGATAACTTCAGTATTATATCTGCTTGATGTACTGCTAGATTCTAAACACACATATGTTCGGCCAGTTTATATTTAATAGACGCTTCACAGCATCATTTACACATCCCGCTGATATTCAAGAACTCACTCGTATCAAAATGCCTTTAGTTGTTGAATGTGTTCAGTCATTTAATGAGAGACACTGTAAACATACAGTGACTATAGAAGACAATGGGATGTTGTATTTCTTAGCAAAATAATCATTTGAAGAAGAACAGATCAAGTTTGTAACCAAAATATATCAGTTTGATGAGGAGCATGAGTTTCCTAATTAATTTCTCTTGATTTCATGAACTCAGTCTATCGCAGTGAGGGCTTTAAAATCGAATCCTCATGTTTAGTCTCTTCCAAAACCAAAATGAAGCAAAATTGTACTTGGAGCATTAAAACTAAAACCTACAGGTATAAGACAAAAGCAAAAGAGGGTTGCTTTCCACAGCAAAGTCACACCAAAACAAAATCTCCACACTCTGAGTCCGGTTTAGTGACGGGTCGACTGGTGGGTTTGATCTCTGAGGTTTCGTAACCTTGTTGGCTGGCATGAGAACTACTGAAATACAAAAGTGGGCGAAGGATCTTGGTCAGTCGCTCTGCTCTCCTCTGGTGTTTCCGTGGGTCAGGAGGAAGCCAGTGTCTTAGAGGACTTGAGTCTGATAGCGGCGCTCAGTCAGTGGAAAACAGGTCTCCAGCAGACTATGCACATCGCCAGTCTCACAGAGTCACTTCTACTAAGCTCTTCATGCACAAAATAAATCATTATAATATCAATCATAATATTATAGGATTCTTCCAGTCTGACTTTGATTGTAAAATATTACAAAATATAAAATACACACAGCAAGTTAAAGTTAAAGGTTTTATAAATAAGCAGTTTATTATGTGTATTGCACTGAAAAAAGTGGCATATAAACTATTTTTACAATCAAATACTTAAAAATACATTCAATACTTCAATGATTTTCACACTTTGTTTGGTAGGAAAGTAAGGCTCATATTTTATAAAGCAGCACCAAGTTTAAGACACACCTCTCTTGATATGAAACTGTAGGTTGTAACAGTCTTTTAAATGTTTCTGTGAAAAAAATACTACAATTGTTTTAATAATAATATAGAAAAAAGGAGATTTGACTTCATATCACCACAGAATATTTGAGAGCGCCTGAGCAATGGCCACACACAGCTTTCAGGCACTTATAGGCAGATTTGTGGTTTATATTGAATGTAGTTTTGTTGTAGACTAAAGATTGCTAACGGTTAATGATCAGCATTATTGCACTTAGCACATTAAATAATATTAGTGCAGAGACATATAAACTATTCTACAAGAACTTCAGTGTCTGAAGAAATCTTTTAGGAGAATTTAGTTTGAACTTCAAATGAGAATGTGTATATAGTAGGCTATGCTGTAACATTTGGTCTAAATGCATTATCTTCCAAATAAAAAATAAAAATAAAGATGAAGTACGCTACATTTGTTACGTTCTAAAAAGTGTCATGGAAGCTTAAGAAACAAAAGTGCACATTTCTAGCAAAAATAAATATATTATAATACATGCAGTGCTTAGCATAAGTCAACCATGCTAAAATTGACTAAAAAGAGGAATAAAAAAAAAATCAGCTTATGGAAATTGATCTTAATGCCCTAACCCTTAATTTTTTTTAAAAATGAGGAAAACTCCAACCTTTAAGGACACCAATTTTCTTAGTGAATTAATAATGTATCATAAATAAATAAATAAAGTTCTTCCTTACAATACAGGGTGCATAAGTCAGGACACCCCTATGTTCATAAATAAACTGTTAATATAGAGGCAGGCAGATTATTTTTAAAGGCCAGTTACTTCATGGATCCAGGATCCCATGCATCCTGATAAAGTTCCCTTGGCCTCTGGAATTAAAATAGCCCCACATCCTCACATAGCCTTCACCATACCTAGAGATTGGCATGGAGTACTTTCCATGAGATCATCTCTCAATGCAAATCAAACCAGCTATTAGGCTAACTGAAATAAAACCATGCCAATCTCTAGGTGAGATGTATGAGATGTACCCTTCTTGGTGAAGGGTATGTGATGATGTGGGGCCTCAGATGACGAGCTATACAATACAGAAATCTCTCGTCTCAGGGGGACATGAGGGAGGGAAGCACGACCATTTATAAAATACTACCGGGTTTCTACTGATACAAAGCTTAATGCTAATCTGTGAAGTATCCCTTTAAACTCTATGAATATGTGTGTATTTATAAATATTTGTTTGCTACATGACTACAACCTACTGATTAAATACAGCATTTGAAAGGTCCAGCTTATTTCCCTTGTATCCTATTTCTCATTTTCCTGTGCATCTTCTAATTGTGGCATACCTGTCAACATTGGAATTAGAAAATAAGCAAAATTTGATCCCTAAACCTACCCGTCATTGTAACCCTAACCAATGAAATGCTGCAGGGCGGGACTTCCGCTTAACTGGTTTGGGGGCAGTTTTTTTTTTTTTTTATAGAAAGATTAAAAATACGGGAGAGATACGTCAAAAATATTTAAACGGGATGATAGCGGGATAGCAAGGTAAAATATGACAAAATCCCAGGAAAAACGGGAGGGTTGACAGGTATGAATTGTGGACCTTGATGAGAAGGTCTGGACGAGCATCGTTTCACTTCATCCTCAATGTAAGAGTGTTATATCGGAGTCGTTTCTGTCCTCTGAAAGCCAAACAACTTCTGTAAAACAAAACCACAATTACAGAATGTAAACCTGTAGTGAATTGTAAACTTGTTGATGCTAAAAATAAATGTAAGTGCAGTTCACCTCAAAACTAAATGTTATTGTGTTAAGAACATGTGTGGTTTGGTTTCTATAAATAAAATATGGTATTTATAGTTGTCACACTTTTTACTTCAGTGAATAGTTTGCAAGGTAGTTTATTTTTTAATGTCAATTTATATCTAGATACATTAAAGTCTTTACTACACATTTATTGCCTGAGAAAAGCAATGTAACACACACACTGAGCATGATGTCACACTATATTGGGCAAGTTGTTAAAACAAACTTATAGGTTTTATTTTATTTCATACCCTATTATAGGCTTTTCTGCTTAATTTTTCCCTCATTAAGCTAAAGTGAAAATCCAGCTTTTAATGTTGTTTATGTGTCTATGTGGTGTTTTTAATATGCTTTAAGATAATCCATGTGTAAATTCATAAGTCGACAGCATTGCTGAGTATTTCCTCCTTAAAACTGCAGTGAACCAAAGACAGTCTCAAAAACACGCTTTGAAATCGCTGGTGTTTCTGACGTCACACACTACCTTGTAACCAATCAGATCAACGTGTGATCGTCAACGAGTGGATCTCTGAGCTGAGCTGAGTGAGTGAGTGGAGGCGGGGCTCATTTGCATATTCATAGAACCGCACATACTAAATGAGGCAAGGGTGTCGAGTTACATTCAAGCTATTTTAATGCTTGAAGATTTTTTTCACAGGAAAAAAACGTTTAAATATGTCATTTTGGTGATCAAAGATGAGTTTTAAGGGATATAATTATTGACTTCAGGGGGACTTTAACACAGAATTAATAATACATCCATTACTTCATTAAAGTTCTTTCATGGGTGATTGATGTGTGGATTGATTTTGATTGACTTCTTTGTGCACAGTAAAAAAATAAATAAATATCTTTTTTTTAATCCTAATTACATGTCCCAATATAAATATTATGAGACTTACCTTGTATTTTAAACGAATGGCCAAGATGAGGACAGCTGCTAGTATAAATACTACAATTACAGGGAGTAACCAAGTTAAGATGGACTGTTGTGGAACCTCTGTAAAGGCAAAAACAGGAAAAAACACAACTTTAGCAGTTCACACAGGACATCAGATATACCTCAATAGCTCAGATTAGTCATACGGCACTTTTGTTTGCAGTGAGGACAGTAACATTTATTCTTTACGCCTTTAGTTTAGTCGTCACCCAATGTAAAAATGAAGGACTCAACTAAGGCCAACATGTTACAAGTGCAGGAATGACAATATTACTGTAACATACTGACCTTCAACTATAAGCATCAAGTTCAGGACATCCTCTAATCCATTGTGAACGACTGTGTATGTGCCAGAGTTACTGACGTTGACATTGGGGATGATGAGACACAAATACCCAGAGGAAACTTGAAACTGGCACACCGATTCTGGCTGGCTGTTACATATCCCATTATTGCAGAAATATTGAGCACTTAATTCTCCTCTATGGTACACCATCAGCTGGTGGTCATGCTTATCCAGTGCAGAAACTTTTAAAACGGGTTCGTTCACAGTCGCTCCCTGTTGAACAGTCTTCTCAGTCGTGGGAACATCAGAGCTTGTACAGCCGGCCAGAAATAGCAACAGTGCAACTGAAAAGGTGTAGAACATATATTACTTTAAACATCATATGCATTTAAAGGATTAGTTCACTTCAGAATGAAAAATTACTGATAATTTACTCTCCCCCATGTCATCCAAGATGTTCATGTCAAAAAGAAATTAAGTTTTTTGAGGATATATTTCCATATAGTGACTTCAATGGGGTCCAACGGGCTGAAGGTCCAAATTTAAGTTTCCATGCAGCTTCAAAGTCTCTACACGATCCCAGACGAGGAATAAGAGTATTAGACAAACCATCGGCATTTTATAAAAAATAATTAACATATACAGTATATATACTTTTTAACCACAAATGCTCGTCTTGCACTAGCTCTGCGATGCCCCACACATTACGTAATCACGCTCAAAGGTCACACGTGTTCCGGTTAAAAGATGTAGGGAAGGGAGAAAAACTCCATCTCATTTTCTCCTCCAACTTCAAAATCGTGCGACAAATCATTTTACATTTATTTTTATTTATTTATTTTTTGTAAATGGCATTTGACTTAGCACGTTACCTTTGTTACTTCCGCCTACGTCACGCTTGACCTTTCAACGTGATTAGGGTTCACCAATCTCGGTCCTGGAGGGTCGCTGTCCTGCAGAGTTTAGCTCCAGCTCCATCACCTGTTTGAAAGTTTCTAGTATGCCTAGTGAGACCTTGATTAGCTGGTTCAGGTGTGTTTAATTGGGGTTGGAGCTAAACTCTGCAGGACAGCGGCCCTCCAGGACCGAGACTGGTGAACCCTGATGTAATGTGTGGCGCATCACAGCTAGTGCAAGACGAGCATTTGTGGTTAAAGTATATAAAAAAAAAAATTTTTTTAAAACGGCCAATGGTTTAGCTAGATAAGACCCTTCATCCTTGGCAGGGGTCGTGAAAAGGCTTTGAATCTGCAATTTGGACCTTCAACCCGTTGGACCCCATTTAAGTTCACTATATGGAGAAAAATCCTCAAAAAAATGGTTTCCTCAAAAACCTTTTTTTTTTCGACTGCAGACTTGGGGGTGGGTAAATTATAAGGAAATTTTTATTCTGGAGTGAACTACTCCTTTAATTCATTCTTATTCACAACTTCTTTTTAAGCTTTCTTATACTTAATGGTTAACCTTTTCTATTATTTTATAAATAAATGTGATTGTTTTTCGCCAATTTAAAAATTAATGAACAACTAAGCAATAAGCCGTTTCCTCACAAAGCATCGGCATCCTTTTGAAAACAGCCTCTTGTCACCGTGTCAGTTTTATGCTTTTTTTATTACCTTTCCCTATGAGGCTCCCCTATAAAAAAAACTCTCAACCCCTAACAATAAGAATTATAATTATTACTATCATTATATTATTTATGAAAGTTTTTGAAGCCATACTTAGCCATAGCTACTTAAATAATCACTTCCAATTAAAATATGTTACCATTTTAGATTGAATTATCATCCATTACAAATACCATATAGTATAATGTGGCTTAGAACAACTCAAGACAATCAGATGTTCTTCTGTCAGATGCGTGTTTTATCCACTCCAATGAGTTATCATGCGTTCAGTCTCAATTATGTCATTAAAAAAAGACAGAGAAAAGAAGAAAAAAATGTTCAAAAAACATTTGAACATTCCATCATTGCAAGCAGAGCCGATCCTGACCTCTCCCTGGGGCCCTAAGCAAAATTCTGTTAAGGGGCCCTCCTACCTGACCCATGTAAACCATTTGCCATTGCCGCACAGTCACACCTGACACCCCAGTGCTCCCACTACAATCCTACCTCCTTAAATTAGTACTTATGAAAATGTAATTCCTGATATCAGAAATAGACATTGTTAATAGAAAAAGTACATTCTTAATATCAAGAATTCATATTTTAAATAGTACAAATTTAATTATTGATATCAAAAATGCATGTGAATGAATAAAAGCTAAAATGGCTTGCCATAGCATGCCACTGTGTTCTAAATGATAAAAGCAATATTTGATACTTTATGGTTATTTACTGAGGGATGTGCATCCATATTGACCTGTCCAGCCAATCAACATTTTAAATGCAAAATAGCCTATAAATCAATAGTCAGTGGCAAATGGGAATACAATACACTTTGAATCTTGCTTTATTGCAGAGTTCTAACTAAACTGACTTGGAGACTAGATATTGTACTGGTCCCCACAGATGTTTCGCTGGAAAGTGCGCATTTCATTTCGTGCACGCGCATGCGCATATGAACGCATGTTAACCATAGACTGTAAAAAATTATGTTAACGCGCGGCGCGGTTATCTTTTCCAAGCTGCAGTTTATAAACAAACACCATTGCCCTTTGTCATTTATCAAACGTAATAAATAGTTTTTAGTAATAAATAGTATTTCACTTTTTTTGTCAGGCACAAAGTCACAGAACACAGCCCTGGAAGTTGCCGGCATTACCAAGCAAGACACAGACAGACTGGGTTAGAAAGACAGACAGGCTAGAGAGAGAGATGCACATCAACTTAACTTTACTGTTCTTTGCTGACATCAAACTTGGAGAGGAGAGAACACAAGTCTACCTGATCGCTGTTCCCGCAATTCACTCTCATAGTGTTGAATTAATGCATTAATACATGGCGATGGCGATTCTATTGGTGACCGTAAAAGGTTGGCTTGTCCACAAATAAATACTATCTATCTACAAGTGTCTTTACGGGCTCTTTACGGAATGTGTGTGAACGCACGCACGCATTCCAGAAAAACACTGGCAGTGTGAATGAATGAACCCAAATCAAATGATCCCGGGACAAATACTGGACCGGTACGCATTTTCAGTGTATTTTCCGGAATCTCTGTGTGAAATGGGATCGAGATAGAGTATAATAAAAAGAAATGTCGGCTCTCAGATACTGCAACATGCCCTGCTGTTGTGTTTGAGATATGCCAATGAAAGACTCAAGATGGCTCTGATCTGAAACGTCGAGCAATTCTGACATATATTAACGTCTTAACTTACCTTGACGAAGCATGGTGGACCATACAGCTCCCTGCATCTATTCTACATCAATGCTCTCACGCTGATGCTGTCTGTCTTTCAAAAGTCACGCAAAATAAAACCAGCATGTATTCTAGCTGAATCTGATTGGGTATAGATATAGCGAGAGCCTTAGAGCCCCGCCTCCGGATAGCCATATAAAGCAAAGCTGTGTCATTAGAATGAGTCAGAGGTCTCCTCAAACATTCAGCAGGAAACTTGAATTGCGCTTCTCCACTGTACAGATGGCGTGACCGCAGTAGTTTACTGGAGCTGTGACTCACTCAGTCTGCATGTGAGACTGTTGAACTGGTTGTGTTGATGATTTCAAACGTGCAAATTAAAACCGCTAGAGTAATGTAAAGAAGCCGGTGTCATGACAAATCAAGTCCCGTTATGGACCGCTGACCAAAAACTATCACTGGTGGTTTAACACTGAATGTTCTATTTTGTATTGTTCATCGTGTATTGTAAGCATTTCAAGTCTTAATACATATTCTGTATTCAGTTGTGGTGGATGTTTCCCCTCATTTGCATGAAAGGACAACAACTCACATGTTGACTCTTAATAAATAATTTGCATACATGTATTCTAGCTGAATCTGATTGGTTTAGACCGATAGCGAGAGCCGGTAGGCTACTAAAGTTCAGCCAGCCTCCATAGCATGATGAAATTTTTTAGTCTATGATTATGATACAGAGTGAGTCAGAGCTCCTCAACCCTGGGTGTTTTCTGTGTGAGGCGCAAACCTTCCTTCAGATTAAAACCTGGATGTTTCCTGTACCAAGATTACTGCTGAAACCCTCCATGATTTCTGGCGTGTAATTCACGTGTTGACTCTGAATAAAGAATTTGCAAACAAAATATTACCAAGAGAATTAATTTATTCTTTATGCTTAAGTAGCAATCCATGTTGTGTTAAACATCTTAATGCTGCCTGTGTCTTTTAACCAAACTGGGTCCAGAAAATAAAATAAATGGCAGGATTTTTGCAACATTTTATCTAGGCTTGACATGGGTGTTAATGTAGACAAAATGGCTTCTCAGCTCAACAGTGTGTCAGGTTTGAATTAGTGAACAAAGATGATACAATACACACACATACTGTATGTGTGTGTGTTTATGTTTGTATAAATATAAAGCCTGTGTTTCAAAGACTTTCAGCTTGTTGTAATGTCTAGGAATCTAAACATATGTTTGGCCAGTTTATATTTTATAGACTCTTCACACAGAATGATTTACACGCCCATCTGATAATACAGCAATCCAGTCATTTTAAATCTCAAGAATTCACTCGTATCAAAATGCCTTTAGTTGTTGAATGTGTTCGGTCATTTAATGAGAGACACTGTAAACATACAGTGACTATAGAAGACAATGGGATCACACTGTATTTTTTCCACAAATATCAGCACATCTGTTGTATTTCTCAGCAAAATAATCATTTGAAGAAGAACAGATCAAGTTTGTAACCAAAATATATCAGTTTGATGATGAGCATGAGTTTCCTAATTAATTTCTCTTGATTTAATGAACTCAGTCTATCGCAGTGAGGGCTTTAAAATCGAATCCTCATGTTTAGTCTCTTCCAAAACCAAAATGAAGCAAAATTGTACTTGGAGCATTAAAACTAAAAACCTACAGGTATAAGACAAAAGCAAAAGAGGGTTGCTTTCCACAGCAAAGTCACACCAAAACAAAATCTCCACACTCTGAGTCCGGTTTAGTGACGGGTCGACTGGTGGGTTTGATCTCTGAGGTTTCGTAACCTTGTTGGCTGGCATGAGAACTACTGAAATACAAAAGTGGGCGAAGGATCTTGGTCAGTCGCTCTGCTCTCCTCTGGTGTTTCCGTGGGTCAGGAGGAAGCCAGTGTCTTAGAGGACTTGAGTCTGATAGCGGCGCTCAGTCAGTGGAAAACAGGTCTCCGGCAGACGGCAGGGGTGCGAGGCCGCCGGTGACGTTCGGGAGGAGAGACAGATCCGGGAGACTCTGGATGTGCGACTTGAGCTCCTTCCGCACTTGTGTGACACGAGCCAGTTTCTGCTTGTATTCCTGAAATGATAAATCAATCAATCAATGAATGGATCAGACAAAGTTCACTACTATTCAAACTAAGGCTGTAATTGACCCTTCGCAGGGAGTTTGATTGACAAGCGATCTGACCAATCATAATCCGCCATTTTGTCCGACAAAGCAGTCAGGAGAGTTAGTAGATTAACGTTGGAGGATTTGAACTTGAAAAGCGGAGTGTACTGACGTCTAAAAAAACACTCCTTATGTTCATTCATGTTTATTTGATACTATAAATGAACTAGAAGGAAGAGATGATCAGTTCACGAGCAACTTTAAGAGGCTCTACAGCGATCATCATCTGTCAGACACATTAAAGAGCCACAAAATGGTATTTATTGTTTAAATTTCTTTCAAAAATGTCCAAATTTGAAAGTTGAGACTTTGTTTCATATCAAAATTAAGCTGGTCTGTCCTGTCTGTCAGTGTGTTGTGTCCTCTCTGCTCCACGATGTGTTTTTCACTGCGTGAGAACATGGTGTGACGTGAGAGCGGCGTGACTTGTCGGACATAGCGTCTTTGTAAATGGTCAATTGGAAGGAAATGGTCCTTTTTTTATTGAAAGAAATTAAATAAATAATGTATTAAAAGGGATTTAAGGGAATAAAGAGTAAAAAAATAAGAATGATAAAAGCAGTTTAGATCTAATTGTGGTTATGAAGTTATCAATTAAAACTATTTGCAAATAATAAAATATGCATATTAGATTTTAAAATTCTTCTTCTAGTGTTGATTGATGGTCAGCTGGTCTGGTTATCCTAAATTAGATTTATTTGCTTTAAATTATTGTTTGTATATGCCAACTGTGATGTCTGTGTGAGCTTGCTGCAAAACTACTTTCCCTACAGGGATAAATAAACACCACTACTACTATATTTTGTATATGTATACTTTAAATATGTATTTTTTAAAATATGCACACATTCACTCTTATTCGTATGTCTAATACTTTGAAATCACAAAACGTTTCTTGTCTCATCACATTTAGTTATGAATTACATGAATCATGTAAATTATAGCATATTTTCAATTTAATACAGTGATTATTTAAATTTTTTTTTAAAGCTGAATAGTTTGAGTCACTGGATATTACGCTCAGTCATAATATTTATATTGTAAAACAGTAGCCAAATATTAAACGTTTCGCTATCCACTCTTTCACTGTTAAAACTAAAGCATCACGTTGGAATTCACACTAGTCTTCAGTCTGTTGTAATAATATTTTCTCAATATTACATTATATTATTAAATCAATGCAGCCTTGGTAAGTATGAGTAAGAACTTGGTAAGTTCAATATTAAGTTAAATATCTTACAAACCTCATACTTTTGAATGGTAGTGTTTTTCAGAAACACTTAAAGGAAAATTAATTAATGCATAAAACCAAAAATGTCTTTGCAAACACATTTGACTTGCTTTCATCCATGAAACACACAAAAAAAAAGCGTTACAGAATATCAGAACTTGTTTTCAAGCTCCAAAAATGAGAAAAAGTACCATAAGAATTTCAAAAGTATCATAAAAGTTGTACATATGACATGTCGCTATATTCAAAGTCTTCTGAAACCAGTTTTTGTGTGAGGAATTAAAACCAAATTTAGAAATCAAGCAAAATTAGAAGAAGAAAAAAAGGCAGAGGGCAGATTTATCAGTGAATAATGATTTAATGTTGGTCTTTTTGTCACACAAATATATTGGATGACTTCAAAAAGCTTGGAATATAGCACATAAGTCATATGGACTACTTTTATATTATTATTTTGTCTATTTTTGAAGCTGGAAGGTTAAAAAAATAAAATAATCACAGGACCAGCTCTGATATTCAGCAGAACTTCTCCCATGGAAGAAAGAAAATCACACTGGTTTGAGAAAGAAAGGCACAGTGTTTTTCCTTAAATCATTTATGAGTGTCTCTGGTACCTCGAGTTTCTTCTCCCTCTCGTTGAGCGCCTCCTTCTGGCTCTGGATGTATTCTGTGAGCATTCGGGCCAGCTGTCTGCGGTCCTCCAGCTCTGCGGCCAGCCGTCCGTTATACTCGGCCAGCAGAAGACAAGCCTCGTCCACCGTCTTCGACAGCTTATCTGCCGCCTGTTTATCTGCAGAGCACAGGAGGGTTTCATCAGTCAGAGTCAGGGACCGTTCACGCAGAACTAGGGGTGAATCGTGAGGGAATTTACCCAACGATTAATATTACACCTGTGACTACACCGGCGTTACACTGCAGAAAATGCTTTTCTTACTTAGTATTTCTGTCTTGTTTCCAGTCCAAATATCAAACATTTCTTAAATCAAGATCCATTTACTGAAGCAGTAAAATGACATGAGATATTAAGTCTTGTTTTCTGGGAAAATAAATAAAAATGAAGTGAGTTTTTGCTTAAAACAAGCAGAATGATCTGCCAATGGGGTCAGAATAATATCTTGTTTCGGTTTGAATTAACATTATTTTTCTGACACCATTGGCAGATTATTTAGCTTTTTTTTAGCATCAACTTCATTTTGATTAATTCCCCCAGAAAACAGGACATAATATCTGATGTCATTTTACTCATCTAGTAAAGGCATCTTGATTTAAGAATTTTTTGATATTTGGACTGAAAACGAGACAAAAAAACTAAATTTTTTGCAGTGTACCGATTACACCACACATCTTACAAGAAAAGATATTTGTCAATGATCTGTGTGTTTACTTTGATCTTTAATGTTAGTTCTTTACACGGTTCCCTTTCTTTGGACAAAGCGAATGCTTGAAAAAGGGGCGATTAAACACAGGACGGGTCACGGCTAGGACAACTGACAGGTTTCACACCGGACGCGTCACATTCAGTTCAAAGCGCCAGTCCAAAACACTTAATCTGGTTGCACTTTATTTTACAGTACGTGTACTTAGCTAAGAAAGTACTGCGTTATATAAGATACCTGCATTGGTTAAGGTTAGGTTGAGGGTTAGTACCCAATTATTGTAATAACTATAAGTACACAGTATGTCCATGGGGAACAGGACTGTAAAATAAAGCGCTACCGTTAATCTAATCACCAAACAGGCAAAAGTTCAATTCAAGAACGAACAAAGTGGAGTCAACGAGTTTGAAGTTCAGTGTTTGAAAAAAACAGAGCAAATGGAAAGAAAAAGGGTGATGTATATTATTATAGCTCTCTCTATGAAGCATATAGACTTCATTCAAGCTAATGAAGCGCCATTTTGACGGAGAACCCAGAAGAGAAGAGATTGTTGAATAAAGTTGTTTTTGCACACAAAAAGTATTCTCGTCGCTTCATAACATTAAGGTTGAGCCACTGGAGTCACATGGACTATTTTAACAATGTCTTTACTAACTTTCTGAGAGTTGAAAGTTGCACTGACGTTGCTGTCAATGGAGGGACAGAAAGCTCTCAGATTTCATCAAAAAATATCTTAATTTGTGTTCTGAAGATGAACGAAGGTGTTACGGGGTTGGATTTGGAATCACATGAGGGAGAGTAATTACTGACAGCATTTTCATTTTTGGGTAAACTATCCTTTTAATCAGGGGTGTAACGGTTCACAAAATTCACGGTTCGGTACATTTTCGATCCAGCATAAAGAAAGAAATGCCAGAGAAATTTCCTTGATTTAAAAAAAAATATATTTATTAAAAGAAAAAGTATTTTTAAATAAGTATGAGTTTTCCTACATCTTGAAACTTTTAGTTTTATAAATGGGGGAAATCTTTGAAGGATGAACAAACAATGTTTTGGTCATCACATTAAAAATTAAATTTAAATATGATTATTATTTGAGTTTTGAAGTGCTGGAAAAAGATGTGTGACGTACTTGAGGCACTGTACTATTCCTGCCAGACTTCCATGGTCACAGTGAGTGTCACTACAGTAAAGCCATGGTGAATGTTGCTGATCTGTGGACTTAAAGCCTATAACTAGTTCATTCATGGCACAATGTTTCTCCTGGTTTCCACGTCAGCGCCGATCCATTAATACAGAAATGTGAATGTTTCTCACTAGATCTCGCAGCGATGTTATTACTTCAGTCTTGAATTCAAAAGCTTTCTTTACTGGATCTCTTAGTGCTGTGTAGGAACAACATTTTCAAGTTTGTAATGCGTTCTGAACCGAAAGCCTCTCTTCGAACGGTTCAATGCGAATACGTGTATCGTTACACCCCTACTTTTAATACGTTTACATGGAAAACAAGGGAATTCTGGGTGAATGCACCCTAACATGTTGACCCGTGAGGACTCACCTGTGATCTTCTCTAGAAGGGAAACGTCCTGCACTTCCTGTGGAAGTGATGCGATCTTCTGTCTCACGGCCGCGTCTCCAGATGCCGCGTTCTCTAGATCCTGCAGCGCTTTCACCAGATCCTCCGTCTGCGGGATCAGGACATTCATCACAATCAATCACACTCATCTCCACTAATCTGGAGAGACGCAGCTCTAAAATCTGATCAGAATGGCATCATCGCAATAATAATAGTGGAAACAAATACCATAATTATATTATTTTTTCCCATAATTGATCAAAGAATCAAGGGTTAGAATCAGGGGTTGAAATTACTGTAACTTTTTCCCTCACTGGCCAATTTGGCTACAAAATTTTAAGTTACTGGCCATTCAACACTTCTACCAGCCAAAAAAGAGAAAAGAAATATATATATATAAATATATATATATAATTTGGATACCTTGGTAATCCAGAGTTCTCACGAGAGCACAAGTTGAATTTGCTCAGTGAGTTTATGCTCATTAAATATGCCCCTCTATCTGAGCTGCACCAATCACATCGGGTTATCTGATATATGCGAGCCAGAGGCGAGATGACGACAGCACTGTGACGTCGAAGTCATTAGTAAACATTGCGAGATGCCTATGAATGAATGTTTGAAACGGCTTTGGCCGCTACAGTGAGCGAGTTAGACTTTGGCTTTTTATCTAAAAGAGGAACAGAAGACGGCGCTCGAATCCTTCCTTTGCAAGAAGGACGCTTTTGCTGTTTTGCCGACCGGATACGGCAAGAGTCTAATCCACCAGTTAGCTCCACTGGTAGCTAAGCGTATGGGGTTTATGGTTGTGATTGGTCGTAGTGTTATCCAATTGCGTGCAGTGAGATTTTCAAATGCATGCTTGGTGCCGCCCCTCGAGCTGGCCGATTTTCATTAGTCGACGCTAGACCATTAATCTTTTAGATTTAGGTCTGGATTTACAGGCTATAATTTGGATTTTATACATTAATTTCTCATTTCTTATTCAAACTAAATCCCGTCATCCAGCCGTCTCCTCCTTCCTCTTTCATCCTCATCACCATAAATTTTCAGTGAACAGAATTAATACAGTACAAAGAACATAAAAAATGTCTTTTCTGTTAACCAAAAGCTTTTTAATCTTCGCTATTGCTTCAATGCAAATGAACAAGCGTGCCGTTATTTGTTGTATCGTAAAGGTCATGTTTAAGTAAGTCCTATATGAGCAGATTCTGTGCAAATACACTGTGTTTAATATATCATGATGACTCGAGTTGAGTATTTGCTATAAATCTGTGCAGATTTGCTTACACAAACTTCCCCAGCAAAGTGAGTAAATATAATAAGTAACGCCAAATTGTCTGGTGATTTGCCAGAGTTACCCGCCACAGTGGATTTTAACCCGCATTTGGTGTCCATTTCAAACCCTGGTTAGACTCATGTTTCTTTGAGTCGGTGTAAATCATACCAGCTGTGGAGCGGCTGCGTCCGTCTCATGAGGAGAGTACTGAACTCTGTAATCATCATCTTCCTCCTCCTCTTCCTCCTGCACCTTCTGGTAGCTTCTCTTCAAGTTTTTCCTATCATCTGCCACAAAAGAGCATGCAGCCGTTACTTCACACACACTCACCCTTTATTCAGACTGTTTTAGAGTGTTAGAATAATAGTGCAGTGATGAAACACATGATGTAGTGACAGAAATAAAATCTCTCTCATATTTGAGCTTCTTCTTCTTCTGTCTAGATTGCAGCTCTGCTCGTCAAATAACTGCACCAGGTGCATCCTGGGATACTTTTAAAGAACCATTACAGGAAGAACGTGATGAGCACGTAAAAGCATCATGCTTTTAAAACAATTCTAGATTTTAATGAAATTCAAAGCTAATTTCAATTATTTTAGCAAAAACTTTCAGATGAAAACATCTTCAAGATCATGAGAGATAAAAACTTTAGTCTGTTTAGTGATGCATACATCATTTCTGCAGTGTGTATATTGTGCACAGTATGCACATTTTATTTTTCTCCCAGGTTTAATTGGTTTTACGCACAAAAAAGTGCAAAATACCCATCCAGCACACTATAATATGATTTGTGACACTCTGATTCTAACTTTGAATACTATTTAGGACGGATAGTATGTGATTTGGGACGCAGCGTATGAATTCAGACATATGTTGGCGCACTGTTTTTCGCATACGATTATATAATAAGGAAGTATTCGATTTCGGATGCAGTATTAATCTTTTTGACTCATTTGACTAGACTGTCAGACGTTAAGACAGACACAAATAACCATGATTAAATGCACTGTGAACATTTTGGATATTGGATTTTTCTATGCTTTGTTGCTGTTATCATTTTTTTTTGTGCTTAAAAACCGATAAACAAATCTGGGAGAAAGGGGACATTTGCATAATGCAATGAGCACAATGCACATACTTCAAAGTATTATGGGTAGCATGACACACTAAACAAACACTTCCAGTCAAATGTTTGGCAGTACACAGTCTATGCTGTGTATTTTGCAGTGTGCTGGTGTTACTCTGACCTGTGGGCTTGTGTTTGGGACTGTCCGAGTCCTCGATGGCCAGTTTGAGCTGCTGGATGAAGTCTGGACGGTAGAGGCTTCGCTCCTGCCAGATATTCAGCAACCTCTCCATGTGCTTCTTTCCACCGTCATCTCCATCTCTGCCAGAGAAACACACACAGCACACATGAGAAAGGACAAAACCCTGCCGATGAACGCGTGAAGCACATGTGAAGGGGAGCTTACCTGGCCACGTGTGAGCAGGCATCCACCAGGACGCCTTCGAAGTCTTTGGTGAACTCAGGACCCTTTTTCTTACTGTTCTGAATCACGTCATTAGCCAGATACAGGAACGTCAACTTCCTGTTTCTTTTAGCTGAACAACAAACACATTTTATTCCATTTAATCATCATTAACTTTAAAACGTTTCAGTTTAAATGTTTGAGCATTTCAGTCATTTTTGAAGCCTAACCATTGTCTACACAAACAAGATGATGACTTGTGCAAACTAAACTCAGACAGTCAAGGTTTGGTCTTAGGCTGTGTTCACACTTGTGATTCGGTTCGCTTGGTTTCTTTGGCCAGACCAAAACAAATTTAGTCCTGGTCCGCTTAGCGTTCACATTTGCATTTTAACACCGAACCTAAAGGCATAGAGATACGTTCACAACCTGACTGATTGGCTTTTTCTATGAATATTTTGAGATGAAACGTACAGAAGATCCCAAACAATGCTGTATTCAGGGCAAAATGCGCTTGCTGTATGTGTGTAGCAACATATGATGGTATATTGACCAGCTGAGAACTTGTGAAGAACTTTTAAATTGTGTAAAAGAGTCAAAAAAGCATCAGGAATCCCTCCGTCACACACACACACACACACACACACTCAGATCTGCTGTGAGGAGACGCGGTTCTGATGCTGGTACTGAACTGTGATGGGCACCATCACGACTATGATGAGAGAAAAATAGTTTTGTCCTTTTTTAGAGTCGCATCCTGTGACATCACCTCCTGTTTTTGGTCCGTTTACAAGTTTTTGGTCCATCTTGCGTACATATTTCATTCAAACCGCATCAGAGTTGGTTTGGAAGCAAACTGAGGTTCACACTTGGCATGTTTGATTCGATTAAAACAAACTCTGGTTTGATTGCTCTGTTAGTGCGGTTCATTTGAGTAAATGTCAACGCTGACATCCAAACCCTGGTGCCACCAAACAAACAAGATGGGTCTCAGTCCACTTCCAAACCATCTCTGGTGCGATTCCAGTGACATATGAACGCAACACAGACCAAAGACATGTAAACAAACCAAAAACAGGAAGATGCGACCCTACAAAGAGTTTTTTTTTCTCGTCATAGTCGTGATGTTGCCCATCACAGTTCAGTATAGGCATCAGAACCAGGTCTCCTCACAGCAGATCTGTGTGTGTGTGTGTGTGTGTGTGTGTGTGTGTGTGTGTGTGTGTGTGTGTGTGTGTGTGTGTGTGTGTGTGACGGACGCTGTTTTGACTCCTTTACACATTTTATAAGCTCTTCACAAGTTCTCAGATTGTCAAAATACCATCATATGTAGCTACACACATACAGCAAGCTCATTTATCCCAGAACACAGCATTGCTCTGGATGTTTGGTTAATTCAGTCACAAAATATATGTAATAAAAGCCAATCAATCAGGTTGTGAACATACAGTATCCCTAAGCAATTAGGTTCAGTATCTTTAGGTTCTGTGTTTTTAGGTTCGGTGTTAAAAATGCAAATGTGAACGCTAAGCGGATCAGGACTAATTTTTTTTTTTTTTTTTTGTCCGGACCAAATGAACCGAACCTCAAGTATTATACCCCAAAACACGTTTTCAGCTTCTCAGTGCGCTTGTTTGGTGGCACCAGGGTTCAGATGGCAGCGTTCACACTTCACTAACAGAGCAAACGCACCACACATGCCAAGTGTGAACACAGCCTCACTGTGAGCCTGAAACCGCAGCTGACAGCAGTGACACGGTCTCGTACCTTTCTTCAGCTCTCTGTGCCACACACGCACGATGAGCGATGAATGTTTGCGGTGATGAATGATCCACAGAGACAGAGTCTGAACGCTCTGCTGCGAGTTACTCAGTTCAGACAGCTTCTTCTCCAGCGCGGACTCGGAGAACGACGACATGCTGATCGCTCTCTCTCTCTCCAAACAACCCTGAGGAAACACGTCAGGTTAGAAACAGGGCTCCTCCTGCCACACAGATGCATTTTACCTACTCTAATGTTGTCGCCAAAACATGCAGCTCGTGGGAAAAGGTGGACCCTAATATTCATTATAATATAATATATAAAGAATATGGGTAGTTGGTTTGATATGTCATAAAGGACACTGATAAATGTTTGTTATTCTGCATCTGAAACTACTTTAAAAATAAAACTTTTGTCTAATTCTTTTATTATATTACATTACATTATATTATTACTTAGACAAGGAACATTTGCATTTTTATTTACTTTTACTGCAGGGCCATTTAAAATGGACTACTGGGAAAAATGTTTAAAATGGTGCTAAAATATACACATTCTCTCATACGGTTACATGCATTTTAATCTAGAAGCTTGATATTAAATAAAAATGCAATAATAATGTTAAATTCTATCAGTCACCTAATCTCATACATACACATTATGCATGTATTTGACGTGAAATATTGTGGTGTAATATACTATACACCATCTTAAACTACTACTAAAAGCTTTTAGATTAATTTTAAATCATTAATATGCATGCAGGATTCATGACCTACTTGTATTAGAGAGACCACATGGAGAATTTGTTCTTTTAAAAATAACCTCATATAGTAAAACATCGTGTATATATAACGATACAGTCTGGTTGCATATGTGTGTGTGATTAATAAATGAGATATTAGAGAGTTTGAACTCCATGCATAGTCCCGAGTTATTGATTAGTTGTAATGCATCATTTCTGAGACATGCAATAAGCAAGATCAATACAGAAAAAGCAAATTAAGCAGATTACAGAAACTAATCAAGCCAACAGCTAAAAATAAAGGTAAATACATTCTCACCTGTCAGCAGTTTTAGTTGGCTAATCTGGATTTAACTTCAATATGGCACAACACACGCGGAAACCCCTCAAATACCAGCTACCGCGGATTAGAAGGGTAGTTTAAGTCAAAATATTAATAAATCGAGTTAATAAGGTACAAACCTCTGTATATATTCCTCGAAACTTTTGGAGAATGTTTGAACACGATGGGATTTTGTTGCAAGTTGGGTTGATAAACAAACGAGCGTCGCGCGCGTGACGTCATTGGGACGCGACATCATGCTGGATGTGTCTTGTACAGCACTGTATTCTTCACTTCAATAGTTGTGTCGCTCTGAATAGAAATAGCAATAATTCGCAAGTGATGTCTGTTTTTGTTTCTTACAAAAGGGGTTTATGAGTCCCAGCCTTTGTTTGATAGCAGGTATAGAGGATTATTTTTCTCTATATGGACTGATATGGTAATTTTATCTTTAATAAAAATGAAACAGGAGTTGAATGTCATGTTAAAAGCTTGAAACTGCATATGTGCTGCTGCTGCTGCTGACATGACTTCGCTGGACTGAACCACACGGAGTAAGTATTATGGGGATTTTCAGGGGAGGGGCTGTAAATAAATATTCAATATGTTTTTTTTTTCCTTTACTCATATTAAAATTAAACTTGACCATTAGACAAGTTGCATTGCACTTAACAGCTTCAAGGTTTAAATATGCTGATTATGCATCATTTTATTAATCATGCACACACAAACAAATATGATATACAGGAAATTGCACGTTTTAGGCTAATGTGATTTATAGTTGGTAGGCTAATTGTCAAACTTTTCTCTCTCTCTCTCTCTCTCTCTCTCTCTCTCTCTCTCTCTCTCTCTCTCTCTCTCTATCTCTCTCTCTCTCTTTCTTTTTGCCTGTTTGTTTGCATTTGCTAGACTATATAACCAAAATGTATCTTCAAGAAATCAGTCAATGAATGCTAACTGATGCTAATTAATACTTTGTTTAATTGCCATATGATTTGTAAAATCAATTAATATTTCTAACTATTGTTTTGGATATGTTCTGAAAGTCATAGGTCAGAAAAGCAAACTGTTAAGTCCCCACTGCATAATTTCAATGCCCGATACACATTGCACGATTTTGGGCTGTCCCAGATGAAAGATGACCAATCGTGGTGATTTCTGTGGTTGTGTCTCCTAAACGTTGGATCTACATCGAGGTTTGATGTAGACCTTTGTCATGGTCTTGCGACAATTTTCAGAAGGTGTCAGAAATTTTGCATAATCAGGATAGTGTGTTTGCAGCTGTATGACCTACGTCTACTGACTAGCCAATAAAAATCCAACATGAAATGGTGTTTTGATCAACGCGACATGGCGCTAAAACTTAAAACTACTTACTTCAAGCTCCATTTGCAACACATGCCAAGTTGGCCTCTTTTCCCTAGAAATGGCCGCGTCCATATTCTCCTCTTTCGCTTCCTCCTCTTTTTTTCATCGCACATAAAACCACAATTGCCAAAGTGTGGTGCATCTTGCTCTATTACCAGTAGCACATGCTAATGACGTTTTATTCTTCTATACTAACCTACTATTCAATAGGTTTCATCATCGTACAGTCTATATACATATCGTACCCAAGTTTATTAGATCCATGTTGTAGAGTGTGTTTTGTAATTATCTTATAGGATTGCCGAAAGCAGTCTTTAGCAGGCATAATATTGAAATAACTTTTCTCTTTGTCATAAATTCCCTCATGATGACTTTTATAATCTTCCTTTGCAGATCTCATATTCCATACATGGAGAATGGCTGAACATCAGATCGAAGACCCAAAGATTGCATTTGCATATCTCCGCCCATCATGTGTCCTCCTGACCAAAGAACCAACATCCGCGAACGTAGAAGCTCTTAGCGCCAATCTCCGGGGTATAAGCGATGGAGCTCTCCAACAGCTCCAGGACTATGTACTGTTTCCCCTCAGATTTGTCCTCAAAACCCCTGGCTCCAAGCGGGAGGGGTTTATTGAGGCGGTCATGGAAACCATGACGTATGTGCTGGAGAACACATGCGTACAGAGTTGGGATTCTCTTCGGGATCTTTTCTCTGAGTTGTGCCTTTGTCTTTGTTCCCCAAAAGACCCGGGAAAGCCCGCCATGTCCTCCGAGGAGCTAAAGCTGGCCGTCCTCAGATGCCTGGACACCCTCTTGCACTCGGCCTACGGTGACATTGTTTTTAAACTCTACGAGCCAAGCATGTTGCCCGGACTTGGAGCAGCCGTGTCGCTACTTCTGGCACTTGCAGAGCATGAAAAGGCAAGGGGAGTTCAATTGGCTTCACTTAAATGTCTCCTTTCTTTATTTCTACAATGCAACTGCAAGGAGGAACACATTGAGCCAGGGCAAAACGAGAGGTATCTTCTTGGACGTGCCCTCGCCACATTTTTGCCTGGTATTTCTCGAGCCCTGAGTGAGGTAATAAGCGGAGACATAAGACAAGGCCATGCAGTCACGATGAAGGCCATGAGGGTTTGGTACAAAGCGGTAGGTCTGGTAATGGCTGATGAGCAGCTTCAGAAGACAGACATTGACAGGGCAGCTGGGGATCTGGGGAAGGTTGAGGAGCTGGTTGTGAAGAGGACTCCATCTTGGCGCAAAGCCACTTCCCAGCGCCTTGCCATAGTCTTACAAAAGATAATTTCTTGCACTTCTTCCCACCCGCACTGGAGAATCAGGCTTGAGTTGGTCAATCTATCCCATCTTCTCCTTTCTCAGTGCAGCCAGTCTGTGGGTGAATGTGTTGGTCCTCTACTGGAAGCATTGGTAGGTGCCATCAACGACGAGGAGCCTGAGGTTAAGAGCAGGTGCAATGCTGCATTGAATGAAATTGCACAAAAAGGTCAAACCAATGGCGGACAGGACTTTACAGACGTTCTTTCTGAAAACCTCCACAGCTTGGCGTCATCCTTACCTCGACTCATGAGAACGTCTGATGACCAACGCAAGCTCTTTGTCCTTAACGTGTTCCTTGGGTACCTCAAGATTCTGGGACCTAAAGTTGATGCAGTACTAAGGTCATCAGTCCATCTTGAGCGTATCTCCAAAGCATTGATGCAGGTGATGGAGCTTGACGTTACGGATGTGAAAATCATTGAGGAGAGAACTCTTAAGTCTTCAACAGACCTGGGACCTGATGTGCACCAAGTCCCATCCCAGAGGAAATATTTCCTCTACTTCACAGACGAAAGGATATTCTCAGCGCTCGGGAAGATCTGCCGCATGTTGGGATACTACGGAAACCTCTACCTTCTTGTTGACCGTTTTATGGAATTGTACAAGGAGTCCTCGGTTTACAGAAAGCAAGCTGCTTTGGTCCTCAATGAGGTAATTGTTGGTGCTGCAGGCATTGGCGTAGAGACGGACAACTCTAGGATTGATAGTTCAGGAATAAACCAGTCTAGAACAAATCAAGAAGACTTGAAATCTTCAGTCATGTCTATCATCGAGGAGTACATCAGTTTGAGCAACTGGCATCTCCCTACAGTCTCAGAGGCCTTGGAAGGGAAACTTGAGACTACAACCTCCTTAGTGTCCAGTTATCCAGAACAAAATGGTCTCCAACTGCTTCCAGCATCCAAAACCCCAACGCTCCACCAACTCAACGGCAACATCTGGCAAATCTGTATCCAGCTGGAGGGTATCGGAGGCTTCGCCCTGGCTTTAGGCACTGATTTCCGTCTGCTTCTCATGACATCCCTATACCCTGTACTGGAGAAGGCCGGAGATGAGTCGCTTCTCGTCAGCCAAGCGGCTTTCAACGCAATGTGCGACCTCTGCAAGGCTTGCGATTACAGTTCTCCCAAGGAGCTGGTCATCAAGAATGCAGACTACCTCCTCAATGACGTTTCTCTAAACCTCGGCAGACCCAGCATTCACCCTCACGCTCCGAGAGTTCTTGCGGTCATGTTCACTCACTCGGATGCCAGTCTGCTGCCTCTAGTGGCCGATGTGGTGCAGGACGTGCTAACGGCACTTGATCTCAGCTATGACCAGAAAACGCCACAGTTCTGTAGTGTGCTGCACTTACTCATGAAGGCACTTGGTGAGTCTTACTTAAATTTACTTACTTACCCCTCTGGTGCTCTTCGCGTGTCAGTCAAAAATGACCGAATTTTTTATTTTATTTTCAATGAAATGAATGTACAATATTTTAGTTTGATATTGATTAATATTTTGTATTTTGGGGGGATTTTTTTTTAATACTAAATTATATGTACGCTGTATTTATAATCCAATTATTAATTTTTTTGAGCAAAGACTTGAAAATTAAATTTCCAACTTAAACTGTCGTAAATCTTAAATGCTTTAGAGCACAGACTTAAGTTTGATCTCGTTTTGTTATAAAAAATGCACAAAAATACTATTTAGCAAGTGCCAACGCCTTTGACAAGTTTCGTACCATTGCAATGAAATAAAAAATTCTTAAAAAATAAAATAAATTGTTTTAGTCAGAGGGTTGGAACAATCCTACTATTATGTATTAGTTGCAATATGTACTCTTTGGAGTTTAAAAAAGACAAATGTGTTTTACCACAGTGAGATGGTTCCCAGCTACTATGGGACACCAGAAGCCATCCAGCAAAGACACCCAGAATAAAGAGTGTGTGAACTTGAGGCAGTTTCTCCTCGACTATAAGAAGCAGAAGGAGCTTGCTGAAGGCATTGGGGTAGAGGAGGAAGATCCTAATGAACTAGGTTTGTAATTTTGATTTACTTATGTTTGTTCTGCACCCCTAACTTTGAGTTAAACTTCAATGTAAATGCTGTTACCTTTCTAAGCAATCATAATTACCTGGATGATAAAACTGGGAATTCAGCCAAATCTAGCAGGGTTGTTGTCCATTCGAACCTGAATTGAGAAATTTCTGTTTACTTGTATACTTCCCAATATTTAATGAGACTTTTTCGGACCGTTATTTCCCAGGATGTGTTATCTGTGTTGACTTGCTTTGAAATGCAGTTCAGTAATTTCTGTCATTCAAATTTGAATTCTACTTAAACTTCTAGTGGGGTGTGGCCAATTCAATTCAAATTTACACTCTTGAACTAAAAGGGAGCAAATTCTTCAATTTGGCAGAATGCTGCAGACCCCTGATATCTAGAGACCAAAATATCACAGAAACTTGTGAGCTGTTTACTTGGACCAGTAAGTTAAGTAATGCCCTAAAAGACGTATGGTTAAAGGTTCACAAAAACTGTACTGTTGATTAAAATGCTAAATTTGATATTACATTTGGTGTGGAAATCAATTGGCATGGGCTTGGTGCTGGTAACCCAATGCACAAGACAATAGTGACACCAGAATAAAAATATTCATGATTCTGAAGCTGAAAATACAGAATTATTTTAGACAGATATGCTTGCAGTCTGACACTGATAATAATGTAGGCCACTTTTTACTGGTGACATAAGAAATTTGGCATTATCAGAACCCACAAATATTCCCCCATTTCATCATTATACATTATATTCAACATTACATAGTAGTTTAATGTAGTTAACTTAAAATTTTTCTCACACAGTCATTTTCATTTTGGGTGAACTATACACAATACAGATTGTCACTATCCACGATACATATTGTTGCGTTTTTGTATTGCGATATATTGCGATTACCCCTACGTAAAAAACCCATTCAGAACATCCTACCAACCACATAGCAACGCCATAGCAACCACCCAGAAGAAGATGGCTATCACCTTGCAACATTCTGTTATAATCACGCTTTACAGTTCCTGCTTGTAATTTAATTCTTGCACAGCAGATGACAGTATTGATCCAGTATAAGCGATTAGAACAGTTGCGCTCCTTCTTCTGAAGGTTTCTTCATAACTGCAGACCTGAAACAGGGGTAGTCACTTCTCCTGGAACAAGCTGCAGTAAGTGCTTTGCATAAGGGTAGAGATGTAATAATAGAGCAGAATTATGATCACTCCAGCATCTTTAATCATCCTCATGCTGAGACTTTCAACTCTGGGCTCAGGTTTCTGATCATTAAGCCAACACCACACAGAGTCAGAATTCCCTGAATGATCTGTTATTATGGCTTCAGCTGTTTGTGTTTGCATGATTATATGTTCACAGGGGCCAGACTAGTCTAATGCACATTGAACTTTCCTAAGGCGACGTAAAATGGCCAATTCGATTTTCTAATTTTATTTTCATCACCTGTCCAGACGCTCCTCCACCAGCGTCTGCTTCTGATGAGGACATGGAAGGTCCTGCTGAGAAAAAAGAGCTTCCTCTTCATATCCAGATTGCAAAAGACGTGATGGAGCGATGCATTCACCTGCTCTCCGACTCCAACCTGAGAACCCGACTCAAGGTTGTAAAATCAGTTTTTAAAATGTTAAAATACTTGCATCGCTGCAGGCCCGTTTCCCTTGAGACGAGCACTTGACTAGTAAAATGTGCATGTGCCTTTACAGGTGTTGGACATCCTGGAGCTGTGTGTGTGCGTTTTATGTGAGCGAGAGGACGAGCTTCTTCCCATGGTGCACCGGTGCTGGCCTGCTCTCCTCCACCGTCTCACCGACGATGACCCTCTCGCTGTACCACGAGCATTCAAGGTGAGACCCTGTCCTTCCATCCACACAGCTACACAACATTTAGGAAACTATGACTATGCGTTTTAAAAATGGTGTTTTAAAAGGCCATGGAAATGAATGAAACATTAAAAGTCATGTATATTTCTATAGGATCTTTTAGTTTTATGATTTGCAAATGCATAGGTCAAAACAAAATGACAAATTACTAGCGAACTAAGATGACTAGATCTGAAACTAAATGGATGTAAAAGTGTGTAAAAACTGTAGTTGGATATTGTTGCATTGACTATTCTATCATCTATTCTTTTGAACTTTCCATTCATCAAAGAATCAGCAGCTCAATATTTTTCAACATTGATTATAGTAAAAGTTTCTTGAGCAGCAAATCAGAATATTAGAAGGATCATGTGACTCTGAAGACTGGAGTAATGATGCTGAAAATTCACAGGAATAAATTACATTTTACAATATATTCACAAGGAAACTACGGAAGAGGATTAGGGCCAAGCAATAATAAAAAAATAAAACCATTTCGAGATTAAAGTCTTTAGATTAAAATGAGTTTATTCTCAAGATTGTATTTCAACTTTTTTTTTCTTGCATTATAATGACTTTAATCTCGAGATGTTTTTATTTTTTTATCATTGCTTGGTCCTAATCCTCTTCCGTAGAAAACAGCTATTTTAAATTGTAATAATATTTCACAATATGATCGAATATGCAACCTATAAACATTTCTTCTTTGAAAAGCATAAAAAAAACGTAGTCTCCAAATCTTTGAACGTTAGTGCATATTAACTGGAATACTACTATAGATCATCAGTTCCTCCATGAATCTCTCTCTCAGGTGCTGTGTGTTCTTGGGCAGTCGTGTGGAGATTTCCTCAGGAAGCGCGTGTCTAAAGAGGTTCTTCCCCGTCTCACCTCCTCTCTGATGAAGCAGGCGGAGATCAGCGCTCGCTCCGGGCCCGCATACACACACACACTGGCGTACAAACTCCAGCTCGCTGTGCTGCAGGGTCTCGGACCTCTGTGTGTCTCACTGGACCTCAGTAAGTCTGGAGGACATCAGTGTCTACTGTATTACTGTCAACATCAATGAAACTATAGATATAATCAACAGGGGGACTTTTTCCTTTAAATCCTCGCTTATCAGGCTTATGCTACTCTGAATAATGCCTGAACTTCGTATTTTGAGCACTTCTTGCGTTGTTTCTTGCCTCTTCATGATGACTCGCTTAATTTAGTCCTAATTTGTTAGTCGCTTTGGACAAAAGCGTCTGCTAAATGACTAAATGTAAATGTAGGACTGTGACAGTATTGCAGGTCTGCCAGTTATTGTTTAATATGTGTAACAAAAAATTGAAAACATGCTTAAACAAAAACATTACTTTATCTCCAATGCTAAGGTTAAAAAGCTAAGATTCAGCGAATTGTTGCATTGTTTGTCCCACATTAAAATATATTAGGTCAAATTAAAATGTGATGTACAAGTACATGGCTGTGTACAATTATAATTGTAGTTTAATGGAAGTGCAGCGTCAGCATCATAACAAATCACATAAATGTATGAATACGGTACTGTACGGTATTATAGCTTAAAATGCAACACTCAGTCCTAAAAAACATTTAAAACCTATCATGTATATCATTTATATATTAAGTTTAACTGTTCATTTGTAACATAATCTGCCCGAATCAGCCTAAGAACATAAAACGCATCTACTTTCATTAATGTGCTGAATGTCTGAAAGAGGATAATCAGCTAGAAAAAGTATGATGGGAACTTGTTTAGCATTTAAAGTGAGCTTTGATATTTAATTTTAATATTATTTTTCATTGCCTGCATGACCTTGGTTACATACAGAAACCTCTAAAGAGGTCTTGGCAGTGGAAAAAAATTATATCTCAAAGTTTTGATTTCCCCAGGTAACTTTGCTTTATCTCACTAAACCAGTGATGAGAATGCTAAAAAAGAACAAGAAGGAAAAACTCTATTACAATGATTTTGAGAGAGAACACAAAATGTGTGCGCAAACTCAAAGTTTCTCAGCATTCCTTCCAAAAAGTTTTTTTTGCAGTGATGTAATAGAAGAACCATTTTGGGTTCCCTGAAGAACCTTTCAGTGAACACTTCTAAAAAGAACCAAGAACCTTTCTTTCTGTCAGCTGTAGTGATTTATCACATAGCAATAAATCAAACTAATTAATTAATTAGACTATTTTGAAATGATCGGCTTTGAAAAAATAAAATTATATATATATATATGAAGAGTTCAGATGCAAAAGCCTCTAAGTGCCATCTGAAATTTTCTTCTAGAATGATCATTTTTATAAAGCTCGTACATTTAAGTTCAGTAATTTCACTTAAATGACAATTAATAGGTAATTTGAGGCTTTTGCACTTAGAGGCTTTTGCATCTGAACTCTTCATATATATATATAATAAAATATTTACGGCAAATATAGCTAAGTTTATTAATCGGACTGACAGATAAGTTGGTATATATAAAATATTAGCAATTATAATTTAATATAATGGTAATTATATAAAATGTTATACACACATTTTCAAACAAATAAATTATATATTTTTTTCACCTCATTTAACAAAAATAATTCATAATTTTTATATATAAATATGAAAGAAATTGTTAAAAAATTACAAGCGAATGCTATATGTTTTTTTATTCACTTTTTTTGTAAACCTTTTAGTGAACAGCTCTAAAAAGAAACTTTTTTGTTAATGACATTTTTTCCACTATAAAGAACCTTTATTTTTAAAGAGTGAGGGGAATGCAGATTTTTTGTGAGCAATTTTTTGTGTAATATATATATATATATATATATTCTATTAACATGTCTCCTTAGGCTCTCTGTAGTTGCATCAGCAGAAAAGGTAACCATATTTTTAAAGGCTCTTAACTCATGAATGATGCACACAATAACATCATGCATCTGCGAGCGCGCCGCGAGCACTAGATGGCAGACTCGCGTCAGTGTTTCGCCACGGCTGCAGTGAACATGTCAAAGTCAATCTCAGTGTTCACGATGAAGTCGTGTTCCTGCTGATGTCACATCACAGCTCCATCTGAAACCCCAGAGCTTCTCTGACAGACACCATCATGCGTTGCTCTGCTCGTTCCTCAGGAGAAGCTCGGAGGGGATTTCAGTTCTCTCCTATCAGTTGTTTCTCATCTCTGAGGGGTTTCTGATGGAACGCAGGGGCGAAATGGAAAAACCTTACATGTTGCTGCGGCATAAGCCTTGATGCATGTACAAGTGCTCTTTGAAAAAACAAATATCGACTAAAATATCAGTTATCAGTCTCAAGTTTAATTCGTGCATCTGTAATAGTGACGTATAAGGGATTTGCAAAGCAAACCCAATGGTTTGAGAAACGCTGAAGTGATTTGTCGTTTGATCGAGCTGCCATGTGGAGAGAAAAATATTTGTGCGATTGTGATTGTGCAGGATGGTGTGATTGAGTTAGTGTGTGTGTGTGTGTGTGTGTGTGTGTGTGTGTGTGTGTGTGTGGAGGGAATACTGAATACTGATAGAGTTACCATGGTTATGTGAGACACCTGAGAGACAGACAGACAGACGAGAGGTCATGCTGTTTATTTCCCAGTTGGTTTTAGTGCTGTCTCTCTCTCTCTCTGTCTCTCTCTCTCTCTCTCACACACACACACACACACACACACACACACACACACATATATTCCCTTTTTATTATTCTCCCTCCATCCCTCATTTCTCTGGTCTCGCCGTCCCTCCGCATTCACCTCCATTTTTCTAGAGTAATGAGGCTCTACATCACGCTGCTTAATTAATTAATTAGGATAATGCTGCCATGGAGACTATTAGATTATAATAGAACATCTGTGGCCATTATGACGCAGGCGTTCGTTCACTGCATTTCTGCTGAGTTTCGAGTCACCGAGACATACATGAAGCTTTCCTGAGAATTAGAACAAATCTATAATAGTGTACATGTCTCAGATAGATCTGAACTCTAGCAAATGTCTTCAATTGTTTGTTATTTCACTATTTAGTGTCTGTTATATTTTAATATTTATAGCTGATTTTGATACTGATATTCTCATTCCTGTTGGAGTTTGAAGATAATCTTTCTTCTGAATGTCTGTTTGCAGTGGAGGCGGATCTGGATCGAGTGTGTGAGGCTTGTCTTCTGTACCTGAGCTGCCGACAGCCAATCAAACTGCAGGAGGCGTGTCTCAGGTAAAGCCCAACCCAGCGCTAAACTGGAACTTCTTCCTTTATTAAAGAGGGTTTAATCTTTTCTTTTTTTTTTTTAGTTTCAGGAACTTGCACAGACTAAAATCAAAACAATTTGATTATTAATATTGAATTAATATTTAATATTAATTTTGTGGTTGTATATTAATTTCTGCTGTCAGCTGTAGTGATTTATCAAATAGCAATAAATCAATCTATTAATTTATTATAATATTTGGTCATATTGAGATTAGATTAATATATCTGTCTGACCAATTCATTTGACTATTCTGAAATTATCCGCATCAGGGTGAAAAAACTAAAAAACACAAATTTGTTTTATATATATGGCAAATATAGCCAAATTGATTAATCGGCCTGACAGATATGTTTAGTATATATAAAATATTAGCAACTATATTTTAATAGAATGTTATACACACACATTTTCAAACAAATAAATAATTTTGACTTAAATTGTTTTATATATAAAAATATATATTATATAATTAAAAAAATATAAGTGGAATTAAAAAATAATAACAAAAAATAAATATATAATAAAAAATTGAATTATAAGTGAAATTTATATCAGTGAAATGCACTTATTTTGTACAAATTTTAAATAAAAAAATGTAAGAAATTTAAGAATAAAATTTGTGGAAAAAAATAAGTGAATTTTCCAAAACACAAACTTTTATTCTTAAATTTCTTTTCTTGAATTTTTGAAGAAAAAAAATCACTTATTTTTCCACAAATTTTATTAGTAACAAATCTTTTTTTTTTTTTTTTTTTTTTTTTTTTTTTGAACATGGCTTTAGATTTCGGTATTGACAGTCCAAAAACAAGGTTACACTTTTGTCAAGATATTAATTTAAAGAGGAATAGTTAAAGAGATAGTTCACCCAAAGTTCTGTCATCTTTTACTCACCCTCAAGTTTTTCCAAACCTGTATGAATATTTTATGTTTAAGAATGTTGATAACAAGACAATTGCCAACATTTCCATGGAAGTCAATGGGGCCCATCAACTGTCTGGTTACCAACACTGTTCAAAATATCTTTCGTGTTCAACAGAATGATACTTATACAGGGTTAGAAGAACTTCCGGGTGAGTAAATGATGACAGAATTGTCATTTTTGGCTGAACTATCTCTTTAAGCTGAAACTTGACTTGTTCATGTTCCAGTTCACCATGTGCTGTTATACACACTCCCATACTCTGCTTTAACAGTATGAATCACCCTAACAGTTGTGTTATCATGTGTTTGTCCGCAGTGTTTTCCGGTGCCTGATGGATCTGGACGCTGATATGTGCTGGTTCACTCTGAACGAGCTGTTCTGTCCTGTAACGTACGAGCCGCCACATCCGCAGCTTCTTCCCGTGACACTGAGCGGATCCGACAAGCCCAGAGACCAGTTCACTGACAACGTCCTCATATTACTGCAGGAGTTTGATGCCCTGAACGCGGACAGATGAGACTCCCGAGGTTTAGATGTCTGAACGCTAGGATCATTCTAGTATTCTGATCCTCATTGACCGCACGTATGAATGGAGGAACTTTAGGACAAGGCTGACAAGCTGACTTTGTCATGATGCAGATTGCCATATATACAATAAAACTAACAGATTGAGAAATAAAAAAATGTGTATTCCTTACAAAAAAATGCCATTTTAATAATATTTTCTGCCAAATCACCATATTTATTATAGTTATATCTCTAAAAATAATAAATTAATGGTATTTTATTTAATTTCATTATTACATATTTTGGCAACACTACAATAAGGTTCATTATGTATTAACTAACATAAACTAACAATGAGCAATACAGTATTTATTAATCTTTGTTAATGTTAGTTAGTCAAAATACAGCTGTTCATGTTAGTTCACGGTGCATTAACTAATGTTAACAAATACAACCTTTGATTTTAATAACGTATTAGTAAATGTTGAAATGAATACCTAAGATTAATAAATGCTGAAGTATTGTTCATTCTTAGTTCATGTTAACTATTGTAAAGTGTTATCCATATTTGTATAAATCGCACATATGTTCTGGTGTAGTTGTGTGACCTGTTGGTTGGGTCGCGGGTTCTTCAGTGACAGTCTAATAAATGTGTGGCCTGTGAGAGTCGCATTAAAGCTGCCTCATATGCTTTGTGTTCGCCTGCTGTAGTGTTATCTGTACTGTACTTTGCTATTTATCCTCCTGCCAGGGCTGACAGAGGCGCTATTATTCACAGGGCCCGAGCGCCGGGGTGACCGGCTGACATGCCTCATACGCGGCTAATGCAATTTCCTCCCGGCCGCTTCTGATAAGTGCCGGAGCATCATTATAGAGTCAAACCGCTTGACATGAGCTTTGTTTGAAGGATTCGCCGCCGTTAAAGACGACAAAGCAAACTGAGGAGATGAAGAAATGAAGAATCGAGGTGATTTTTGAGGTTAAGTAGGTGGAAAAGCTCTTTGTTAGAATGAAAGTTAAAAAGGCTTTTTTGGGTAATTTAAATCATTATCTACAGTTTTACCATTACTGTTTAGAGCTTTTTATAATAAAGGCCCAACGCCGCCAAAGTTTCTTGAGTAGTTTACTTAAAGTCCCCCTGGTCTGTAGTCAATAATTGTATCCCTTAAAACTCATCTTTGATCACCAAAATGAAATATATTTAAAAGTTTTTTCCTTGAAAAAAATTCTTCATGCCTTAAAATAGCTTGAATGTAACTCACCACCCTTGCCTCATTTAATATGCAAATATTCTGTCTTTGGTTCACTGCAGTTTTAAGGAGAAAATACTCAGCAATGCTGTTGACTTATGAATTTACACATGATTTGTCTTAAAAGCATATTAAAAACACCACATAGACATATAAACAACATTAAAAGCTGGATTTTCACCACAGGGGGACTTTAAGCAATTAAGCCACCATGTTGCCCTTTAACATCAAGAACGATAAACTAAACGATAATGTATTGGTTATTCAAAGTGCACTTCAGTTGTTCTCGCTGCATGCTTTAAAATTGAATGGATTTTGATGGACTGTCCACGTTTAATCTTTCAACAGTTTGGGGGGAAAAATCCCAAAAATGACTCAAATGGTATCCTTGCTCTGTCGTTATCGTTATAGTTGGGGTGTTTTCTAATTAGAGAGAGCAATGTTGTTGTTGTTTTTACACGTTATGGTACTTGGCAGTCTGTTAGGGCAGGTGAAGCAGAGCCCCACCAAAAATACTCATCTAAAACAACCTCTATATAGACTTAATCAATAATGAATTGTAAATGTGTTCAGAATTATGTAACAAATATTTTCGGATTTTCTAGACTATTTTAAGTCTTAACTGGATAATTTACCGATACTGAGGGTAAGCGGGTGGCCGAGTCCTCCTCAGCTCTACAGCGCCCCTGTTTTCCAATGTAAATCTGTGGTGAAAAATGGAACTGCAGCGAGCTATAGAGAGCCATAGACCTTATTCAGAGCAGCGCCATGACGAGAGGCTGTGTGAGGGATGGACTGACCGTGATTAAAAAGCTATATAAATCCACAGCTCATGTTGTCTAAAATTTTTTTTAATTATATTTTCGCAGTGTTTCGTCACCAGACTTGTACATTAAGGCGATTCTATAGCGTTCTGTGTCGTATATAAATCTGTCAATCAACATTAGAGCGCCACCCTCAGGCTGAATTACGCAACCTCTGTCAAAAGTGTGTGTGCGTGTGTTCAGCTATTACAATATAAAGTTTACAAAATGTTTATCAGAAACTATAGCGCTAAGAACCAGAATCTGTCCTACCTAAATTTACGGCCTGGTATTTGGCGTGAAAGTAGCCTACTTTTAATGTGGTTGTACTTGAAAGTGAATTTAATTAGCAAGCATAAGAGACAACAAAATTAGTTGAAAAAACAAAAGTTAAACTTATCTATTTGAATGAGAGCCCTACATGTATCTGTAGCAAATACAAAACAGCATCCTTCAACAACCTTGCCTTTACGCCACGTGCGCACACATAAAACATGTAGTGTTGTGTAGCTAAGCCTATACAATTTTGCACACTGCGAACATGTTGATCTCGAAACAACTCATAAACATTTGGCTTACCATTGGAAGATATGTAGCCTCCCAAATACTGTTTCGAAACTCCTGAGAAACTCTTTGCTTCCTTCTGGAACTTGTCATTTACGAATATCTAAAACTTTTAACACTTGTTACGTGCAGGCTAGAAGAGCATCTTCTGTTTTTACAAAAACGCTAATTTTGCAGGTTGACCAATCATTGTCTCTTATTAGTCAAATAATTGAGCTCAGATTGCGTGCCAATGCGTCACTAAACGATATCCAACGGACACGATATGACGTCACGCTAAATGGCGCCTTTTTTAAAAGATTTCAAAACAATGTCTGGTTGAATAGCTTAGTACTTAACACTATTTAAAAAAAAATAGAACAAGAAAAATCATGTATTAAAAGGACACAAAGATATATGATCAATGTACAATGTTTTTATTTATTTCATAAAGGCATACATTGAAGGTGAAACCAGTCTTTTGTAGGAGTAGCCTATTGTAATATACACAATCTGTACATGTATTACTTCCAGAAACAAAAAAAAAACTATTGAATCAAACCATAAAAATCAAAGAAACCAGAAACGAAGCAGTCATTAATACCATTGAACATACTGTGAGTGTTTTCAAGATCTTTTAAAGCTGCATAAAAACCACAAAACATTGTAATATTGTGTGTGCACCATCCTTCTATTGACAGAAAAGCTTTATGAAACATATTTGCAAAAGCTGGCACCTATTAAATCGCACTTGTGCCAATGGTGATGCCAGTCCAGAAAACCCCTCAGACTGGTGCCTGTAACATTATACATGTAAACAATGATAGTAATATTACAGCATGTAAATGTCATAGTTTAGACCTGATGAAGAATATTTCAAACATTCACGTTTGTTCTGACGCTTCTAGCCGTCTACGTCGTATCAAAACCATGAATCTGAGCAAACTAAGAAAGACCAAAGAGTTTAAATCAACAGTCCAATTTGTTTTTTTGCTCATTGGCAAATATAATTAGAAACGGTTGTCACATGCACTCGCTGTTGTGAACAGATATCTACCTTCGGTTTTATACAGAAATATACATCAGTTGATATAGTGATAGTTCACTCGAAAATTAAAATTTGTTTTTTATTTATTCTCTCAACCCTCATGTTCAAACCTACTTGACTCACTTTCTTTTTAATCTGCTCTTTGAAAGTAGCCACTGACCAGGGGATAATACAATAAAATAAAGGACAAATACTAAACTATATGAAACTGAAATAAAGCTCTAAAAAGCTTAAGGGCCAGATTTACTTAGCTTACGGCAGTGCAGTCAAGATTTAATAAAGAAAAGAAAAAATTTGCGCTGAAAAGGTGTGAACAGGTGGGTGACGTCACTTCTTGTTGACGTTCGAAGTATTGTCAAACAAAACGGAGGCTAGCTCGACCTTCCCTCCTTTCATCCTGTGTATGTGACAAAAAATGTTCGGCCTAAAAAACGTGTGACATCGCTTAAGCACCTTTAAATGAATCATGTAAGGTGATTTACTAAGGTTTGCGCTAGTCAATTGACTGGTGTTTCCGCCATTATTTACCCCTCAAAAAACCATGTCTTAAACCAGACGCTGATTTGCGCAGCTCATGGTAGATGTGTTGGGTCATTATGGAAATTATCCGGCTCTGTCTGTTTTCCTTAATTTGCTCGTCGTCAGTAGATCACGCGCAGAACTTTCCACTCCCATCTGCACTTTTATGGGATTGCGCTCGCACGCTAAATTGCCGTGTTTAGTAAATCCGGCCCTAAATGTTTTATTTTGTTTTTACATAAGAAAGTCGGTCATATGGGTGTGGAACATATTCTGTAAAAAAAAAGATGGACGAAGCACCTTCACTCTCTTCCATTGTAGAAAAGTGAAGCCGCCAATGTCCCAATATGGCGCTTACATCTTGCGCAGATTTGGGATCTGATTCTGCGCAGTAGTGAGTGTGTGTGGAGTTGCGATATCAAGGTCCCGCCCTCACTCTCGTAGAAAGCCGTTAGTACAGTTTACTGCAGAGCAACTCATTGTGTCAGTGTCAAATAAACAGTTACGGAAATGTAGAAATTAAAGTTAAAGCTCCAATCTCCTCCCGAAAATCCCCAAAAAAGTCAGTTGGTGCCTCAGTGACTTCGTTTAGAGAAGCTGTCAATCACAGCTGTCAATCATGACGTCACGCCCTGTTTTTATAGCAACAAACCAGTCACATGTCGCATGGGTATATTTGTGGCAATAGCCAACAATACATTGTATGGGTCAAAATGACCGATTTTTCTTTTATGCCAAAAATCATTAGGCTATTAAGTAAAGATCATGTTCCATGAAGATATTTTGTAGATTTCCTACTGTAAATATATAAAACATTTATTTTTGTGAGTGAATGCAGCACAATCGCCAACATAAATGAACTACTTTAAAGGAGATTTTCTCAATGTTTAAATTTTTTTGCACCCTCAGATTCCAGATTTTCAAATAGTTATCTCGACCAATAGTTGTATCCTAACAAACCACACATCATTCAAAGAAATGACCCATGTGACTGGTTTTGTGGTCCAGGGTCACAAATAACGAACTAAAACCAAACTTAAACGAACACTTAAACTTACATCAGCATGATAAAAACTACCTAAAATGATAGAAAACATCTTTGGAAAAAATTGATTTGAAGTGTAATTTGATTAAGTTTGCCTCACGTCCATTGACTCGTCCATTACATTACATGGTTTACGACCTATACTGGGACCAGCCACCAGGGGGGCGATCGAGACGCCTTGGCTTCTTGGTTTGGAATTTATCAACGAACTTTTGATTACACCTTGAATAGTCATGATTCAATTGCATTAATCATAATTACAGTTAGGGTCACTTTGTGACAACAATGTGCAATATCTTTACATGAAACTGTCAAGTTTCTGTATTGTCGTGTGTTACATTTATTGTGTCTTAAGTATTGTTGTTGTGTTGTCATGTGTGGATGCACCGTAAAGGTTTGCTAATTAATTTAACTGTATAATTCCTGCAATGACAATAAAAGGAATTGAAATTGAACGACATGTAGGAGAGAAAATGTGAGAATGTTTTCATTTTTGGATGAACTATCTCAACTTCAGGGGTCGGTGTAAGGAATGATGTGGGTGTACGGGTGCGCGGGTTGGGTAGTAAGTAAAGATAAGAGGAACCTAAAGTGCACAGCTCTCCGTGCAGTCAACGGTACTATCATCAGCGGACCTCTTCCTGAGCTCTCGGCCGGGTTTGTGGTGAGCGTGATGGGCCGGCTGGTGCTTGTGGTGCTCAGACTGCAGGACGTCCTCTTGTGACGTCGCCCCCTGGTGGGACGGAGGATCCGCGCGCTCCACCTGCAGGTACGCCCGCACGCGATGGTGACGTAGCTTGCTGTCGCTGAAGTCGATGACGCGGCATTCGTACGTGCCCTCGTCTGACGGCTTCACGTTGGACAGTCGGAGCTTGTGGGAGATGTTGCTTCCGGCGACCTTCACCACCTGCGGAGAAACGGACAGGAGAACTGGTCAGAGGGTTGAAAATGATCGGTCAGGGTATTAAATCATGAATCAGGCTCGAAAACGCTGATTTAAAACAGACTCCGACTGATTTGGGCTGAAGCAGAGATGACTAGGAGGTCAAAACGTGCAACATATTTTAGAAAAGAGAAGCTTTTTGAGAACATTTAAGGAGAGACACTACAGGCAAAACCATTGTTTTTGAGATTTTAGGCCATTTAGCTTTCAAATAGTGGAAAGAAAATATCTAAAATTCACATTTAAAGGGACAGTTCACCCAAAAATGAAAATTTTGTCATTTACTCACCCTCAAGTTGTTCCAAACCTGTATGAATATTTTTCCTCTGAACACAAAAGAAGATATTTTGAAGAATGTCGTTAATCAAACACATGATGGACCCCAATGACTTCCATAGTATTTTTTTCATATACCATAGATGTCAATGGATACCATCCACTGTTTGTTTACCCATATTATTCAAAATATCTTCTTTTGTGTTCAGAAGAAGAAAGAAATTCAACTCGAGGGTGAGTAAATTATGACAAAAAGTTCCTTCAACTATCCCTTTAAGTGTTTATTTACACTTTATTTATTAGAGTCTGTAGATTTCAATTACGATACATATATTTAAAGGGTTAAAAAACTTTTTTAAGCTGCACTTCTGCAGCACTTACACCAAACTTTACAGATTTATTCCTATCTATATTCTGAAGGCTTTTACTGAGGGGATTACTGTTGCTTAATCCAATGTTCACATTTCTATTCTGCAAATGTATGCATATTTAATCATATAAAGCCTAATTTGCATATTTGAACATTTCAGAGAACTTGCAACACAATACAACTGTCTTAATGTACTGTGATTAATGAATTGGGAAGTATGGTGATGCTGAATGATTAAATGTAGTGTCTTGCCTTAAATGCAATAAAGCATGTGAACTCACAAATCTAATAAACCTCTGCATTTGATAATGAAATGCTTGTTTTTAAGTTCCTATAGCACTCATTGTCATGTCTTGCAGGCTTCAATGGGCTCCTGAACATCAGAGCTCCAGTGTGGATCATCATGAAACGCTACAGTAGATGTAATGTGAGGCAGCGAGACTGTGGCTCTGTCTCAAACACACTCCATAGTGGACAACTATGCGGCATCATGTCACTGAAGTGTGGACTCCAGGGATTTAGGACAGCGTTTGGGACGGGGCCAGTGAAATGCATCAGTGTTTGGCAGTGATGAGCAGCAGTGAGAGACAGTGAGAGACAGTGACACGCAGCACTGAAGACCGGGTCTCCATCCATGTATTTTTTGTGTGTGCAAATTTTGGTATATTGCATAAAAAAGAAATGGAAACAGCAAAATCCAAATCAAATTTCTAACATTTGCATTAAAAAAGGATTTTCTTGAACTCATTGCATAGAAAAATACTGCTTAATTTACTAATTGTTTTGTAACAAATTGTTTAGTTTTTTTACACACAAAAACAGCTGAGAGTAGTGCAAGGAAGCAGCGGAGTCAATAACTGGGCTTTCTTCCACATATTTTTATGCATATTTTGGGATATTGCTAGCCTGGGAAAACACCAGACTACTTCCGGCGAATTTCAATTCTCTCTTCAGGATAGTCTGGAGAAGAGCCCATTCAAACTCATTACTGTGCCGCTGAAATCGCGGCACCAATCAGAAACGTTTGGGGAGGGATTTACATGATGACGACAGCGCAGCGACGCAGAAGGAGTTCTCACGCAGTGAAAAATACATTGCGGAGCAGAGAGGAGACTGACAACACGCTGGCAGACAGGACAGAGCAGGCTACTTTTCGGTTACGTTTGATATTAAACATATTAAACAAAGTCTCAGCTTACAAATTTGGTCATTTTTTAAAAGAAATTTAAACAATAAATACCGTTTTGTTGCTCTTTAATGTGCCGTGACAGATCGCTGTAGAGCATCAGTTAAAGCTGTTCTTGTGAACCGATCATCTCTTCCTTCTAGTTAATTTATAGCCTCAAATAAACATGAACAAACATAAGAAGGAATGTTGTTTTAACCACGGAAAGGCGTCAATACACTCCGTTTTTCAAGTTCAAATCCTCCTATGTTAATCTACTCTCCTGACTGCTTTGTCGGACAAAATGGCGGATGGCGAAGTATGATTGGTCAGATCACCTGTCAATCAAGCTGAGCTACGCCGGTTGGTGACGCCCCTTTGGAAATGATTCGTCTACATAGCTTCCCCAGACCCTTCACTCAGTTTCAACTGAGAAGGGTCTGGTTTTAACCAGGCTAGGATATTGCATAAAAAATGCTGGATGAGAAATGCAAATAAAATACCAAAAATTTAAATGTAAATGTTAATAAATATTTTATTCAAAAATAAATTATGAAACAATTTAAAGATTAAAATAAATTATGAAAAAATAAATCAGCCAAAAATATTCAAATATTTTTTTTTCTAATGTTGGATGGAAAATGCAAATAATACCTAAAATGTTAATAAATGTTTTTTAAAAAAATAAATTATGAAAAATGAAAAGATTAAAAGAAATTATGAAAAAAGAAATCCTAAAAAAATATTAAAATATCTTTATTTGTAATGCTGTATGGGAAATGCAAATAAAATACCACAAATAATGTTTATAAATATTTTATTCAAAAATAAATTACAAAAAATTTAAAGATTAAAATAAATTATGAAAAAATAAATCCTATTTTTTTTCCAAATATCTACAATTAAATGTAAATGTTAATAAATATTTTTATTTATAGTTAATTATTTGCCAACTGTTTTGCAATATTCTGTTTATATATATACACTATATAAATTCAATTTGCATATTGGAAATTACTGATTGTAGTAAAAGGCCAGTGTGAATGTGCAGTGAGATGCATCAGTGCAACCTTACAAAGAGGAGCATCTCGGCTTCCCTGCAACCAATTTCACCATCTTTCAATGATAATCCCATCAAGTTCGGTCAGAAATCTTGAGGTGATCTTTGATGACCAGCTGACCTTCACAGACCACACTGCAGGGCCAGCTCCATCATGCAGGTTTGCACTGCACAACATCAGGAAGATCAGGCCCATGAAACACAACTTCTTGTCCAAGACCTGGTCATCTCTAGGCTGGACTATTACAATGCTCTTCTTACAAAACAATACAATCCTCTACATATGAACCAGAACGCAGCAGCACCAGTGTTTTTCATTGAGCCCAAGAGAGTTCACATCGCACTTCTGTTTATCTCTGTGCGCTGGCTTCTGGTTGAATTTGATGAGATTGAAGCTTGCAGAACGGCCACAGGCTCTACACCTCCTCATGAATCTCTACGCCCTCTAGAAGCCAGCGACGCTGAGAGCCACAAAATCACTTCCCAGAATGTTTTCGTTTAGTTTCTTGCTGGTGAATAGGGATGGGCGATATATTATCGTTTGCGATATACCGGTAAACATTCTCTTCACGATAAGAATTGGTTTTCTCGCGATAATAACGATAGAGCCTAGTTGATGACGTCTTTCGCTAAACGATGAACTAGCTCTACAATCTGGAACAGGTTGAATATTATAACTAGAGATGCATCGATGTATCGGCCAAAAATCGGTATGGGCCGATAAAAGCAATTCTTTTTACTATCGGCCATCGGGCAATAGTTTAAAAACAGCCGATGATCAGTGCCGATTATTATCCTGGCTAACGTCAGACCTCTTCTCATTGAGACGTGGTCTGGGAACCACATGTTCATTTTCTCCTATTTGAGGCGTGGTTTATGAATGCCCAGAGCCGTTTATTGGGCTCTACGAATGAAAATCTGGTCCATGGTGTCCAGGCTGCCTAGCAGCGTGAATAAAATCGAGCTGTGCTCAAGGCATCATGGGGAAACCCAGGCTAGCCGATTATATCCTGTCAATCAAAAGGGTGCAGAAAAACATGACCGACAGCAACCGACAGAAATCTCTCGTGTTGAGTTAGTTAAGGCAAGTTAATGCGACAATAAAGAATTAACAGCTAAAAACAATTACATAAAAGCAGGCTCTGACCCGATGAAGCACCCGTAGTTCAAGCCAGGGTTGCCAGATTTGCAGTTTTTCCCTATACTAAACATCATTTGTAGCGCGCCTCTCATCCGATTATGGCAAATAGCTCTATGTTTTGTTACTTCTAAAAATAAACAAAGTGTTATCTTTCAAATTCTGTCCTTTTTATCACGATATTAAAATCAATAAATAGCTTTTTGACGCTCTTAAATGTGATTGAGATCACTGCGCCTCAGTTCAAGCAGCAGCGTGAGTCTCTTCTTCCACTTTAACCAAATCATATCTATAAAATATGCATGAATATCAGAAGGTATGTTGAAAGTTACAGTACAACTTGCCGAAATCATGTAATCACTCAATCAGTGTTTCAACCGTGGAGAGATGTCAATAAAACAGCTTCTGAACAACGTCACTTAATGTTGCTTTTACCTCAGGAAAGTCACTCGTTTGTTAGTCAGCTTTTAAAAAAAAAAAAAACTAGAAGAGCTTATATACAGGTAATTATATCTGTATGATTGAATAAATTTGCCATGAAGACAAGTGCTTTTATTTGAGTGTAAATATTGTATGTGGAAATAAATGGCAGTTGAATATAATATCTCTGTTGTTCATTTTAACCTCTAATATTATAGTGTACCAAATGAGAGGGTTCCCTGTATAGTGTGCAGCATTGTTTGGGAGAGATTTTTTATCCATAAGAAAAAACAAACTATCGGTATCAGCCGATATCATTCTGAATAATCAGCTATCGGTATCGGCTGAGAAATTTCATATCGGTGCATCTCTAATTATAACATCCATATTTTCACTTGCCGAATGCGCGTGAGAGTTTCGCTCTCCGTTAAGTTCACAGTTCATCCCAATGAATGCAGTGTATCTGACGCGCAGTAAACACTAGTGTTTCTCACACACTCAAAGAGAGAGCAAGAGAGTCTTACACACAACGCAGAATTGACGTGCTACATGTAAACGATATTCTTTGCTATATTTTTTAGTAAAAATAATGCAGTTCATTTGGAATTATTCAGCCTTTATGAGCAAGCAGAAACTAATGCGCCAATGCAGACGTGATTAATATTCATGAACCCAGCAGCTCATCATGCTTAGTGCGCTTTATATTGTTTTTAGTAGTAGAATTCGTAGTAGTACTAGTAGTAGTATTTTATCAGTTTTATTGTTAGTTTTGTACAGTTCAAATTTGTAATTGATTATTATTGTGTGCTGGTTTTCAGTACAGTTGCACGATTTAAACATTATCTGCACTTTCACAGAAGAAACGTATAGCCTATCTGCAACTTTTCCATTTCCGCAAGGGCTGGTGTTTGTATTTTACTGTTTTGTTTAATTCTTTTATGTAACTGGTATATTATAGGAGCCTATTTGATATGGGTACGTTTTACTTTAGATCGATGTTTGTGTTTCTGAGGCTCTCAAGAATGCAGCTATCACTTGTAGCCAAAAACAGTGGTGAATGGGACTATATTCATATCTTCATAGATATCGTTAGAACAATAAATACCAGAAAATATTGTGATATAGTATATCGCCCATCCCTACTGGTGAAATGTGACCCTGGCCCACAAAACCAGTCATATGGGTTTTTTTTTTTAAATTGAGATATATACATGATCCGAGAGTTGAATAAATAAGCTTTCCATTGATGTATGGTTTGTTAGGATAGGACAATATTTGGTCGAGATACAACTATTGAAAATCTGGAATCTGAGGGTGCAAAAAAATCAAAACATTGAGAAAATCTCCTTTAAAGTTGTTCATTTCTGTTCACGATTGTGCTGCATTCACTCTCAAAAATAAATGTTTTATATATTTACGATTGGAAATTTACTAAATATCTTCATGGAACAAGATCTTTACTTAATATCCTAATGATTTTTGTCATAAAAGAAAAATCGATCATTTTGACCCATACAATGTATTGTTGGCTATTGCCACAAATATACCCGTGCGACATGTGACTGGTTTTGTGATCCAGGGTCACAAATGATCTTCCCAACCCTATCCTGAATGCAGAATATTCAAGAAACAGCTGAAAAAGCCTTTTACTGCATCCTTCTAAAAAAAAAAAAATCTTCCCAATGTTTTGACCTTAATCTCTCCCTGTTCGAGCTTCTAAATGATGTCTGAAACTTTGTATTACCCGCACTTCTTGTGTTTATTGCCTCTTTATGATAAATTGCTCAGTTGTTAGTCGCTTAGGATAAAAGCGTCTGCTAAATGAGTAAATGGGTGAATTCCTAGCGGAAGTGAATGCAGTGTGAGAGTGAAATGCATCAGTGAGAAGCAGACGTGAAACCGCAGAGACGGATGAGAGACATTCACTCAACAGCTCTCTCTCTCTCTCTCTGAAAAACAGACAACAGGACAATCTCTGTGTAAAGCGGTCAGCGTTCCCAGCGGGTCCAGGCGCTCAATAAAGCGTCTGCCAGTGAAGCAGATTGAGTGTGGATCAGGTGGATAAATAAACATACATTCACAAACCCACATGCACACACTCAAACACACTTACATCAACTCGTTTCAACAGCGTTACATATGTCGAGGATGGTAACAAACAAACACTCTAGCCATCAGCTTCACTAGGATCAGAAATAACATCACAGCTAAATCTACAAGAGCTGAAAACAACGTAATGGTGAAGGTCATGCTGGATTCCAGTGAACGCCAGCGACTGGTTTCCAGTGAGTCTCCAGTCTCTGATCAACAGCTCTGCATTCAGTGGAAGCAAATGTCCTTGTGAATATTTTATGGAGTAGCAGAGAGAGATGCTTTGATTTATTCACACACAAACACACACACTCTCTCCCTATTACACACTCACACACAACACACACACATGCACTCACACACTCCCATACACACAATCACACACACACACACTCTCTAACACACACTCTCACACACACATTCTCTAACACGCTCACACAAACACACTCTCACACACACACACACACACACACACACACACACACACACACACACGCACACACTGAAGATCTTACTCTACCTGCAAAGCTACACATTCTCAGATTTGTCTAGTCGACGCGTTGCTTCAGTCACTAGTTGACGTTAATAAAGCCCCGTATGAGCAGACTGTGCACTCGTCCTCGATCAGACATGCTCATGGGGACTATCTGGATGCAATCCTGAGGACCCAAGGGTTCGGATCATAAAATAATAATTAAAAAACTTTTATTGAAATCAAAATAAAGTGTAAATCACAAATTGTGCAACCCTCTAAGATGTTTCCACTGATCTGACAAGCGGCATTACAAGCCATAACCTGCAGTATGATCGTGTAAGTTGCAACACAGAATTACAATCCATGATCCTGTATTGGCTTCTTTTGGGAATATTTAAATTTAGTGGAGCACAATTTAAACAAACATTATTGAAAAAGCATGTCTGAAATTTCAGCTCCCTTTCAAGGGAACTGGCGCTGCGTCGAGATTGACACTGTGGGAACGCTCTGCGTGATTGGGTCGTGAAGCACGTGTGAAATCAGTCCAATGGCGTATAGGTGGGTGATGAAGCTATAAAGCACACCCACACTTCTTCAGCAAGCGCTCTGTGTGAAACTGTCTATGTCTGTTGTTGTTTGTCCACAAGCATATTACATATCTAGACAGGAGTATAATGGCGAGCAAACAGCGTTTTGGATCGTGTGTTCCTCCCTGCCCTCGCTTCATTACGATACACGCGATTCATGTGTTGTTTGTTTGGGAGTAGAGCATGCACGGTCAGCTCAAGGGAACTCGAGGGTTGTGCTCATATCTGTACATGGTTTCCCTGATTGTTCTACTCCCGGGAGTTCTGGACAACAGAGTTATTAGAAGTGTGGGTTCCCAACTCATAGACTCAGGTCTCTCAACTGTAGCCTTTGCTTTGTAGCCTTGCATTAGGGGTATCCCTACAAGAGGTGTGTGATGCGGTGGGATGTTCCTTTCCGCACACACACGTCGGGTTTACAGCCTAGTTTTGGGCTTCACCCCTGGGTCACAAGTGATTCTGTCTTTGTTGTGCTCGCCTGATTTTATACAAGACAGGCACTGGTCACTGTGGTGGCGCTGGTATAGACGTTCCCACATCTTGACGCAACGGTTACGACTGTAACCTCGGTTCCCTGAAGAGGGATCGAGACGTTGCATCGCCCTGCCATACTTCTGCCGTGACTGTGATCGACTTGCTTCGACCTATCAGACGCAGACAATGTTTGGTGTGGGTGCGCTTTACAGCTTCCTGCCATGACGTCACCCACCTGTACGCCACTGGACTGATTTCACACGTGCTTCACGACGCAATCACGCAGAGCGTTCCCACACCGTCATCTCGACGCAACGTCTCGTTCCCTCTTCAGGGAACCGAGGTTACAGTCGTAACCGAGGCGTTACTCAATATTAACTGCTTATATGCAATATCACACTGACAGTCGTGCAGTGAGTCTGGATGACAACAGCACAGTTGTGATGACCTACAGCACAATCACAGCTGAGAATGAGGCGTGTGTGAGTGTGTGTGTGTGTTATCGTTTAACTGTTGTTCCGTGTCACACACTCCACCTCTGAAACACAAACCCCAGCCGCTTTATCTCAGTCTGTGTTTGTGAGCGTCTCTCTAAGCCTGCATTGCTTTAACGTGAGGAGGCTTCTGCGTCTCACACACACACACACACACACACAAACACACACACACACACACACACAGCCTGCAGCGGCTCAACCAGCAAGAGCCGAGCAAGTTGCAAACAAATCACCTTTAGCCCAAGCGAGTGTGATGTTGTGTTTGCATGCTCCAGTTATTTGCCCTCCTGACACACACACACACACACACACACACACACACACACACACACACACACACACACACACACACCATGTACTTTTAGATGACAACAGCTGAGAACAAACATGAAAGAGACGTTCATGAAGGAAATGAGGAGGAAATCACAAACTTACACTGATTTTGGTGGCATCCTTTGACATCTCATTCTGCGGCACCACCTGCAACCAGACACATCGTGGTCATACATCCACATATTATGATTTATAACTGCATATTCTGACCATATTTTCCGCTATAAAAATAAAACATTTCAATATTTTTCTCTTTTTTTAATAAGTGTGTTATTTTCAAGGTTTTTATTTTTAAATGGTTTGTTTTATTATTAACTTATCCTTAATAAATATTATATTTTCTCAGCACAGTGAGCGCTACAAGGATAAAATAAATATAGAATATACAAACACAGTTAATACAATAATACAACAGACTAAAATATTAAACTTAATATGAATATCAGGTTAAATCAGCAATCCATGAAGCTGTAAACAAAACAAAATAAAGAAACAAGCATTCATTTTCATAAAGTTTTACTTGATGTACTAAAAAAAAAATAAACTGAAATACAAAAAAAAAAGAAACCCTCATAAATAATAATAGATTTATTTGTAATATTTATTTTATATTCTCACCCCAAAGTGCTACAAGCATAAAATAAACACTGAATACACAAACACACTAAATTCAACACAACAAACTAAAATATTACACTAAATATAAATATCAGGCTAAATAAGTAATTGTAGATAGTTGCATTTTTATTTTATTTTGTTGTTGCATTATTTAACATCAAAAACAAGATGATTATCTTGTTTTGATCCTTTTATTTCTACTTTGGTGGATACTTACAAATAATATATTTTACATTTTTCCACAATACAAGCAATCAAGCTCTTGAGATTTGCTATATAGTATATTTCTCTTTACATGTGATGTACTGTATATGCATGCGGATAAAACTGAATTTATACAACCAACTTTATAAACCCTAATATAATACATATTCGCAACAACTTAAATAATCACACAGCCTAGATAAGGTTTAGCCTACTAGATACAGTATATTGGGTGATAATATACTGTTGATTTTCCGATGATGAAACAGTCAAGCAGTTGAAATATGCCATCTAGTCCTTGCTCTACAGTATTTGTGTGTTTAATGCAGTGAAGCAAACCTTGCAGAAGGACATTTGAACAGCACTCAAACACACAAGCATATAAAGTGCTGGAATCTGAACTGATCCTCAAGAGCCATTCATGAATAAAACATGACGCAAAGGTGAGCAAGAGTTTCTCCATGTCCCTCTTTTCATCCCTTCATCCAATTAAAGAGCATCTTGAGCTCACAGCAGGAAGTACTGCAATCTCGCCCACTCACTCATTCACTCTCTCTCTCTCTCTCTCTCTCTCTCTCTCGGGAACCTGCAGTTATTTCCACCGTTGTGATTAATGTATGTGGACTGTTACCTGCCGCAGACCCCAGAGTCCATCAATACCACTGTATCCTCTCCCGTTCTCACTTCATATTTATGTTTCTTCAACTTTGGCCACTTTATGTCCCAGCGGTTTTATTAAAACCAATGAGTTTTTGTTATATGACGGCCTTGAAAACATTTAACTAGGCCTTTATTATTAATTTTTTGCTGCTTTTGCATGTTTAGATTTTTATTGTTTTGTCTTGGATCCAGACTTTCAATCTTTCACTATGAAATTTCACCATAAAATATGAGAAACACTTTACAATAAGGTCCCGTTAATTAACATTAGTAAGTGCATTAACTAACATTAACTACCAATTTGTTACAGTATCTATTCATCTTTGTTAATGTTAGGCAATAAAAATATATGTTAGCTCACACCATTCAATAATATTAATAGATACAACTATTGATTTTTATAATGCATTAGTAAATGTTGAAATTAACTGAGATTAATAAATGCTTTAGAAGTATTTTTCATTGTTAGTTCATGTTAAGTAAAGGCACAATATGTAACTTTTTTGCTTTAAAAATAGCAAAAATTACTATATCTATGTTATATATATATTTTTTGTTGTGTACTTTCATTATCCCGACTGTTTCCAACAACTTTCAAACCAGGAGAAATTTGTAATTTAATTCGAGAAACGTCCCGTTTCTTTATTTCCGTTTTGTCGCCGCCAATGGCGTCATATCCGCGTTGTCCCTGGTTTCCGCTCGTGCTGCCATGGCAACCAGAGCTATGAACCAGAGCCCTCTGATAGTAACCAAAGCGACAGACGCGGACAACTTTGTAGTTCGCAATGTCTATCTGCACACTGTTGTTGTTTCGTTCAAACATTATGGACCATGGCAAGCAGACTTTGGATAAAAAAAAGGAGAACTAAAATGAGAATCAATATCAGCACGGTGTTTTCGAGATGCCGAGAGCTCCAATAGACAGTATATAAACGAGAGCTCCACGTCCGAGACTTCGACCGCTTCTACATGTACTTTATTAAACAGGTGAGCACATTTACATAAAACTAATCAATGTTCAACAATGATAAAATGTTATAATATGATCTGTATGTTATTCTAATGTTGATCTAGTTTACTGCTAGTCTCATACAGACAAACTAACACATTAATTTCAACACATTCAAATGCAGTTTAGTGTGCTAGTGTAATGTTAGACCAAGTGAAACAGCGCTGCGTTACCTCACAAGTTTAATTTGTCTAATAAACTGACCTGGTAGAATGAAATGTCCATATTCCTTTTATATCTGCGGGACTCGCGTCGCGTGTGGAGCTGATAGCTGTCTCTTAGCAATCCCGAACTGCTTCATATCACAGTCATGATAAAAGCATCAATGTATTCAGTCATCCATAAACATTATTAGATCGGTCGGCTTGACGTTGACGACAAGATCCATAATTCTTAGCAAATGTTGCGTCATCAATCTACGCCTTTGTTATTGTAAATAGGTTAGCGACCCCTATTGGCGAAAAATGCCATACTGTACGTTTAACTAATGAATTAACGCATGTTATACCATGGTCTGGGTGAATACTCGATTCTGATTGGCTGCAGGGTGTCCGTTAAAAAGTGATAATGGACACCTAGGAAAGGCGTCCCGTCAATTTGCCTGATGACAGTTCTAAATGATTGCGCTGGCTCAAACTCAATGATCAACTGCTGCGGTCGGGTCGCTGTGGCCACGTTGCTTGGCAACGCCTGTATATGGGAGATATTAAATAGTGCGCTCGACTTAATAAATAAAAACCCTCACGATTTTTACTCTAAAACACATTAAAGTATTATTAATTGATTAAATATTTCTTTCTTTCGTAAGTAACCATGGTATAAGCGGGTTAATGCCCTTCGAGGTGTCCATTATCAGGTTTTAATGGACTTTGGCGGAGGCAACCGTCCGACGCGCGCCTCGCCGTCGTCCATTAAAACCTGATAATGGACACCTCGTCGGGCATTAACCCTTACTTAATCAAACAACCTTATTCTAAAGTGTCACCAAAATGTGAATTATGATTTTTAAAGTGAGCATAAACCATTTCAATATTTATAGTGTAAAATGATTTATATCAATATAACACAAATTACAGTTTCTGCAATACTACACAAACACAAACACTCTGGGCCCTATCTTGCACCCAGCGCAATTGACTTTGTACACGACGCATGTATCATTCCTATTTTGCACCCGCGCACACCGGACTTTTCCCTCCACAGACGCACGTCAGTAAATTAGGGAATGAACTTGCGCAAACGTTCCCTGGTGCTATTTTGCCGTTTCAGAAAACAATTCCGCCACAGACCAGGAGAAACCTCGTCTAAAGTCAGTGGCGAGTTCAGATGCTATTTTAAGGGCGCATGCTTGGCCATAATGTAGCGTGTACACAACGCACATACACTTTGCTTCTCTCATCGGCACAGACGCAGCAGTTTTTTTTTGCAAACTATACATAATTACAAGGAAAAATATTCCACACGAGGGAAATCATTGTTGTGTCCATGAAGATGTGAAAAAATAGGCATAAATCTAGCTTTCACATTTACCCAAATTATTATACGCCTGTTTAACCAAAGCTAATTTGGGTGGGTTTCTCCATCCCCAATGTCACTTCTCTGTGATTTACGGCCCTGACGAGAATGTCGGTCTCCTCGGCTGTGAAGGGAATGTGAGATGTCGCTCTGATTGGTTTATTTCACGTTATGCCCAAACCACACCTATGAGTAATGAAGCTACTTCAGACCAACACATTTTAGATTTGCGTCAGGCGCAAGAGTCATTTATCCCGCCGGTAAAATAGCAACAGCACCCAAGGCCCGCCCACAAAGTTACTTGCTTTTCACATTTGATACTTGCATTTCAGATCGTTAAAATAGGGCCCTAGATCTATTGACCTATTCGATTGATTTCAAATGTCTATTTGTCAAGTGTTTTCTTTCTTTGCAACAAATGACACTTACTTGATGTTTTTCTACACTCTTAAAAATAAAGCTTCTTTACTGGCACCGACGGTTCCATAAAGAACCTTTAACATCCGTGGAATCTTTCCATTCCACAAAAGGTTCTTTATTGTGGAAAAAGGTTCTTTAGATTTTTAGAATGTTCTGGAAGGTTCTTTGGGGAATGGCTCTTCTATGGCTTCCCCTTCTTGAAACCTTTATTTTTAAGAGTTTATATAATGCAAAGTCATTCACAGGGTACCCCCAGGATCCTCCAACTTAAATTCAAGGCTTTTTAAGACCTTTTTAATACCATTTCAAATGAAATTCAATGCCAACTTCGTACCAATTCCGACAGAAGTATGAGGGGAAAATGTCAAATCTGTATACATTTTAAACCCTAAAAAATAATTATGTACAAGTAGACTATTTGAATTAAATAAAACATTTTATTTGAATTATCAGTCATATTTAATACATACGTGGCAGCGTTGTAGCGTGCACGTGTGTAGGCCAATGTTAATTTTGGCAGCCATTTTTGATTTAGTCTTACTCTTCATCTTCAGACGAAAATGCTTATTGGTCAGTCACATTTGAGTCATTCTGCCTTTCATAGTTTTAGTTGACGAAATGTGTTTGCATTTTTTGTCAACTTTTAGTCATTACTTTTAGTCAAACTGCAGTTACTTTAATTTTGGTAACTATTTTATATGTAGTCTTTAGACAGAAAATGTCATAATTATTCTCTCTAGGCCAATTCGATTAAGCTTATGAGAAATTAAAATTAAGCTAACATTGCACTTGTATTAACATTGCACTCTTTAGCAGTAGCACTTGTGCAATTCTACATAGGCCTATCCCTTTTCCTTAGTTCTTCAATTTTTTAGCGTGCTGTACTCTTCCACGACTGCAGTCACATCTTTCCATTAAGGGACAATATTTGCCATATTATTTGCCAATCAAATAATATTTGATTTTTCCATTTCATTTTTCACCTTTATAATACTTTTAAAAATAAATAATGCTTTGAATAAAACAATGTTCAATAAATATTCAATGTTAAAAAACGTTTAATATTAATACAAATATGATATTAAAATCGCCAGTAGGTGGCGGTAACTCATTGTCTTTGTCAAAGCCACAGATTTTGTTTAAAATTTAGTACATCACTTAATGTTACCCTTTTTTTTTTTTTTTACTGTTGTATAAAATCAATGTCACATTTGAAATCGTGTGGATAGTTGGGAAACATTGCATTCTTGCTCGCATAATGATCAACATTAAAAACACTGCTGTATATCAGCCTGCATTTTGATCGCAGATTTAGTCGCACAAACAGCACAAGCGGCTCGTGACAGATATTCTCAAATGAAGATCGCTGAACTCCAGCTTGTCTGTGTTTTCAGATCATCCGCGCTTCTTCAACAATGTAGAGAGAGCGCGCGTGGATGGTTGTGGCCAGATACTACTGAAAAGACCGGGTAGAAAACATGCTCTTTTAACAGAAAAGCTCTGATTAGTAACCATCGTAACGGGTGCGCGCGCTTTCGCGCGTTCTTCTATGACGTGAAGCGCGAGGTGCACTCAACGTTACGCGACTAATTTTTAATAAGTCTACATTAGTAACAACAGCTAATTTTGTTACGGTATGAATTTAATCATAGAAAAGGCAAAAAAAAAAAATTAAGACCTTTGTAACGAAATTCAAGACTTGTATACCAAATTCAAGGCTTTTAAGGCCTTAATTTGAGATGATCAAATTTAAGACTTTTTCAATGCTTTTAAGACCCCGCGGGTACCCTGCATTCATCTAAACTGACTGGATGGCTGCTGTATATTTTATCTACAGACGTATTGAATTTCTCAGGTTTGATGTGTCTGTGTTCATGCAGGTGATGCTGTGCAGCTCTACACACAGCTGAAGCCTTTGAGTGGCAGCTGGTTATTAAACTCTGTGTGTGTGTGTGTGTGTGTGTGTGTGTGTGTGTGTGTGTGTGTGTGCGTGTGTGTGTGCGTGTGTGTGTGTGTGTGTGTGTGTGTGTGTGTGTGTGTGTGTGTGTGTGTGTGTGTGTGTGTCGGACAGGATGCCGAACCCTCGATCTCTCTCTCTCAGACTCTTAAAATAGGAGTCTGTGTGAGTGTTTGAGTGGCATGAGCGCGCACGAGAGAGAAAGCGGGCTCATAATTGCAGCCGGTGACAGCAGGCCCGCTGAGGATCGTATTGTTCTGTGTGTTGTTAGTAATGGTTAGCCGCTCTCTGTGCTGTAGTTGTGGGCAGATCTGCGTGGAGGTTAAGGGCTGAACTCAAGGGGACAGAACGCTGGGATTATGATCTTAGTAACTCTTTGGTTTCTGGATCAGATTTAATTCTCAACACATTGGCATTAAATCCTCAACATAAGCCAGTGTTAAAGGGGTGCGTTTCCCGAAAGCCATCGTAAGCCAACTATGTTTACAAGTTCCGTCGGTATCAGCAGTTTAACGAGCGTGTTTCCCGAAACCATCATTCTAACGAACATTCGCAAACATCATAAAGTTGTGCTTGGAACGACAGATCTCGACCGGAGGTTAGAAGCAGAGTTTCTGGTTTGCATGACGTGTGGACTCAATAAATCCTCATCTTGAGGAAAATAAGCAAGCTGACATTCAGTACAACCTGTGTCTTTAATTTAGAATTAATACAGTACAAATGTCATTCACATCTTTTAGTTCGTCAAGAGATTTAAACCACCGTTTTTGAAGAGTGCGCATGTGTGAACGTGCTCTAGTGTAAGAACGAGTCTATGATTTAATCTGGAAATAAAGCAAAATAACTGAGAAAAATGAGAAATAGTCCTCAGATGCCATGTCTGTAATTTATAGCAAAAAATCTAGCATTAATTTGATCTCAAACAGATTCATTAAAAGAAGTTATTACTCCATCACCTGCGTGACTTCATTAACTAACGCGGTTGAACGACCAATTTGCAACTATACGGTTTCGGGAAACAGTCGTGACTAGCTAGTTGATTTCTTCAACGATGCATCGTACTATAGTAGTGAAGCAGCGGGTTATGTCATAATACGGGAAACACACTCCACAGGGTATTTGCTAGGGTGTTCTGGGTGGTTGCTAAGTGGTTTCTTCTTATCTGGTGTGAAAAGAGTCCCTGGTCTCTAGATTTGTTTCGGGTTTCTCCTTTAATGTTTGTTTTTTTAACACGTTTTCTGGTCCAGGTAATAATAATTCACGCCATACCTGATTGGTGGTCCACGTCTGCTTGTCCGTCCACTCTCTGTGGTTCCTGATGTACCACCACTGGATCTCCAGCGAATAGGAGGGCGACCCCGCGCCGCGAAACGAGCAGGCCATCTCCACGTCCTGACCGCTCTGTGCCGAGATGTCATGAGGGACCTCTGTGAACACCGCTGAGGAAGACGACAGAGAGAGTATTTAAAGGAGACCTATCATGCCTCTTTTTACTAGATGTGATATACAGTCAAACCAAAAATTATTCAGACACCAGATATAATATGTTTTACTAGTGTGTGCAGGACACTATAGTTCATTTATGTAAGTGAGGATAGCAAAATAAAGTAAACTGTGACATTTTATACCCAAACATTATTCATACAGTGACTACCAGTAACATTTATACAAATTTGGGACCAAATATTTTTCAGATACTTTGACCTGATCATGTTTTGCTGAAGTGTTTTTTCTTTAATTGCTAATGTGACCTTTTTACACACAGACTGAACAAAATTAAGCAATAAATTGGTGTTATCTAATTGTGTAGTTAAATTTAACAGCTGACAGATATTCAACATCTCATCTGTGAAACAGTAATATTTTATTACCATTTTCTAAACTATAGCGAATAAACTGTGATAATGTGAGAAATGTTGAACGGTTCTGGATAGATTTTGGTTTGACTGCAAGTTTCAGGTGTCTGTGAAGTTTCAGCTCAAAATACCCCACAGATCATTAATTATACCATGTTGTAAACGCATCTTTGAGTGGAAGGAAAGGCACGCTGTTTTCGTGCATGTATCTTTAAATGCAAATGAGCTGCTGCCCCGCCCCCTTCCCAAAAGAGGGCGGGGCTTGTACAGCTCATGCCTCAGATACTCTGACAAAAACTAAAACATCTGTATGGTCTCGATTATCATCTCTATCGTGGTCACGCTTCATCATCATGAAAGTTTATTATCTGCATGTGTTTTAAAAAAATTCTGCAAAACATCTCCTTTTGAGTTTCACAGAAGAAACGTACAACATGATGATTTTTATTTTTGATTGAATATCCCCTTTAACGTC
>NC_138235.1:36889235-36909235 GCF_964197995.2 Scardinius erythrophthalmus
TGCGTTTGTATGAAACAAGAAAGAGAGAGAGAGTCAACGATACTGGATGACATTATTAAATAATTGTACACAAAATATTAATTCGACTGAGTTATAATATTTTATTAGCTCACCAAATGCTAAACTGCCGACTTCAGTGACCCGGATGAGCCTGTTTCAGTTCTCAGCGGATGTTATCTGGGAATAACGATTGACCAATCAGAATCAAGTATCCACTGAGCCGTGTAATAAGAGAAAATAATGAACATTCAAGCATGAAAACTTGTTCAAGTAGAGCCCAAAAACAGCATCAAGACTGTAACCAGAATCTTTATGTGCATGTAAACACAGTCACAGAAGAACTCATTAACTCCCTATATAACAGGCAACAGTCCATTACAATTTTAAATTGTAATATTTCACAATATTACTATTTTTACAGCATTTTGATTAAATAGTGCAGCCTATAAGCCTAAGAGACCTTTTTTAATCTTAATTATTCCAAACTTTAGACCAATAGTGAATATTAAGACTTGCTTTCAGTGAATGCATCTTTAATAGAAGTGTGTGTTGTATATTATGCAGCATTGACACTCAAATAAATGGGGATTTTATTATTTTTTACAAAACTCAAACAAGCCAAAAAGCACTACTTTATTTATTAAAAACTCAGAAATAATTTTCTTGTAGTTCTACGATAAGCACATCTTAAGGTTTGTGCTATTAAATATAGATTAAAAACATTGAAGTATTTAGTTGGAGAGCCATAATCAGACCGCACTGAACCCGATAACTATCCACACTGTCTGCATCTTGCCATATGAAATCTGATCTGTTTGTTCAGTATGGACAATATCTACACCATCTGCATCAGTTATGATAGAGATGATGTAATGTAAGCATGATGCCAGGAGACGTTCTCACACATCAGCTGACACTCGCCGTCAAGTCTGGAGAGAGAAACCCGGGACTGTTGCTGCTCACGTCGATCCTGACATCTCACTGTCACTGTCACGAGCCGCAGGAGACAACATGAGCGTCAGAGGAGAGACGGTCTTTTACACATTCACCCAAAACCACTCCTTCGTTCACTCATTCATTATTTACTGCAGCGCGGGAGAAAACTAGTGCCTTTGCATCCAAAAACGACAAGGTTAATTCACACTGAAATACACTCCTAATAATTTGATTTCAAACCACATATAAATCTGATTTGTAAAAAAAATGCTTTATTTAAAATAATTATACAATATAGTTATAATATATCATTCTTAAAATAGTAAATTGTAATGTATAATTATTAATTAATAATATTAATAAAAATACATAATTATAAAAAATATTGTTTACAAACCCAATACAAATTATTTATATGTGGTGTAAAATTAGTATAAATAATAATATAAAATAATTATATACAAAATATTATAATCATTATAATTTGCATATTATTCTGATTTGAATGTGTTTGTAAAAATTATAACAATAATACATTGTATATATATATATATAACAAATATTTTATATATATATAATAATTTTTACTAACCTGATAAAAATCTCATTTATATCTGGTTTTAAATCAATACAAATAATAAATAATATGAATATATAAAAATATTTAACAAAAAATCGGATTTGTTTCCTACACAGTTGTGCTGTTAGTCAAGCGTCTGAATATGAGAGCCTGACCTCTTATGAGTTGATGAGAAATCAGCTGAGATCTGAGACGACAGTCATTCGCGCTCCTCCTGATGTCTGGGGACATCTTCCTTCCAGAACGCAAGTGTGTGTGAGATCCCTCCTCAAACCTCATCAATGCCTGGACAAACAGAGGGAGTCTCAGAGAGACTCAGAGACTCTGTGAGAGAACGTCACGGCATCGACAACTCAAACAATCTACACTGAGACCGCTTCAGACCAGCACACCTTCAATCATTCGCTTCATTCTGTTTATTTAATCAGTTTTGGATTTTGAGTTCCAGATGTAAACTTCAGAAAAGCACTTCATAAAACAATCTAGACTGAGACTGCTTCTGCTGCGGCTCAAAACCAACACGCCTTCAATCACTCGTTCTTCTCATTTAGTTTATTTGATCAGTTTTGGATTCTGAGTTCCAGATGTAAACTTCACAAAAGCACTTCATAAAACAATCTAATATTTATTCTCCACATCACGCAGGGAACATTTGCTGCTGCGTTTCTTGGGCGGGTGAGCGCTCGATATTCAAGATGAAAGCGAAAACATTTGAAATTCCACATGATTCTGACGGTGGCGTGTCAAACGCGAGACTAAGAGCTTCAGTTCAAAGCAAACGTGGCGTTTAATCTGCACTTACCCTCACATATATGAGCTCTAGTGGCAGTCAAGTGCTCCCGTTGCCCCTGGAAACCAGAGGTGGATCCTCACGCACCATCCCTTCTTCAGCGGGAGAAGAAACACAAAACAGCTTTGAGGAGCTCTAGCGTTCACATGCGCTCACACAATCCCTGGAAAGCCTTCATGTAGACACAGCGTCGATCCATTTGAGCTTCCGATCGGATTGAAAGGGTCGGTGTGGACCTGATCTGATCAACAGGTGAAAAAACTTTAAGCATGCAAACGCCTGAAAATGATTCAAGATTTCACGTATGTTTACACTCTGAAAAATGCTGGGTTGTTTCAACCCAATTTTGGGTCAATTATGGACAAACCCAAACGTTGGGTTAAAAAAGTAATTTAACCCAACGGCAGAGTTTGTCCATGTTTGACTCAAAGTTGGGTTGAAACAACCCAGCATTTTTTAGATTAAAGTATTATTTAAATTATTTTGAAAAATAAAGTATAAAGTGTTTGTCAAATATGGACAAACCCGAACATTTTTTTAATTACTTTTTTATCCCAACGTTTGGGTTTGTCCATATTTGACAAACACTTTATACTTTATTTTTTAAAATAATTAAAATAATACATTTACGTTCATGTTACATAAATATATTTACACTCTAAAAAGGGCTGGGTTTGTTCATGTTTGACCCAAAGTTGGGTTGAAACAACACAGCATTTTTTAGTGTGTACATACATTTGTGTAATATGAAAAAACATTTTTAAAAATAGTGTATAAAGTTCAAATTGGCGTTTTGCAGCGATATCATAGATTAACCATTTTTGGTTCCCCAAAGAATATGGCAGGCTAGGTAAAAAATAATAATAATGATTTCTCCATTTTAATCCAATTTTCATTTTTATGAACCGATATTGATTCTTAAATCCCAAGAATCGATCTTGCTGTTTCCAGTTGACGAATGAACAGAACATTGTATCGCACCTCCCATCCAAGAATTCACAATAAGCTTTGTGCTACGTTACTTTTGATATGAAACAAAGTATCAAATTTCAAATTCTGTCCACTTTATTACGAAATTCAAACTCAGATAAAGCAGCACGTGAACCAATCACTAGCTTTACTACTAGTTATAGCATCAAATAAACATGAATGATCATCAGAAAGTGTTGAAAGACACAGTACAACTTATTGAAATCCATATCATATCTCATGCAATCACTCAATCAGTGTTTCAACTGGAAAGACGTCAATATGTCACGTAATGTCGCGTTTGCCTCAGAAAAGCCAGTCAACGACCATAAACTCATTAGTCAGAAAGGACTAGAAAGGAGCATTTTGATAAATATATGCACCATAGTACATATTCATTATATATTTTTCTGTTCAAGTTTTTAAGAAAGCCCCATTTTAAATGTTTATATTTCAAAAAACAATTTGAAGTGGAAACATATATATAAAGTTAGGATCATAACTTTGTTATTGTATGCAAATCAGTTCATTTTAACCTTCAATATTATAGTAATGTTGTACCAACTGACTCGCTGTATAGAACAGAAACACAACCCTCGCTAACATCTATCCTTATGGAAATGCATAACCATAATTACCATAGCAATAATACCATACCAAACAACCAATCCTGAAAGCTTCTTACACAGTTAGAAAAACATCTGTGATATATTTCATGATTTACTGCTGTAACTATGTGGAAAAGAAAAGAAATATCTTAATCTCGAGTGTTTCTCCTAAATAACCTCACATGAGCGACTGCATCCAAACTGACAACAAAACAAAAAGAAAGGAAGGTTACACTTTATTTTAAAGTGTCATTGTTACAGTATAATTATATATTTAAGTACTGAGTAATATTAAACAACTACATGTACTTACTATAGGGTTAGGATTTGGTTGAGGGTTAGTTACATGTAATTATGCATAATTTACTGTTTTTACTACAGTAAGTACATGTAACATATGTAACAAGGACAGTGTACAATAAAGTGTTCCCGAAAGGAATCTATAGTCTCTTCTATATTTCCAGAAAGGATCTTACAAATAGCTCAAACTGCTCTCAGATTTACTCAAGATACTAAAATCTGCAATAAAAAGTCAGAAATCTCAGTATTTCTCCTCAAATATTCTTCCAAGAACAAGTTTATACTTCGTAACTCCATGAAGAGCAATACGAAGTGCAAATATATTTTGGCCAAAATTTTGCGTAACACAGTAAATTTATAAAAGACCAGCTAAAGATTGTAGAGAAGAACAACATGATATATGCTGCTATACACAAACAAAGCATAATATTTAGATATAATGGCCTAATAACCCGGTCCAAAATCAGCAAGAACGAGAATCTTTGAGATTTTTATAGCATCTCACAGCATGAATATGAGTGCAGAAACCAAACCTAGACACTAAAAATGCAGCGGTTTCATCATGCTTGCTTGCTTAGTTGACTTGAGAACTGAACTGAGCTGGACGATGACATCTCAGTTTTCTCCAGAGTGGCTAGATATATAAGTGAACTAAATTAATAAATATTTTACAACAAAAATTTGCTATCACTGAACTTACTTAAGCTGGATTATGACACTATTTTCTTCTAGAAACAAATGTTGTTGCATTATTTTCCTGTTATCTCTGTAAAGCTGCTTTGAAATAATCTGGATTGTAAAAAGCGCTGTATAAATAAAGGTGGCTTGGCTTGACAGCAGCTAAACCTCTTAAAGCTACAAACCAACCTGATAAACCTCCAAAATAGAACAGAAACAATTCCAGTAGTATGCTAATATAAATGTAACTTATTGCACACTGCACAGTATGCATGCATGCATTTATATACGTATATACGAAGAGTTAATTTGCAAAAAACAATAAACACCACGTTTAAAAAAATGAACTGATTGCCGTGTGTTATTATTCTCCACATTTGGCACGTTCTGAACCCTAAACACGCTTTGTCACAAAAGCCGGTATTGTCCACTGTCGATGCATCGTGAGTTCATGTTTTACAGCAGAAACCGACGAGCACTCTTGCTGTTTGTGAACACAACCCGATGAGTCCGTTTTAGCCAATCAGCACGCAGTATTCAGGTCAGGTGACAAGGCTGCTAGTCACTTCCAAAAGACGTGCTAGCTGAGAGGATCAGTCAAAGCTGACTAGAGTGATGAACTTGATGAACCCGTGAAATCTTCTTCTTCAGGCGTAAAAGGAAAATAAAAGCTGAAACTTTGTGAACGTTGCGATGTCTTGTTATAAACGCTGGATTGCTGAATTCTGTCATCTATATAATGTTTAATATCGCTCATTAATGGGCTATTTTTACGGCTCTTTACCTGCTTGTTTTAAGTTAAAGAATGTTGAATATTGCACTTAAATGCAATTATAAAGCAATTACTTGGTTATGCTTAACTGAAACATGAAATGGGGAGTTATCTGCGTTTACTAAGAAAATAAACTTTTAATATATAAGAAAACATACTTCCAATGAACTTTAATAATAACCTGTATTTTCTTGAGTTATTATTACTTAATCAAAACAAGCTAACTGCAGTTTGATTGATATTGTATGGATTGCACAATAAAAAAATAAAAACATGATTTATGAAAATTGATAAAAACGAAGTTATCTGTTTTTGCAAATGAACTCTTCATATATTCTGCATATTTATTATTTATTATATTATATTCCAGCGCTGTTACAGTGGAAACGGGACAAGAGACTGGTCGATTACACTTGAATTACTTCTAAATGTTTATTTTTTTACTTCTAATATTTGGTAAATGAGCTTAAATGCATGCAATATGTATACAAAACTATATAAAATAGATTAAAATCTGATCAAAAAATTGTATGGAGTATTTTTTATTTTATTTTTTTAAGTTTAGAAAAAAAAAGCTAATACTATAGTAAAAATGAATTAACCCATTATGTTGGGTTAAATAAACAACCCAATTTGCTGGGTAAAATTAATTTAACTAGATGTACCGCATCGCGGTACAAAATATGACCGCCGCTCAGGCCTGCACTGGCTTTCCACAAAAATAAATGACGTGGAGTAATTTGGCTGTATTGCGTGTTTATGTATATACCTAAAAAAAGTAATAGTATGTGCATGTCTGTCTGTGTGTGTGTGTGTGTGTGTGTGTGTGTGTGTGTGTGTGTGTGTGTGTCTGTGCGTGTATGTATGTGTGCGCGTGTGTGTTCGTGTGTCTGTGCATGTGGATTTGTAAGTGTGTGTATGGGTGTGTGTCTGTGCGTGTGGATGTCAGTGTGTGTGCATGCTTGCATTTGTTTGTATTCCTGCATGTGTGTGTGTGACAGTATCATCCTAAACCAGCAACCCTTCGCTCAACAGCACCATCTACAGGCCGATGAGTGTACAGTCACAAAATGTGCACATAAATGAATTGATTTTATACCCCCCCCATGGATGAAATTCTACAAAACTTAGCAGAGGATACCCCCAGAGGATGTCAAGTTAATCATACACATGAAATATGGTGCAGTTCTGAACATCTCCACTGAAGATAGGGGCGATTAAAGCAGAATAATATTGCATTTTCATTTTTTATGGGAGGGGCGCAAATCACAAATGAGTGATTATGGGCTAGGTTGATGTGGGCCCTTAAGAGTGGGCCCTACATACCATAAAAATTTCTTTATCCTCGGTGCCACGGTTCAGGTAGTTATTTAGAAAAAACTGCATTTTTTTGGGTTTGGGGGGGCCCAGCGCGGGGGGGGAGTGGCCCCCGGGGACCAAACGAAATTTTTCCTTAGAAGTCTAGTGGGGCTACATGCCCACCAAATTTCATGTTCCCCGGTGCTTCGGTGTCCCTGGTATCGTTGACGAAAAATTTACGGGGGCCCCAGCGCGGGGGGGGAAGTGGCCCCCGGGGACCAAACGAAATTTTTCCGTAAAAGTCTAGTAGACCAACATACCATAAAAATTTCTTCATCCTCGGTGTCACGGTTCAGGTAGTTATTTAGGAAAAACTGCATTTTTTTGGGTTTGGGGGGGCCCAGCGCGGGGGGGGGAGTGGCCCCCGGGGACCAAACGAAATTTTTCCTCAGAAGTCTAGTGGGGCTACATGCCCACCAAATTTCATGTTCCCCGGTGCTTCGGTGTCCCTGGTATCATTGACGAAAAATTTACGGGGGCCCCAGCGCGGGGGGGGAAGTGGCCCCCGGGGACCAAACGAAATTTTTCCGTAAAAGTCTAGTAGACCAACATACCATAAAAATTTCTTCATCCTCGGTGCCACGGTTCAGGTAGTTATTTAGGAAAAACTGCATTTTTTGGGGTTTGGGGGGGCCCAGCGCGGGGGGGGAGTGGCCCCCGGGGACCAAACGAAATTTTTCCTTAGAAGTCTAGTGGGGCTACATGCCCACCAAATTTCATGTTCCCCGGTGCTTCGGTGTCCCTGGTATCGTTGACGAAAAATTCAGTAAGGTGACGGGAAAAAAAAAAAAAAAAAACTTTGACAATCCCTATATGACCGCTTTCGCTAGCTACGCTAGCGGCGGTCATAATTAATTAGTAAATTAATAAAATTAATTAGTTCTGTCCTATATTTACCCAGCCCTCAGGTTGGGTTGTTTTTAACCCAGTGTACATTCTGCACATTGATTACATGCATAAAGATATATGTACAACAGCATATATACTACATATTGCACAGTACAAGCAGTGTGATAACAGTAGCATGCATCTCACAGTATACACACACTGCACAGTACATAGTTCACACACCATCATCCGCAGGGATTTCCAGATCATCACACGCTGGCCATTCCCGACTGTGTGTGTGTGTTATGAAGAGAGCGTGCGCTTTATGAGTGTCAGTGGGAGGACAGGCGGACACACGGGCCCTGAGAATGATGAACGCTCACATCATCCTGTTATTATATTAGCACTGAATCTGCTGATATGAATCACACCGGCGCCGCATGGACTCCGACTCATGTAAAGATATACAACGCCGCCTTGCTCCTATAATAAAACCGGGACAGAGAGAGAAAACAGGAGTGGAGGAAGAGAGGAAATGACAGTCATCATACAGAAAGCAGAAGATGAGAGGAGGTGGACGATAAACAGCAGCTGGCAGACTGAAAAGAAACGAGAGATGGAGAGAAATAGGAGAGAAAACCTAGTGAGCTGACAGAAACACACACACACACACACACACACACACACAAACGTCAACACATAAGTATGCAGTGCATGATGTGCATACTTAAAGGTGCTGTAAGTGATGTCAACAGTTTGAACTTCTGCCATTCGCTTAGCATGTGAATTAGACACGCCCCCTTCCGTACAAAGCCCCGCCCACTAAAATACCACTGTGACAAGTTCAGAATTAACTCGTATCCTAGATGATGATGCGTGAGTCAAAATGCTAATGTTAATTATTATACTGAAAAATATTGGTAAAGTTGTGTCTAATTTAAATAAATAAAAAGTTATTATAAAATGTTACATTTAAAAATTACATATTTGAGTGTGCAATGTATTTTCATGCTTATAAAAATGAATGTTTTTACTATAATAAGCAACATATTGACATGAAATGATTTTGTCAAGTTAAATTTAATATTAAAAATATTAAATATACTATGAAATAATAATTTAAGATAATTATACTATTTTTCTGCTATGCATTTTTATGGTTATTATAGTAAACATTTTACTATAATAAGCAGCATACTGTCATTTGTAAAGTTTTTTCTAATTTAATTAATTACAAATATTACATGTACAATGAAATTATATAGCGTAATATGATCAATATTATAAATAAACAGATGACATATTTTGTGTGTGCTTTGTATATTTATCTTTTTTAAGGAGTTTTACTTTTATAAAATCAAAATATTGACTATTACACTGAAAATGATGAATATATAAAATTTTTGATTAAAACAAATTTATATTATTAATTAAAAAATAACTATCTATTATATATATCATAAAACAAATATATAATAAATATTTTTTAAATTAAATTACATAATTTTATTTTTACACAAATTGTACTACACTAAGCATAAAAATACACCATTATAAACACAAAATAAAAATAAACATTTATTTAGAAATACATTTTAAATATGATTTAATTATGAAAATATTTCATACAATAGCACAAAAAATCCAATACAAAGTTTTAAATGAGTTTTTATCATTAGCCTAATTAAAAATGCACTGGTTAATGCAACACAGTGTTGTAGACAGCAGATTCACTGGGTTTGAGAAAGAGAAAACTTAATTTGCATCGCACCTGATCCGAGACAGATGTGTGTTCAGAAAGACAGAGGAAATGATACACTCCCGTCTCAAATTACACAACATGTCCTTCTGAATTTTCTGCTGGTTTAACAAACTAATCCATCAGGAATCTCAGAGCAAATAAGAGACAGAACAGAACCCAACAACTGATGGATTTTTTTGCTTGTGTAAGTAGGAGGTACTGAGCTATAATTATCCCCTGACGGCTCACACACACCTACTTCTGCACACACAAACGCTCATTCACTCACTGTAAATGAACAGCACTGGTGTACAGCAGCTTTCTTTACACTTTGCAACAGGCTTGTGCATCAGTGTTAATCTCGTCAACAAAATTACTAATTAAAATGCTTGTTGTTTTTGTTTTTGATTTAAAAAATGTTGCAAACACAAAGGTGAACTAAGTTACATGCAAGTCAGAGTGTGCAACTCGCATGTGAATATGCTGTTGCCATAACAACATATTACACATAATGCAATATTCTAAACAGTCTCCACAACAGAAAAGAGTGCATTTTTAACTTTAGTATATTCATTATATGCTATTTAGGAGCTTATATTTTTTACAAGGTCAGTTTTATGGAAGTATTTAGTTTGTGCTGATAACAGGGTTATAAAAAACAATAATGCTGGAAATAAAATAAACATTAACTGAAATAAAAATTTAAAAACGTTTTATTTCAAACATTTGGTTAAACAAAAAATATATATATATATATTATATATATATAAAACGGTTAGTTCCAATCCTTGATTCTGATTGGTCAATAGCAAGCGGGAAGGAAGTCGACCGGAAGTTGAAGTCGGCCGGGTGCCGCCATCTTGAGCAGAACTTCACTTGCGTTAGCAATCCCATTGACTCCCATTCATTTTGGCGTCACTTTGACAGCGAATAACTTTACATCTGAGGCGTTTGAAGACTCCATTTGTCCATTTTTTATTTCTAAAGAAACACGACAATGTATAAAATGCTCCATTACCTTGTAGCTTATGTTATGGCCCCGTAGAAGCAGTTTTTGTAAAAGTAGGCTAACGATTGCGTCATAACCAAGCGACTCTTTGTCGCACATTAGAGAGATTACCGTATGGACAGGAGGAGAAGCTCACACACAATCGGGGGGACGTAGAGGCAAAATGACAATATAATTAATCAGAATACCTAGCAAAAGTTGATCCTGCTCCATGCTCATGGACAATTCCTACTCACACTCTCCGTCTCTGCAAGATTCGGAAGGGAATGATTCAGATTTCTCTTGGCACAGCTACTAGAAGACAGACGGTTTGCTCACGTGGTCCGTGTAACGCTTTGCTCGGTTTGAGTCTGCGCGTCAGGAAAGGAAGTGCTAAGAAATCGCTAAAAATGGGCTTCACTTGTCTCAATTGAGTTCCAATGGGGTCGCTGTGTCCATTTCTTTTACTGTCTATGGTCAATAGCTGTGTTCTATGACCGCTTCACCCAACGGTTCTATGTATCACTACACAACACCCCTAGCAACCACTCTTAGCAACGTAAACACATTTTGATCTCATTGATATTGTTCATTGAAGCTATAGTAGAGTATTGTGAGAGATCGAGTAAGCGAGTGTACCTGCATTTACAGTAGACGAAGCATTGTCCTTCAGATCAGTCCTATATTCAAAATAAAAAAATCCGTTTGAATGTCCGCTGCGATATCTTGTCCTTTTAACAGTTAAGGGGTTTCCCCGAGCCTATAGTCATCTGTCCGCATCTTCCTCCACTGTGATCACAAGTTTGAGTCCTTTCAATGTGAAAGTCTTCTCTACTGACTGACTCACTCATAAAGACAGTCTTTGCCGCCATCTAATGGTGAAATAATGTAACTTCTGTTGTTGTTTACGGTCAGGGTGGGACTATTTTTTCCAGCGGAAGGAAAGCTTTTAGTGATTTTACTTCATGAAAGTTGCATAGATATATATTTTTCGGCTTTAATATTTGTATTGTGTGGTAACCGTTTCATAAAAGCGGTGTTACTCCGCTTCACATCGTGCCTAACAACGCCCTTCAGCCGTGACTTGTTCATGATACAGCACAGCCTCTTGGGGGAGAGTGGGGTAAAGTGAGCCAGTGGGTAAGTTGACCCACCCCCTGTTTCTAGGCAACTATGCACATTTGGTGTCATGGGACCATACATTTTGAAGGACTCCATCATTTATATATTGCTGTGAAGAGGAGAAGCACATGGGACAAGAGGAAAGTTGTCTTTTCCACAAAAACACCTTTTTTGCTTGTTAAAGTAAATTTTCTGCATTTCAGGTATATTAGCCGTTTTGTCAAAGCAAATTGATCTAGGTCTAAAGTTGTGTATGGTACATATTGGTGATTTGTCAACATTTAAAACTATGTGAATCATTAAGCTAAAGGTTATCCTGAATTGCTAAGCTAGGCCGTTTTTACCAAAATGGTGGCAATGGGGCAAAGTGAGCCAGATGATGTGGGGTAAATTGAACCAGTGGTTCAACCTTTTTGAAATGGAGAAAATCGACTAAATTGTGTTGAAATAAAATGTCTTTGTATAAGCAACATATTGAACTGCAATTAACATTTATATGCCCTAATATTTCATAAAAACGATACATTCGGCCGAAATATGAAAGACAATATTTTGTTGACTAGTTTTGGATTATAAATTATATTATTGGATTATAAAAGTTTTTTTAAAATAGACTACTGCCACATCAAATAAGCTTTTGTTTAGCAATTTCTTTTTGTTGTTGTAATTGTAATCTTTTTAATAAAATAGCAAAACATATATTTACGAGGTAGATGTAAACTAAATCTTAAAAGGTCAATATAAGCCTTCTCTTTAAATTATTTGTATTGTGCTTTATATTAGTGACACATTTGGGGAGAAGATTTTGTTTTTTTTTACCACGCATAAACATTATTCTCTCAAAAATACAAACATGTACATACATGTTGCTCACATATTATGGTAGCCCTGTTTTGTGCTAAATAGTGCATTTACACCTTTGCCATTAATATGTGTATAAGCAACTGAAAAAAGCACAAATGTCAGGGCATTTCAAAACATCCCAAGGGCCCCAAAAACACCTCAGACCCCAGAGGGTTAACATTGTTTAGAAAGGTAAGTGTGTTATTAAATTATTATTTTAAAGAGGCAAGTTTTTTTTATTATTATGCTTGCATAAAAAAGTGAAAGATAGGATGGTCAATTTACCCCCAGATGGTTCAATTTACCCACTGACTGGGATCAACTTACCCCTAGCCTGGGGCAAGTTGAGTCACATGAACACTTTTTTTTCTGAGGTCATATTTTCAAGGCTCTTTGTCATAGGTGCATTTTTTAATTTTCAGTTTATAGGCAACATCCCAAATTAACAGTGGATGTCCTCATTGTACTTCTGTCTCAATTTCCCTTGCCTTGAGATCCACATAAGTAAAAACTGGCTCATCTTACCCCACTCTCCCCTACCTTATAGCTTCTAAAGTATATAGTCCTATAACGTTATTCTAAATGTAAACACAGCCTTTTGACACGTTTTTGTCAATTTGCATGTTTTCGTCCAACAAAAAAGTAAAAGGTACAAACATTAATGAATAACTTGATGAAATATCTAAATTACATTTTCGTCAAAAGATAAAAGTTATGACTAATGCAGATAAGCCCTGCAAAAATTAACACTTAAATAGGCCTACATGTAAGAAAAAAATACTAAAGTGACTAAAGAAGACTATTAAAATTTAAAGCAAACATGGTGTTTAGTATGGTTGCATTGGCATTGCTATGCGCTCTTACATTAGTCCACCCTCAAGTCTCAGTAATATTCAGGTCCCTCTATTAGTGTACGTCTGTTTTTCTTTGTGTCTGTCGCTCTGTCCATCTTTGTGTTGTCATTATTGCCGCGAGCGACTTGCACAAACTAAATTGGGAAGCCATGTGGCCCTGGGACAGTCTTGTCACTCATAGATCCAGTTTAAGCTGAAAAAGAATATGAATATATCATACCGATGTATTACAGTGCAAGCAATGATACTTGGTACCAATAATTAATTAAATATTCTTATATAAACACAATATTATAAATGGAAATCCCTTAATTCAAGATTCAACAGGTGAATATGGTTAAAAAACGAATAGGTATCATCATACTTCTCCAATTGATTACATTAAGAATTGCAAAAAAAAAAAAAAAAAAAAAAAACCTGTATTAGTTTTCTGAAATGTTATGTTTAAATGAGCAAATTAGGCATTATCTTATAAAACATATAAATAATTCACATACATTTCCAGAAAATAAATATGAACACTGGATAAAGCCAGGTTCATTTTGTTGACATATTAGAGTTAAAAGTTTTTACTGAAGTACTTCTCTTTTTATCACTCAATAAGACTGTCAAAAATACATTTTCACCATGTTTTTAGGAATGAAATGTGGTATAAAACCAGTGTGAATGATTTATGAACAAACCCCTCAGTAGAAACCTTCAGAATATAGACAGGAATAAATCTGTAAAGTTTGGTGTATATACAGTAAGTGCTGCTGAAGTGGAGGAAAAAACTTTTAACCCTATAAAGATATGCACCGTAATAGAAATCTTCAGACGCAAATAGATAAAGTGCAATCAAATAAACACGTATAAGTGTATTTTGGATCTTTTCTTTCACACTAATCTGACAGAAGACATGTTCTGAAAAGCCAAAGAGCCTAAAATCTCAAAATTGCCTAGTGCATGAAAAAAGAAAGAAAAAGTGCCACAGTTTTTTCCTGTAGTGCCAATTGATTTTTAAATAAAGGCATGTTTTTAGAGAGAGGTTTTGTGCGGGCAGGGTTTAGCCTGGATGACTGTAATCGTTAACCTCGGATGGTTTAAAGGAGTGCTGTTAAAATGTCATCTTTCACTACAGACCCACTGTGTGCTTTACGAGGACTGCGGCGCCTCACGCCCGAAGAGAGATCTTTAGCAAAACGAGGACAGTATTCAAGAAACTTCACAACTCCTGACAGCTTTTCTTTCACTCGCTCTCTGTGCCAATTTCATCTGATGTATCCATGACAACAGCAAACCTCGCCGAAGCACAGATGACAGTTATTCGCCATCAACCCCAATGAAGACGAGTCTCATTTCCATCTGAGGAACATCTGCGTGCTGATGGAGGGGAGCGGCGTGATGAATGAAGCAGCGTGTGTTAAAAACCTTCATCAACTGCTGGAGAAAAGACGAGCGCTGGAGTCTGTTCATATTTGCTATTTCGTAAGAGTCACGGTTGACATGACCTTGTATAATATACAAGTGCATCAATAAAAGGTCGGATACTGATACTGATATTAGCTCAAACTCCCACAGTCTAAATGAAAAAACCTTAAAACTGCGGCACAAACTACTAAAAATCTGTTTTAGATAATATACAGTGCAATGCATAAGTGAATACACCCATGCTAAAGTTGACTAAAAAGAGGAATAAAAAAATCATATTTTGGAAATTGAACTTAATGCCTTAATTTAAAAAATTAGGAAAAATCCAACCTTTAAGGACACCAATTTTCTTTGTGAATGAATAATGTATCGTAAATAAATAAATGTTCTTCCTTAAAATACAGGGTGCATAAGTGAGTACACCCCAATGTTAAATTCCCATAGAGGCAGGCAGATTTTTATTTTTAAGTATTTTTTTTTTTTTTTTTTTTTAGGATACTATGAATCCTGATAAAGTTCCCTTGGCCTCTGGAATTAAAATAGCCCCACATCATCACATAGCCTTCACCATACCTAGAGATTGGCATAGGGTACTTTCCATAAGATCATCTCTCAATGCAAATCAAACTAGCTTTTAGGCTAACTGAAATAAAACCATGTATCATCTGTATCATCATAACAATACTGTCAAAAATGGCGGAGAGCAATGTCTCCACGGAAACGGAGATCCACTCCTGACAATTTGAGAAGCGATGTGTGGAAGGTGTTTGGATTTCAAACCATAAATGGAAAAATTACAAATAAAGAAGTGGCAATCTGCAGAATAGGAAATATCACTCCTCAACTAGCAACCTGAGGGCACACCTGACAACGTTACACCCTGACAAGCTAGACGACCTGTCCTAGGAACCGCCGCTAAAACAGGCAAGAATGACTTCTTCTCTGCCTCTCTCCTCATCACGGGGCTTACCAGCTGTCCTAACTGACACGGTTTATCTGCAAAGATATGAGGCCGATCAACATCACGCAGGGTTCTGTACAGTATATGACATGCTATAGTGGCATTGGCGATCAATAAGCCTGTGTAATGTCGTAAATATTAATAATAGGATGAATTTGAGCATTTAATATTCGAATATTATTCGAATATTAAATAAAATAAGGAATGGAATTCGAATAGTATTATAGAGGAAGATTGACAGCCCTAGTTTACACCTGATATTAAGATGCATTTTAGTCGATCGGATCACATGAATGTAAACGGGGCAGAGTGTGTGAACGGAGTGGAGCGGCAACAATTTTCCCTCCGCACTCCAAGCATTTAATAATCACTCCGCTCCGGCTCCGCTCCGGCTCCACTCCGTCTCACTGATATCAGAAACACCGCTCCGGCTTCGCTCCCCAAGGAAATCGTGGCTGTAAGTATGCTTTGTAATCTCGCAAAAGTTCTGCTCATAATATACAGGCATATTAAATGAAAAAAATAAAATAAACAATACTACTAGGAGAATAGTTTCAATGTGGTTTATTGGATAGTGTGCAAACTTTTCCTATGACATGCTAAGCTTATTACATGGTTATCAGCATTAAAAGTGAAATATCATGTGAACATTTTCTTTGGAAAGAAGAAAAAAACTACGCATTTTCACGACATTTCGCGACATTTCTTACAGATTTCTGCTCATTTGAAATCAAATCCACACAGCACTGTAAGATTACATTTGTTTGAATGCAATGCATTAGTGAGAGAGCGACTGCGTGTGTGAATAAGTGTTTCCTGTTTAAAATGTGCTTTCACCCTGATCTCATGAAAGTGCGTATCTATAGCACAAATTTTAGTTCTCGTACCATTTATACAGCAAAAATATTTTTCCCGTGCACATGATATGCACTTTATGCCGTGTAATACGCATGCACTCCACACCCCTAATCCAACCCAAGGGGTTTACAGTGCATATCATTTGCACTCAAAAACTATTTTTTGCCATATAAATGGCATAAGAAATAAATTTCGTGCTATAGATAAGCACTTTCATGAGATCGTGTTGCCCGATCATATTCAGTAGGCTTGAGAACTAGGCTATATAACCTCATGCATCTCCATCACATTTTTTTGCTGATTTGAGTGATCCATCTGTTTCATTAGCTAGCTAAATGTTTTTAACATGTGAATTCTTACTAAAAATGCAGTTCTATAATGGGCCATTGGCATGAATTGTAGTTCCTCGTGATGGAGCGGTAGTGGAGCACTCTCTTTCGATCACTTCCAGAGGTAGTTGAAAACGCTTTGGACTGGATTGTGATGCTCATGTGATCGAATGTGTTCGAAGAGCCACAAAAGACCGTCTACTCTCCGCCTACTAAACATTACGGGAAGCGCACTAGCCAGAAGGGATTTAAACTTTGTCGACTCGAGACCCAAGTTTGGTTTGAAGATGAAAAACGTATCAGGCACAATGTTCTCTCACCATTCCTGATTTCTAACACACACTCACAGTGTTCGGCTGGTCTTGTGCCTATCAGAGCAGAAATTAAAGCTGATGCTCTCTGTATAGTTCTGTCATGTCCTTTCGCTTTTATTTGTAAATTGCATGAGCTTATTTCGTCCAATAGATCAAAAGATCTGGGAAAGCCCATATATTTACCCGCCCATAGACCCTCCCCTCGAAGAAATCAGGACAGAAGTGGTTGAAAGTGGACAAAAGAGACTAATAAAACACCAGGTGTGAACAGAAATGTGTCTCTCTCGTCAACCAGAGATCCGATCGACCAAAATGTATCTTAACACCAGGTGTAAACAAGGCCTTTGACAGTCAAATGAGACCAAATCACAACAGATTTTCAATGCAGAAGTAAAAAGCAAAGATAATGTGTGAGTTGAATGAACACATCTTCATCTCTCTGCCCACCAGAGCAAACCCACTCGAGACCATCCAGCCACCCACAGACCGAGAGATACAAGACTGATAGTGATCAGAGGATGTGTTCACAGATCTCTGCGCTTCAGGTCTAATCTCTTTATCAACACATGAAGACAGAGGCCCGACGGGCCGACACATTCATGAACATCAGCTGAGAGACACATGCATTCAGCAAATACAAACCTGATTCCACACAACGGCATGTAACTGATTGGATGTTGTTTGCACACTGTTAAATACACTATTTGCATTGCATAAGTCCATCAGTATTACTATTGCTCATACATAGAAGCTAGAATTTAAAATGTTAAAATTCAGTGTGTGCATCATCTTGCAGCATTTGTGCTCCGGACATGATTGACTCCTCAAATTATGCAACTTTCATTGAAGAAGAAACCCAGGTCATATCTAGAAAACAAAACGACCCAGAACACCATGGAAACATGCTAAAAAAATCACCTTAGCAACTGCATAGCAAAGCCCTGGCAACCACCCAGCACACCCTTAGAAACAAAGAAACCACCCCACCTTAGCAACACTCTAACAACCACCCATAACTATCCTACCCTTGCAACTGCATAGCAGGAATGCAAGAACCAAACCCTCACAGAACACCTTAGCAACTGCATGGCAACACCCTAGCAACAACCCAGAACACCCTAGAAACCACCTAGCAACAACCACACCCTAGCAACTGCATAGCAGATATGCACGCATAATTACAGAACACAATAGGAACCACATAGCAACACTGACAAGCCAATCAGAACACCCTAGAAACCACCTAGCAACTGCATTGGAGGAATGCGAAAACCAACTCAGAAGACCATGGCAACCTTATAGCAACACCCTAGCAACCACCCAGAACACCCATATCATACATATCTTAAAAAAAATAATAATAATAATAATAATTATATACACCTTATATACACCAAACTTTACAGTTTTATTCCTATCTATATTCTGAAGGTTTTTACTGAAGGGTTTGTTTATAGATCAATCACCTGATTTTATACAACATTTACCGGTAATTCCTAAAAACATGGTGAAAATGTTTTTTTTTTTCTGTCTGTTGACAGTTTTTTTTTTTCTGATTTATGGAGTGATAAAAAGAGAGATCCAAAATCCCCTCAGTAAAAACCTTTAACTCTAAAATGTCAACAAAATGAAACAAGAAATTTTGAATTTTGAACCTGGCTTTATCCCGTGTTCAGATTTATGTTCTGGAAACCAGAAAACAGTCTCATTCACTAGTTATTAAACACTATTTATAATTTGTAGTTTTAGATATATATTTTTTATTTATATTAAAATTATTTATTTGAGCAGAAAAAAATTTCACATTTTTCACAATAACTTCAGGTAACATATCAATGAACCACAATGCCTAAATGAAAACATATGGACTAAAAGTAAATGAGACCCATTTTCTTCAAAAAGATAAAAATCTAGTTATGCTTGCTGCTTTATTTATATTTAATGTAAAATAAGCTGGTGATTAATCAGCATTTTTGCTGACAGATCTAATGACGACAAACAGACACACACACACACACACACACACACACACACACACACACACACACACACACACACACACACACACACACACACACACACACACACACACACACACGTTAACTAAAAATTAGACAAAAAAAAACAAAACAAAAAAAAACAACACTAAAAAAAACTAATAAAATGACAAAAGCACATAACCAAATTACTAAAAATTTAACTAAAATATATCCTGAAAACTAAAATTATAAAAAGCTAATTCAAAATATTAATAAAACTAAAATTAAACTGACACACACATTTATGAACAACTAAAAAAAAAACATTTCTCATCCTATTTTTATCCACAGGGTAATTAATTCCCATGAGCTAGATTCTCTGAAGTTTCCTATAAAAAGTGTGGACATTAGGGATTTGGCAGGAAAGACACCTTAAGCCTCCTGGACCGAAGACTTTCCCTCACAAACGCCACAGCTGGCCTCGTCTCAGGGGGATTAGTTAACAGTCTCTGCACCGCCACCTGAGGATCAACACAGGCTTTCTGGAAAACATGCAGTCCAGGGAGTCGAACAAAGCTTGGCGAGTTTCTGTTCCCGCTCTCGCCCCGTTCAGCGTGACACTGACAAACGACACGCGCAGGAGGACATGAGCACACCACACCATGAACACAACCAAACCAGAGGGAGGGGGAGAGAGAGGGGGGTGTGTGTGTGTGGGGGGGGGGGGGGGTGAGAGAGGGAGAGAGAGGGAGAGAGAGTAAGAGGGAGAGAGAGAGAGAGG
>NC_138235.1:36911735-36991735 GCF_964197995.2 Scardinius erythrophthalmus
ATTAAAAACTGGATTTATCATCACAGGGGGACTTTAAAGTGACACAATTATGCTTTTTTGTACATTACCTCTCATGCCGTGTGTAATAAAGCTGTTTGTGAATGTAAAAGGTCTGCAAAGTTTTAAAGACCAAAGTGCAGATCAATAAAGTTATTGTGTCTTAAAAGAAAAAGAAAAATCGATTCTGAACTGCTGAAAAGAGTCGTCAGTAATTCCAGTCTCACTTACTGTTACAAACCTGCGTTGATCCTGTCATTGCACTTAATTTAACTACAGAAATCAGAGTCAAATTGATCATTTTATAAAGAAGCATCAAACTAAACAGCAAGGAATCAATTAAATTAGTGCTCTGGGCAGCGATTAATCACATCCAAAATAAAAGTTTGTGTTTATATAATATATATGTGTGTATTGTGTATAATTATTTTGTATATAAATACACACATGCATGTATACATTTAAGAAATATTTGCATGTATATATATTTACACATAATTTATATTATATATAAATATTTTATATATAAATAAAGACAAATATAAATATATATTTTTAAATATTAAATTATATATTTTTATATTTATATACATGCATGTGTGTCATACCCGTCATTCCGCTTAACTGGTTTGCGCCCAGTGGGATTTTTATTTTAAATATTAAAAATACGGGAGAAATACGGGAAAATATTTAAACGGGATGATAGCGGGATAGCAAAGTAAAATACGGGAGAATCCCGGGAAAAACGGGAGGGTTGACATGATGTGTGTGTATTTATATATACAAAATAATTATACACAGTACACACACATATACAGTATTATGTAAACACAAATTTTTTTTTTGGATGTGATTAATCGTTGCCCGGCACTGGTTTAAATATAAAGAAATTCCTCAATATGCCATTATGGGTATTACCCCAACAAATGCCATATTCTACACTTTCATAGCATTTTTTCCCCTACAAATCCATTTTCAACAAGGTTTCTTGCACCAAAAGCGGACATAATTTAGTTTTACATGAGTATTTTGCTAAGTAAGTTTGTACCGTCCCTTTAAATCGCGGTGAATTGCGCTTGAAACAGTCAGGGGTGAATCTCAGGGATGGTTCACGTCCTCTCGGCTTGTAAACATGTCTTGTTGCAATGACAGCATCAGCGTAAAGCATCGGTCTCGTGTCGACAGACCTGTCAGTGACCGTTCACCAGCGTCTGGACGACACCGCTTCACGAGCGACTGCCTCAGCCTTCGGGCGGCTCAAATCAGCTCACATCTCTCTCGCGCAACGCCTCATAAAGCACAATCTATAGCATAATGTCATGGGACAAGTACCAAGATAAAGAGAGACGCCGAAGCGCAGAAACAAGCACATCTCCAGCCCCGCGGCCACACCACACTCGTCATGTTTCACAGCCAAACCAGCTGCGCTCGGCATAATGAGTCAAACAACAAGTAAAACACATTTCATTATGCGCTTAGTGCTTTATATGGATCTAAAGCTTCTCCTTGTTGTTTATGATCACACTCTTCTCCCGTTTTCACCGGAACATTGCTGTTTTAAGCGCGTTTTAACACTTTTTCTGCATATAAATGATAAATTATCAGCATGTACGTTCGGAAATTGCTGTTATGGATCATAAAGCACGACTGTAAATAATATTTTATACAATTCTGGTGCATCTGACAGCCAGAAAGATGAATAAAAACATGGTGGCTCCCAAAATAGAGAAAACACTTGGTTACACTTTATTTTAAAGTGCCCGTGTTACAGTGGGATTTATGGACGCTTGTTTCCACCACAGAATGAAACGCTTTAAAAGATAATTGCGACTTTTTATCTCACATTTGCAAGTTTATATCACATAATTATGACTTTATGTCACACAATTCTAGAGATAAAAAGTCAGAATTGTGTGATAAAAAGTCGCAATTACCTTTTTTATTTTTATTCTGTGGCGGAAACAAGCTTCCATAGTAATTATACATGTACTGCGTAATATTAATCAACAACATGTACATACTATAGGGTTATGGTTAGGATTAGGGTTTGGTTGAGGGTTAGTTGCATGTAATTAAGCACAATTAATAGTAATTACTATACTAACTACATGTAACATATGTAACAAAGCAAATCCTTCTCCAGAAAATACTTCTACAAAATCTTCCTATCAAATACCTGGATTTTTTAGGAACACTTTATTTGAAGCCTGTTTATATAAGTCATCATAAAATACTTATTTCATCATAAAAAAAACTTTATCATCAATTGTATGTTCTCACAAATACTAACATATTCACTGTAATCAAGATCATGCTGTCTAGTCGTAGACTATAAGCTGATTTTCCCGGAAAGTGAGATCACAATACATATTTCTTGCAGCACAGCAACACTAGCAGACACAGTTTGTGGTTTGACTGAAAGCGATCTGAAGAGTGGAAAAGGAAGTTGGTCATTTTGAGGTGTTTAAACAATTATGGATGGGAATCACCTGTGACTAACCAGAAAGTGTTTCTTTGAAATTGAAAGAGTTTTTAGGTCTGAACTTGAGACCTAGGTACATATTCACTGTAATAAAGGTCTGGTCCATAAAGGTCTGAAAGGTCTAGAACTATAAAAAAATCATTTTAACATTTTAATGAATTAAAATAAAGCTGAAATGAAATAAAATATACATTTTTACACTGAAATGTAAAAAAATACTCAAATGAAAATTAAATTTAAGTGGAAAATAAAATAAGTTGAAGTGCTAATGTTACTAAAACTAAAAATGAAATAAAAATAAAGCTAACTAGAAATATTAGCTAACTAGAAATAAAACAAAGCTAACTAGAAATAATAAAAACCTAAAACTAGTAGAAATGACAAAAGCTGAAAATATACAATTAAAATGAAAATATAAAAACAAAAGGTTTAAAAATAATACTATATTAATAACACTGACTATAACACATGATCATTGTCAGGCGTTATATCATGTAATCAAATGCATTTCATTTTAAAGGTATAACCATGAATAGGTAAATATTTTCATGTGTTCGCATTATTACAGTTATTATGAAAATATATAGAGCATTACAATGTGCACAAGCCATCATACATCGGCTTCATATAGACGTGTTACTAAAATTCCCTCAAACACTTCCATAGGGATGACGGGTACAGGAAATGATGTCAGGAATCACAGATTCGAACTAGCACTAGTGATGATCACATTTTCAACGAGACAGCGAGAGATAAAGCGTGTGTGTGATTGTCTCAGTAACGTTCAGGACGAACGGCTGTCCTACATTCATCAGACACACACCAGATATCTCTCGTGCTGGCCATCGCTCGCGGCGCTCACACACTCGCGCTGAGTGTGTGTGTCTATCTTAACGCATTCAACATGCTCATATATGATGGAGAAGGCAAGGAAACACACACACACACACACACACACACACACTGGAGAATCATTAGTATGAGGAGAGAGGAGAGGAGAGGGGCAGAGAGATGAATTATTTAACGCAACGGCAACGAAATGAATAAACAAACAGATGAAGCGAGAGATGGCAGGCGCCCCCACTACACCCACGCCTGACAACAAACATCTTCCTGCACACACACACACACACACACACACACACACACTCTCTTACCAACACAGTCTAGCGTATATTGACAAAATCCAATGCACATCACAGGAAGAAACTGTCTGACTGAATAATCCCTGTCCAGTTTTTATAATGTGATAGTAGTTTATTTTCATTTATATGCTTCGTACATTAGGGCTGTCAATTTAACACGTTAATTTAGTTATGGGAAAAAATAACGTGTTAAATCATTAACGCACCCGCCACTTATGTAGTTTATCTTACATTTTGTATAGTTGATTGGTGACGAACAAGCCTATTAATACAGTTAGAACGACACTAAAATTCAGGATTTAGGGCCCTATTTTAACGATCTAAGTGCATGATCTAAAGCGCAGGGCGCAAGTTCACTTATGCCGTGTCCGAATCCACTTTGGCTAGTTTAACGACGGGAAAAATGGTCGGGCGCATGATCTAAAAGGGTTGTCCCTATTCTCTTAATGAGTAATGGGTGTGTTTTGGGACTTACGTGCAATAAACCAATCAGAGTCTCATCACCCATTCCCTTTAAATGCCAGTTGCGCTCGTGCCATGGCAGATTCGCTATTTACATGGAGGAATTTGATAGTGGAAAGACTGAAAGTGTCTCCAGAGCGCAAACGGATCTGCTCGTGCGCAAGCAGAACATCTGCGGGACAAGCCAGATTCACCATACCTTTATGTACACAATAATAATCTTTTACATTGCAATCCTTTTATTTTAAATATTTGGTATGTTTGTGTGCTACTGTGCGTCCCTGTGTGTGTAATAAGCAGAGTGTGTGTGTAATAAGCAGAGTGTACACGTGTTGTGGACCCGCCTATAGGCGCACATTACTAACGCGCTCATTAAATAACAAAAATATATATATATTTCGCCATTGACTTTAGAGCAGGTTTCAGTCGGTCAATGGCTCAGTCTAAATGCATTTGCCATTTAAACAACTTGGCGCAGGACATGAAAATGAAAACTGCGTCGGGCTGAAACTAGCAAAAAACACTTGCGTCATGCTTGTGACGTGTGCGCAGACTGTTGCATAGATATATACAATAGAAGCCGCCTTGGCTACGCCAGTTCAAGGAACGAGGCGACATCTAGTGTGTATATATCTATGCAACAGTCTGCGCACACGTCACACAATAGGAAGCGCCCGCGCCTTCAGATCACTTGGACGTGGCTGTGTTACAAGAGGTAAAAACGATATAAATACTGTTCGTTTTCTCACATAAACCGCTCGTTTCGTGTCTTAGGCCATCAATGTGTACTTACGATGGGGAATTGTTTAATTTGGACGATGGGGAATTGTTTTAATTTGGACTCTGTGCTTGTGTTTTGAGACAGTGACCATAGACCTGCATTGTATGACTGACAGACAAGAACGGTTTGACCTAAAAATATCAAAATTGAAACTACTGCGGAAACAAAGACACCTACATCTTGGATGCCCTTGAGGTCAGCTAAAACATACCAAAATTTAATTTCAAAGTGAACTATCCCTTTAAGGTTACCCATGCAAGTACGTCAAGTTACACTAAACGTTAGTTTCTGTTAGCAAAACAAAAGACAGAGACTGAGTGAACTCAATCTCACCGTCTTTAACTCAATAAAAGCAACAGGGCCGGTGTCTGTAACTCAGAATATCTGTTGTAAACGAGACAAAATACGTTGTTCGTTTTCCTATCAAAGCTTGTGGCAACCATAGACTGTACAAAACAAAACGCCAGCATCAACTTAGCCACACGTTAGTGTTGCATATCTGTTTACAAACTTTCAGATTATGCTGGCTCCATAATGTAACATAAAATGTGTTAGAAGTTTATTACGGGTTGCGAATTTGAGGTCGGACTGAACAATAGCCGCGTTTCCACTGTCGGGCCAGGGCCGGGGGTGCTAGTGCGTGCCAGGGCTAGTCGCGTTTCAACTGTCACTTTCGGGGCTTCCTCGGGGCCAGCGGCCATTCTGGCCCATTGAATACCTTGGTCCAAAGCGGGCCAGCTCGGGCTAGAGGAGTGGTTACGAACAGAGGTGGGGTTTACCTGAGTCTGGAGACGCCAGTGCCAGATGATTCTGTCAGTATTAAAGACTTTTAAAATAATTTACCTCAAAACTCACTTTCATGTTTGAATGCCTTCTTTTTGTGATCCGATGTGGATTCTGATCACCGTATAACATAAAATTATTTATACACGATGCAAGACTATGTATACGCTAACCATTACCATAGTAAACATGGTAAATATGAACGCTTGAAGAAATCAGACAAATCATAATGGCTATCACAATCCTGTTTTTACTTGATCTGTCAGTAGCCTACGTCTCGTCTCTTTATAGCGGACTATCATAAAATAAAGCAACTTTCTTTTCGGGAGCTTCCTCCGTTTCTGAAAATATAACTGTACTGGGAGAGAGTGCTAAAGCTAACGGTAAACCACTTTATTTCTGTGTGACTAATATGCAATTTTGACACAATTTAATTCATTGTGATCAATGTATCACATTTTATTGTAAACCTGTGGTAAAACATCGATACTTGGGTTTTAAATATTAAAGTAAATAACAAAAAATGCCAGCAAACGGTCGCTTTTATCATGTTTGTTTTGCGATCACGCTGTTTCTGTGATTTCTTTCTGATTAGTTTTCTGATAAACTTCCAGTTGTTGGTGAACTGATGGGTTAGTGTGAGGTTGTTCCAGAGAGGCGTGTTACTGGCGTGTTTTAGTGCAGCGCTGTGGAGCTTCTGGCCCGACAGTGGAAACACAGCAGATTTTGGGCTCGGTGCGCCAGGCCTTTAGCCCGGCACGGCCCTTTTAAAGCCCTCCCTCGCACTGACCCGACAGTGGAAACACGGCTATCGTAGGGACTGCAGCATCTTTGATGAGTAACGTTAGCTTCTTTGAAAAAACGGCGTTGAACTGTGCCTGATTGACGAAGCAAAAAACTGTGCAGAACAGACGGTTAAGGTCAAACTAAATTGCTGTAGTTTTCCGAATAAATAAACATTAGCCACTGGTCTCTAATATTAATGCTGTGTGATGACGGTGGGCTGAGCTCGGGGTGGGACTGAAGGCGGTGACTGAGTAGTAAGTCACAACGGCTCGTGAAAAAGCACAGCTTTATGCAGGCTGTGTGCATTTGTCTGTGGATGGACTGTTTTGTAACTCATAAGGTAGTCATGAAAAAAGCCAGGAAATTTCAGTTTTGACAATATGGGACCTTCAACCTAATCGAATGAATGAACGATTCAATGGCTTTAGACATTTACCGCCACCTACTGGCAGCTTTAGTCTCTTATTTAGAGTATTGCTTCAATCAATTTAAATCATATTCTTTCCATATTAATAAAACATTTACGGTATGGTCAACATTTATTCACGTTCATGGCCGTTGAAGCCTGAAAGTTTGTGTAATAAATTCTACGTTGAATCAAATAAAGTGTTTTTTTCTACTTACTGTAATGTCTATTTGATGCATTTCTCATTTAACATTAAAGGCGTCAACAAACATGTAGACTGCTTTCATCAGGTAGGCTGCCGTCTAAGATGCCTTCTATTGGCCAAATTCAGGCCACATCACATGTGTCCGTCACAGATACGGCAATCCCAGAATGCATTGCAATAAGCTCTGTGGAAAAAATGACATACGATTGTTGACAGAGTCAAGGGAAATTCCAGTTTTACTTTCAGAGCTGAAAAGTAAAATAAAAATAGTTTATCCATGCTGTGAAATTCAAATGCAACTTCAAGTGTGTGTGAAGTTTTCACATGTGCAGAGTTTTCCAATTCAGCCACTTCCATTTCTGTCAGGATGCTTTATATAGCAGATGCTGAATAACAACACATCTGTTTTAAAGACACAGACAAGGAAACTCTAGCAATGTCTTGGACTCTGCATTTGCATACTTCAGTAGAGCAAGCAGTGTTTCTGGTTTTATATAAATAAACTAGTGCTGGGCAACGATTAATCGCATCCAAAATAAAAGTTTGTGTATACATAATGTATGTGTGCACTGTGTATAATTATTTTGTATAGATATATAAATATATATATACACACACATGCATGTATATATTTAAAATAAATGTGTTATTTATATATAAAAATATTTATATATAATATACATTATGTATAAATATATATATAGAATATACATGCAAATATTTCTTAAATATATACATATGTGTGTGTATTTATATATACAAAATAATTATACACAGTACACACATATATATTATGTAAACACAAACTTTTATTTTGGATGCGATTAATCGCCCAGCACTAACTTACATATATATATATATAGAGAGAGAGAGAGAGAGAGAGAGAGAGAGAGAGAGAGAGAGAGAGAGAGAGAGAGAGAGAGAGAGAGAGAGAGAGAGAGAGAGAGAGAGAGAGAGAGAGAGATAGATAGATAGATAGATAGATAGATAGATAGATAGATAGATAGATAGATAGATAGATAGATAGATAGATAGATAGATAGATAGATAGATAGATAGATAGATAGATAGATAGATAGATAGATAATATATTACAAATATTTGATATATTGAACCTCACAAATGAAATCCAGCAAAATACCAGCCTGAAAGCACAATGGTAAACACAATCTAGTTTTCATAGTTTCCAACAGAAACTTGGTAGATATAGGCAAGAGCAAGCTTGTATAGTTATGTTCAAAATCGAGTCGTGCCAATCTGAATCAATTATATGGACAGATGAAATGTAATGGAATTACAGCTTCACATGACACCTTAAAAAGATGCTCAAAAACTGTGCAAATCATTATGTGGTTTAATATGTCCATCTGAATGTGTGTGGCTTCAGCATCAGTGGTGCTTTAAAGTGGACACATCTAAGCATGCCTTTCTCTAACAGGGCTTTGCTATTAATAATAAACAAGTATAGTATATCTAAATTAAAGCCAGCCAGTCAGACTGTGGTCAGTGATTCTGAGGAAGCTTCACTGAGACGGAGACCCGCTGGAGCATGTTAGCAGGTGGCGGCGCGAGTGTTTGGACAGAGCTTAGGTAACTGGCTGAGCGAGTGAATCTTGGGTTGTAAACAAAGCTAATTAAACAGGGTTATTTAACATTTTGCATCTTCATTTGTCCTCTTCTGTCTCAGTCGAGTCCCAACACGCGCCTCAATTAACCTGAACGTCTAAATGCCACGGGATCGTCTTCATCCTCGCTGCTGTTTCCTGTGGATTCAGCACTCCAAGGCAAACAAAAGACCAGTGCTGAGGAGAAAGACGTGTTGGAGAGTGTGTGTGTGTGTGTGTGTGTGTTTGGAAAAGACGTGGAGTTGAATCACTCATCTCTCCCGGTGCCAGCGGCTCCCCAGGAGATGTGCGACGGCCAGCCTGGCAGAAATGTGTCTAATGTGAGATAAGGTGGCACTCGACTGAGAATAACTCAGCGCTCGCTCTTTGCTCTTCACATCAAGGCAGGAGGGGAAGATGGCGGGCACAAAGAGAAGAAAGACTGAAACACAAGCCGCTTGAGAACAGAGAGAGAGAGAGAGAGAGAGAGAGAGAGAAGCAGAAAGAAATGGACTGGAATGAGAGACCGACAAGAAAGAAAGAAAGAAAGAAAGAAAGAAAGAAAGAAAGAAAGAAAGAAAGAAAGAAAGAAAGAAAGAAAGAAAGAAAGAAAGAAAGAAAGAAAGAAAGAAAGAAAGAAAGATAAAAAGAAAGAAAGAAAGAAAGATGGAAAGAAAGATAGAAAGATAGAAATAAGATAAAAAGAAAGAAAGAAAGAAAGAAAAAAGAAGGAAAATGAAAAACAAAGAACATGAACAAAAAGATGTGTATTTTTCCTATATAATTTATTATAATCTGTATATACACATTGAATATATATATATATATATAATAAATGATTTAAGATATACTGTATATAAATAAATAAATATATATAAATATATATATATATATATATATATCAATTAATTATATTGGATATATATACACACAATTAATATATTTCTTATTTTCTAAATTCTATATATATTCTTCTTTCCTTGTTTTTTCTGATTTCATATAATTAACTTTTAATATACTTCAGCGATGGTGCTTTATCTGTGAAACAGTTTCCACGATTAATTAAAAAATATTATTTTTGTTAATACAGCATGTTTAAAAGATAAAAAATAATGATATAGGCTACACACACACACACACATATATATAATTTAATGCCTAATTTGAGAGTCTCAAACTTTCCTTCAGATCGATTAGATTTTGATTAGATCTCAATCATCTAGAGAATTAATTCACAGACAGTCTCGATCATAAACACTGCAGAACATCTGCTGAACGCTGTTACTCGACAGGGAATGCTTTAGCTTCACACTACAGATGAGCAAATACTGTCGAAATGACATCGTCCAGATGTAAACACACACCATTAGTACATGCGAAACAGACCGAGTGAGAGAGAGAGAGAGAGAGAGAGAGAGAGAGAGAGAGAGAGAGAGAGAGAGAGAGAGAGAATCTTTTTTTATTTAATTTACCTATTATTATTTTCTGTACTAAATGTTCTAAATCATTTTCTATAGCCCCTTTCACACAGAGATCCCGGAAAATACACGGATAAAGTGACCCGGGATTTGACCCGGGTTCGTTTGATTTTGGTTCATTCACACTGCCAGTGATTTTCTGGAATCAGAGAGTGCGTAAAAATCCCGTAAAGACACGTGACATCGATGTGACTTGTAATGTCTCAGCAGCGTCTTAACTTTGCTTATTTGCTTACGTCTTAACTTTGCTTATGCTTTTTTCTCTGATTCGATCATAAACTTTACGTACCGCATTTTTACCGCAAACTTTACGCATTACGTTTCACAGTCATCACTACGACACGGCATTATTATGGCTTTTGTTCACACAGCGCGCGTTCCGGGACTGAACACGGCAAAGTTACTGGGTCCTCAACCCGGCATCAATCCCGGGTCGCGTTTGCATTCACACAGAAGGCGTTCTGGCAATTTTCCGGCAATTTTCCGGGATCATCGCGCTGTGTGAAAGGGGCTTATGTTGTTTTGATGCTTTGACAATACAAAATATATATTTTTTTTCATGCCAATAAAGCTTTCTGAATTGAGAGAGAGAGAGAGAGAGAGAGAGAGAGAGAGAGAGAGAGAGAGAGAGAGAGAGTAAGACATTTATAGATATTATAGGAGAGAGATTATCTTTTTTATTATTATTTTCTGTACTAAATGTTCTAAATCATTTTCTATGTTGTTTTGATGCATTGACAATACAAAATGTATTTTTTGTCATGCCAATAAAGCTTTCTGAATTTAATTCGAGAGAGAGAGAGAGAGAGAGATAGAGACATTTATAGATTTTAGAGGAGAGGGAGAGAGAGAGCGAGAGAGAGAGAGAGATAGAGAGACATGGTGTTCTGTCACGATGTTAACGGATTGATTCTCGTTAAGTGATATAAATGAGCATCTCTCTTCAGACTGTCTGAGCTTTAAGCACAACACAAAGACTTCAAGAGCGGTGCGGAAAAATAAACTTCAAATCCTCCCACAACATTCCGACTAATGCATCCCAATCCTGGCTCATGGGAAGTGCCCAGTGCTCATCCTCAAAAGCCTCGCTTCGATCTCGACAGTGGCTCATGTCCAAGTGTGTGGACGGAGACGGAGTGTGTCGAAGTGTGTAAAACTAGTCCTGTTCAAAATTTACCAAGCTACCAATCTAAACAGAATTTTTAGGCATAATAATTGCGCTCCCAACAAAATGCATGGCTGATATATATATACGCTATGGAAAAGGCAATCCCAGTATGCATTGCAACATGAGAAATTTTTTTTTATGCAAATTAACAAATGAAATTGCATGTAAAACCTTTAGGTTGAGTTGGTCATGTGACTCAGAGCTCCTCTATGAATGGCTGAGCTCTACAGAAAAGTGTTTCTTGTCTAATTAAACCAGTTTCAGGCCAGTTAAACTTGCCCAATATGTGTGTGCTGTCCGTTAGAGCAGCATGTCGTTAGCTTAGCAACATGCCAACTTCAGACTGTGGTGTAATCAATGCAAGCACGTCAAGGCTCCTGTGTTCTTCTCCAGAGAGAGCGCTAATGAGCTGATGCAACCATTCATATCACTCACTCACTGCAGTTAGGGTGCCGTCTGTGTAGGCTGCTCACTACTATCACTCTAGTGCACTGAAATGGCCACCATGTAAAAATGCCCACATCATCACTATATTCACTTACCAGAAATTTTAGACGTTTTCTTCACTCTCAAACCATCGGAAATGGAGGATGAGCACATGATTCATGATGACACTGAATGAAGATGATGGACAAAATCATATTAGAGGAATGATACAGGGAACTGGAGCAGAATGAAAGACTAAAAAAAGAAAGAAAAAAAATTAATGACAGAAAATATGCAAATTAAAATACAATATTATAGGGTGAGTTGGTCATGTGACTTAGAGCTTCAGTCTGATTGGCTGAGCTCTAAAAAATGTACGGTCACATTAAATGCTGTGATCTTACATGATTGCACCTACAATCAATGTGTCCAGAAGCCTTAAATGATCAAGGTAGTCATTATAAAATGGATATTATGACACTATAATGCACCTCAACTGGAAACACACAGTTAAATGTATTATAAGACAATAAATTAAGCTCCATGATTATTTACATGCCCATGTTCTGTAGCATATTTTCCAGAGGTAAACTGTGTGCGAGGTGTAAAATCCACTCAAGAGTCATTCAGACGTGTTGAACGCAGCGGAAAAGACTGAACGAGCATCGAAACAAGCGCCATCCGATGAAGAACAACCAGCCAGAGCGGCAGGTGATGTCAGTGGTCATTGTTTTGAGTGATGGCTAGAGAAATGAAGTGTGTGTGTGTGTCCTCATGAACACATCACTGCTGATGCTTATTAGTGTTCGCTGACTGCAGCTGTTTCTTCAGAGTAAATAAACCAGTAATAAACTTGTTAAAAACACCAATGAACATGAACTGCAGAGGTTTAACTCGTACATGCACAGGCCAGCTTTGTGTTCATTTTGTATATATTAGGGTGGCCCAAAAAAACTTTTTTCTCTTTTCTCCCAATTTAAACCCTGCATTTTGGTCTACCACCAGTTTAAGTTATCACATAAAAAAATTGGCTAAATTAAATTATATTTAGGGGTTGCACAAGACAAAAGAAAAATCACCTATATCACTTGATTAGCAGTATATAAATATATCTGCTGAAATATCCATCTTTATGTTGTTTATTCCTTAAACTTAACATGGAGCTACATAATAAAGGACATAAAAGCATAAACTGCAACTTATTTGGTACATATTATAGAGAACTTACCATTTTAATAGTGAATATTATTACACAACAAACTTATACTAATGTATTTTTACAAGTCTGTTCAATTTGCTAATTCAGATGGAGAATTGGCAATACCTTTGACAACAGTGCTTTTGTTTGAGTCAGGACAGATTCTCTGTGGCGTTTAACCAGCTGTAGTAAGAATTGTTTCTGTTCTTCTGATTTGGTTAATATAGCATTAAAGCATTAAAGTCCTGTATCAACTTGATGCCCCTTTCTGCTGTGTCATTCACACCTTTTAGGGATTGAACTATCGTCTACTCTCTTCACATGTGAATTCCTCATTTTCCGTGTTTGTAAGAACGACTCTGGTAGGCCAAGAATTGTGAAGAATGAATTTGTATTCATTGTCACAAAATTGCTGAGGGTCTTCTGTTCATAGTTCCCATTAGCATCAAGTCGGTGAGGTGGATCATCTGATCCTTCTTTCTCGCGCATGTTCCTCACTTATATATATACACCAGATTGCAGGGACAAGCAATGTAATAATCTGACACGGCTTTGCCATTTAACATTGTTTAAGTGAAAATTCTCAAAACTTCAAGGGGCTTGTGCAACCTCTAAATCATCTTCAATTTAGCTGAAATTTTAACCCTATTCCTTTTGTCTTTATGGTCCATGTTTGCAAGGTTCATAGAAATGATCACTTTATTTTTTTTGCCTATTTTTATGGGCCACCCTAATAATATATATATATATATATAAACATAAACAATTGTGACGTAGAAGACTACATCTGACACAATAAAGACATAGAAACAAACTGTGGGGTAATAAAAATAAAAATAATATCCCATTAATATTTGTAAAGCACATTTGTTCACATTGTTGTGGTATTTGCTGCACTAATTTCAATCCATGCTGATTTTGTTTAAAAAAATAATAATGATATAAATAAAATAAAAAACTCATTTGCCCAGACAGCATGATTCATTTGTTATAAAAAAAAAAATTATTGGTCATTAAAAGAATGCAAAAATATTAATGGTTGAAAAAAAGTCTTAATTTTTATGCATATATATATGGTTTTCTTCTGATTTTGGTGTGAAATATGGCCTAAAAAAATTCTCATTAGATTTACCTTTGTATTTCAGTTACACAAACAGAACAATAATCTCATGATATCACATAGCAATAGCAATAGCGAACTGGCTTTGAAAGCATAAGATCCCACCGTCCCTTCAGAGTGTCTCCAAAACCACGTCTCCTTCAAAACACATGAAGAGACGGCGTTAGACTATCTCATGTCTCAAAGCATATAACATTACAATAATAATAACACAAACAACTTGAAGAGCTCTGACCTGTACACCTGACTGCTGCAGATTCATTTCACCGTTGATAGTGTTCACACACTGTCCGCTGTACAGCTGAAATAAACTTCACTGAATCATTTTCCTGTTATTACTGTGAAGCTGCTTTGATACAATCTGCATTGTATAGAGCGCTACATAAAAAGGTAATTGACTTGCGTCTGAGGACGTGAACAGCTCCGAGTTGAACGTCACAGGCCGAATGCAATGATTGGACGAACATTTTTCTGACCAGAGACTATCATGGAAATTATATGTGCATTTTTCTAATGTTTATACCACTTCTATTAATGATTTCTATCAGAGAAAGAGAGTTTCAAACGTGTTTATGAAAAACATTGCCTATACTCTGCCTTTAAGCATCTATGAGAAGACAATCTCCAACGGTCCCACAGCTTTTAACAAAATGACTTTCTCCATCCTCGCTGGGCCTTGATCTTCTGTAGCAGATCACGATCAAGCGCTTCACCCGGACACACACTGAGAGGAGAAACACAACGCTCCACGGAGAATTAGAGGAGCTGAGATGAATCAACGGGTCACTGTGAGACCGCTGAACGGCCAAAGACAAAATACTGTTCCCTGACCAGCCAAGAGAGATTCCCACTCAATACACACCTTAGTCCAAACCTGCATTATCTACCTGTAGTCTGGAAAAAGTACAAAAAAATAATTAAATAAATAATTAATTTCATATAATTCATATAATGAAATAATTCATTTTTGAGGACCTTATGATTCACCAATCAAACTCTTTGAAAGATCAAGTCTGGAAAACCACCACCAAACAAATTATAAATAAATGTAAAATAAGTTATCATAAATAAATACATAAATATTCAAGATCAATGCTTAAAGTCTGGGAAACCACCAAACATAAATATAGAAATAATCAATAAATAATGTAAAATAAATTAAATAAAAGAATAAATAATATTCTAAACAGAATTGATTTGTTTTTAAGGATATTGGGATTCACAAGTCAACCTCTTTGAAAGATCAATGGTTAAAGTCTGGAAATAAATTAAATAAAAACGAGCATAAAAATACATTAAAACAAATCAACAAAATAAAAGAAAATATTCGGAATAATTTATTATTCACAAATCAAAACCTTTGAAAGATCAATGCTGGAAAACCACAAAATATAAAAATACACAAAAAGATAATTAACAAAAATAAATACTGTAAAATAACTAAATATTCTGAAGAATTTGTTAGTTTTTGAGGATTGTATGATTCACAGATCAACCCTTTTGAAAGATAAATGCTTAAAACCAAAAAAAAAAAAGAATTCAATAAATAATGTAATATAAATTTTAATAAACGACAAAAATAAATATTCTGAAGAATTTATTTGTTTTTTGAGGATCTTGATCTTACGATTCACCGATCATCAGAATCTTATCCGCCAATCAATAGAAAAGGTCCAGAAGAACACAAAAACTAATAAATAAAGTACATAACTTTTCTGATGAACTTTTTGAGGATCTTAAGATCCACCGATCAAACTTTGAAAAATGAATCAACATGAAACCACATTCACAATCCAAAACAAGACAGTCAACGAGGATTTAGAAAAAAAGTAAAGAACGGCACTTGATTTTTATAAGACCAGGAGGCGTTGTCGTGTATTTTACACAAGTGAATATTGAATTCATGTTGACTACCACATCTTGAAGACAGGCAGCACTGCCATGACTCCAGCAGAAGACGAAGGACAACCGGATGTTTAGAAACACTGTGTGTGTGTGTGTGTGTGTGTGTGTGTGTGTGTGTGTGTGTGTGTGTGTGTGTGTGAATTAAAACTCTATTGGCATGGAAAATGAGATTCCTCTTTCCGCTATTGCTATTCATCTGATGTGTGCTGCTCTGCGGCGAGGTCTGCGCTCTTTGTTTCATTACTGTGAGGTCAGAGGAAAACAGAGGTTTTAAGATGTTGTTGACATTAATTAAGCCTCGTTACCGCAGGCCATACGGCATTCCCAGCGGCAGGGGAACTAACGCACAGGTATTGAACACGAGCACGGTAAGCTGTCCATCACTCCAGAGACGCTGGAACCAGTTCTGTTTGAGATCACAAATGAACAATAGCACAATCAGGTCGAGCTAATTGGGTGAATCTCACCACAACATGGCCAGTCAGAAGGGAAAACAATGCAGTTTTATTTTGCATTAAGAAAATGGAGTCTATTGTTTTGCATTATGGCTATTTTCCAGACAAACAAGCCTTCTTGAGTAGAAAACCAATGGACTTAATGGGCCTAAATTCATATCCACCCATAAACACTTGAGTGAATCAACAAATAATGATCCTAATCTTTCCATAAAACTATTTGAAGGAAACAATCTTAGTTTTATTCCAGTGCAGTCTGATCTTGCCAATCGTCCACTATAAATCCATCCTAAGATCATACAAAAGTCCAGGCCTCCATGTCATCAGCACACATTCAGATCCGTTTCCCGATCCTACTACATCGGCCCTCTTAATATTCCTCATGAATATCAGCTCTGATCACATTCTGCCCTTTAATTTCATGGTGAGCGACCCACAATTCAGCGTGTGAACTCTTTCATCAGCATGATGCATGCCTGGGTTCATCAGCACTGCTTTATTTAATGCATTAGTCATCTATTGTTCATGCAATTGAAAAAAAACTTCTTAAATGAATACAGAATAGGCATTTATGAAATATCCATTCCACTTCCCAATGCATATATAGTTTGAAGAATGTTCGATATCCAGTCACTATAGAACAAAAAATATGAGTCAAGAAATACACATAATGATTTTTTTTTCTACTTCTTTTTCAGATGCAAATAAGAAATAGGCCTATTTTTTAAATCACATGCAACTTAATTTGGCTAAAAAGGAAGACATTTTAAGTTCACTAGGAAAGCATTGCAAAGCAGTGCTATGGTATAACCCATAAAATAAGTGAAAACAATATGAAGCTATGAATATGATAATTATTAACCAACATCTTATACCATCAAGGTTAAAAATTACCACATAATTTCAAATATGTTTTCGCAGACACTACATCAATACAATGATATTCTTTAAAACACCTAAAACCAAATAAACACCATGAATATGGCAATCATTCAGTATAGTTCATGTTAAAGTAGCCTACCATAGTCCTTTTTTATCAAAATAAAAAGTAATAGAACGGAAACATCTTATTTTAACCATTGCAATTCCGTGTTTTTAAAGACTACCAATATGACATCGCCTCTACAATAATTATTAAATTACCTTTAAAAACACTATTATCATAGCTGACCCATATATCTGGACATTACCATAAAGCTTATACCATGGTATTTTTGGATATAAATACAGTAACCATTCAGTGCCACAGGATAGATCAACATTTAACACCATTAGTGAAACAGAACAGCCACAGGACTTTGGTTAAAAAGCCACAGAATGGAAACACCATGTTTTAACTATGATAATACCATATTTTAGATTAGTAGCCTACAATATATAATGGTATTGTTTGAAATACCTTATAGTAGCCTATATGAATATGTTCCACAGTATCCTACCAAGCAATTACCACCTAATACCAATTATGTCAATAGCACGATATTCGTTGAAGTTGTACCTTAAAGTACCATGGTATATAAGGTAATTATCCCGTACCATGCTATCACCATCAAATACCATGGTACCACCTGTCAATAACCACAGTGCAGTTGTGTGGTCTGTATGAGATGAACTGCTCTGCGCATCTCCATCATTGTTCCGTTTGCGCGCGTTTCGGCTTCAAATTACACCCGTTACGAACCTCAAACCCGTGAGTCTTCGAGTATAGAACCAGATCGATCCCACAAATCTTACCGTTACTGGAGATGTGGTTCTCCACGTCGTCGCTTCCAGCTTGTCTGAGACTGGCACTAAGTTGGATATAGAGTCCCATACAATGTAAACTCCTCAGAATCACTCCAAACGCGCCCATCACTGCTCCCTGTAAAACACTCTCTCACATCAGGTGAAAATATACGGCTTTAAGAGATAGATCCAGGTGTGGTGAGTGTTTACTGGTGGTTTTTGTGTCCCTGGTGGCAGCGGCAGGAGAGGATGAGAGGAGGCTGTGTGTGTTTGCAGTCGCCCACTGATGCGATTTGATTCTCCGCGAAGAGAAACTCCCCGGATCTAACCAACGCGGCGGAGGGATGCAGCACCGGGAGTGGGAGTGCGGCGGCTGTCATTAGGCAATTTCAATCAGGCGGAATAATATTACGAAGAGAATTTTTACAGTGAAGCGTCGCGCAAACGGTCAAAAATCAACGGTCATCGCTGGTGGCGGTAAAATTCCACTTGACAATGTTTCTGAGGTAAATGTAACTTATTGAATGTTCAATATCCAGGCACTATGGCTAGAACAAGAAATGTTAATCCTGAAATGCACATGATGGTTTTTTCCTAGTTCTACCTGCTTTTTCTGTGACTCAAATAAGAAATAAGCCTATTTTTGAAATCACAGCATCTAAATGCAAATGGCGTAGCGCAAACGGTCAAAGATCAACGTCATCGCTGGTGGCGGTAAAATTCCATTTGAAAATGTTTCTGAGGTAAATTTAACTTTAAATGTAGAGGGCTTTTCAGTAATCAACAAGTACTGTATGATATTGTTGGCAGCAAAAAAATTATTAATTTTTTTTCTGCATCTTGGACTGAGCACAACTGCTGCTGCTTACTCCACATTGTATTACTGAATACTGCCTATTTTATAAACATATTGTGTTAAACAATATTTAAAATGGAATGATAAATATTTCAAACAAGTGTTGTCCAACAAGTCGTATGCCTTCTGAACTTATTGCATTACCTCATGATGTTTAGTGGAAGGATGATTCATCTGGGTAGAGGACCTGTGCCTGACTGGCTGATTAACAGAAGTAATTAGTCAGATAAAAGGGATGGTTCACCTAAAAATTAAAATGTCATCATCAACTAACTTTATGTTGTTCCACTTCCAAGCCTGTATGACGTTTGTCGTTCCTCACAAAAGATGATAATATCTCAGAGAGGCAAATATTTGTAATTACATGAGGATGAGTAAATGATTTTTGTGTAAACTAACCGTTCATTTACATTGTGCAATTGTGTCTTTAATACATCTACATTTTGCAATCATTACATTGTTATAACTATCAACTAACTATAATAATCACTGCATGTTAAATGCAAAAAGTCAAATATCATATTACTGATTGAATGAGTAATTAAATGATGAAAAAACATTACCAATAGGCCTTTCACCAGGCTGAAAATGGAAGGTGAAGTAAAGTATATTATATTGCGGAACACAATAATCACAGTGAAAAAGCAGAAAATGCATATAATGTGTTGTACACAGAAAAATTATAGTAGCCTAGTATGCTATTCTGAACATAGTCAATGATGTAAAGGCTGTTTAAACTCACTTAACACAAATATAATACGTACAGAATATTTAGTTGTATACCAAACTTTTACTCAAGTAAAAATGCACAACAGTGATTTTTTTCTTCTCTCTTTAAGGATTGTGAGAAAAACAAAATGCATTCATTACATTTAAACCCAGAAGTTTGACAGTTGAATGTGACTAAAAAGGCCAGTGGTTTTCATGCCTTCACAACATGACATTATCTTAAAAATGGCTTTTGGATACTATATATGTGTACCATATATACACACATATATACATACATACATATATACGTACACATACACACACACACACACACACACACATATATATATATATATGAAAGTATATGGTAAACAATACTATACAGTATATAGGAAGCACCTTGACACCTCCACTACTTTTTGTAAAGATAAAAATCATTTTACATGTTTTTTTGGGGGAGATAAATACTTAGGGAATGCTACTATTAAGTTCTCACTGACCTACTTACTGACTCAATCCAACCTTTCCCTGTGACCTGCACAATACTGGGACTATAAAGTGGAAATAAAAGAACATTCCCGCCACAGGTTCGTATCAATTTAGCCGATGCAAAGAGGTGAAAATCAGCGCTCGCCGAGCTCAACTCAATCACTCATAAAAAGACAATTATTCCGAGCTCTCTGGGCTGTGAAATTGCTGTTGAATCACCGTTAGCGCGCCGGTGTCATAATCACTGATAAGAGATGCGTGCTGGGATACCTGCCCTTCCCGTCAATTCAAAATGCAAATAACGATCCCAAGTTTTATATGGGTGATTTCAGAGGAAGGGAGGGTGGAAGCAGATGTTGCTCTGCGTGAGTCGTTGCGGCCTCGGCAAACCAACCAGACGAAAGTGATTGGCATTTGCTAGCGACAAGCTTGGCTACGGTAATGAGCATGTCCTTGAAGCGCGCCAGGCGCTCGCCCTGTTCTCTACTTACCGCTCATTTGCATTGCAAGTTTGATGCGTTGGCAGAGAGGCATCAATAATGTTCTCAGCACACACTATTCATCATGATGTACAATTCAACAGATGGGTAACTGTCGCACATCACCTCCTCCAATTGTCGGGATTCCTCTACAGTATTTACGCCTCCCTCTCTGAAAACCATCTCCCTGGTAACAGCGAGAACTAGCGGGAAATCACTGACCTCCAGAGACGCGGGGAAATACAGAGATCTCACAAATAAAGCTGTGCTACGCCAATAGAAGCACGGAAAGGACAGCCAAAGAATATTTAATATGCCAGGAGCATCAGCCGGGAGCGGGGAAAAGTGGAGCTCCTCCGAGGACAAGGCCGATGGATAAACAAAAGAGAACGTGCGGAGAAAGAGTCGGAGAGATAATGACTCTTGTGCACTTGTCCCGGGGATAAAGGACAGGGAGTTATCACGGAAAACGACAACGGGCCGGAAAACAAGGGCCTTTGACTGGTTCAACTGGTGAATGTACAGTCAAACCAAAACGTATTCAGACACCTTCAACATTTCTCACATTATCACAGTTTATTCGCTATGGTTTAGAAAATGGTAATAAATTATGAGTTATGAAATCAGTTGATATGTCACTGGTTTTGTCCGTCCTTCTGTTAGACTGTCTCACTGATGAATTATGATGAATATCTGTCAGCTGTTAAATTTAACTACACAATTAGATAATACCAGTTTAGATCAAACAATCACCAATCAATGCTTCATTTTGTTCAGTCTGTGTGTGAAAAGAGCATTAGCAATTAAAGACAAAACACTTCAGCAAAACATGCTCAGGTCAAAGTGTCTAAACAATTATTGGTCCCAAATTTGTATAGATTTTACTGCTGAAGATTTTTTGGGTATAATATGTCACAGTTTACTTTATTTTGCTATCTTCACAGTGTCCTGCACCCACTAGTAAAAAAAATATCAAAAATGATATCTGGTGTCTGAATGGTTTTTGTTTTGACTGTAGGAGCGATTGGAAGCCGGTGTACGGCGAGCGATGACCACAGGGGCCTCGAGCTGTCGATGTCTGATAAAGTGCAGCTGTAATGAGACTGAGGCACTTAATTAGCTGGAGAAATGCAGCACCACGTCAAACGAAGCCGATTCATCAAGGCCCCGGAGCCACACGAGATGTTTTTGTTACTACAATAATAATTTCCCTTCATAATGTCTGTGTTAAAGTGGTGGCCCTCCAGTGAGTATAAATCCAACGTAATGGCCCCCCGTTCGCCCTGTCGAAGAACTCCTCTGGATTGATTAAATTTGGCTTTAGAGCTTTAACAATCATTCTCAACCTTCAGCTGAAGACTGTCCGTACCGAAGGAGAGCTTAGTAAGCAAACTGTCTCTATACGGCAGAACGTTTCCCTGGCCGCCGCGATACATACGCTAACCCCCGCGGGAGAGAGAGAGAGGCAGGGATTGTAAATTAACAAGGGGATGTAAGAGAGGTTTGAAAATGAGAGTTGTAGCATCTTCACGCTAGCTCAGCAAGCCTGCTATTAGCAAGGGATTTTGAATCTCTGGCTCATCGCCACTGGACAAACATCTAATTAATGGCCATTAGAATCACAGCAGCCAATTCCTCTAATGGAAAGAGAAAGATCAAATCTACAGCATGGAAATTAACACTTAACAACTGCAACATATACATACATATATACATACATATATATACATATATATATATATATGCAATGTTTTGTGCCATATACATTTATATATTAAATATTCCTGTGGCTCAAACAGTAAAGCATGGTGCTAGCAATTTTATATACTGTATGTTACACATCTTCTAACAACATTTCAGGGTTCCCAGAGTCAAGAGAAAAATCTGAAAATATTAGGAAAATTAAAACTCACCAAATCACTAAGTAATACTCTCTTAAAAAATATATATATATTTCAGCAAACAGAAACAAAAGCAAAAGTATCACTATTAACAGTCCTAAGCACATAAATATAATGTTCTCATTATAATTTTATGTGGCCTATGAGACAGACTTGCGCTGCACTTTACTGTATTTCCTTTTTTGAAGTGATTTAAATCATATTCCATCAAATCACAACCAATTGGAAACATCATAGAAAACTTATGAAAATATATTGGTCAAATGCGGGAACCCTGAAATGTACCTTCAGCAGATTAGCTTAGCTATTAAGAAGCCAAATATGATTTTTTTTGGAAATCCAGAACTCCATGTGGTGAGACATTCCCCACTGAAACTAAAATAAGAGAATAAAGAAAATTAGAAAATGCCGATATAACGAGAAAATAGAGAAACATACAGTTTCATGGCCAGTAAAATCCACCAGAATTATTCTTTTTTTGGCCCCTAGATCCATATAAAGAGACCTAAATGATCAAGTGATAAACAAAAGACTTGAAAACATAGAATTCTTCGCTTAATTAGCTTACCGCAGGAGCGCTGGAGTGGAGAAAAGAGTCATAAACATTACATTTTCCTAAATGATGTTTCAGCACCAGAGTTGTTCCCTGCCTGAACTGGTCCAATGAGTCATTAAGTCTTGTGGAAGGTGATGTATGAAATCTAGCAAAGGAAACAGCACCAAGAAACCAAAGCACAAACTTTTATTACAAGAAAAGTTAAGTTGTTCTGACACAAAATATCCATCCTTAAAAAAAAAAGAAACAACTATAAACAAACAAAAAGTGTCAGATATCAATAGATACAATAGCAATATCCAATCTGTCGGGATACAATCAGCCCGGCAAATGTTAAAAATCTGATTTTCAGGACAGGATGACGATGAAAGTTAAAATCCACATGGCATCACATGGTCGTCAACCATAACACGGAAAAATGCTACAAAAAAAAAAAAAACACATCGAGCTCCAGCCGAATTTTTAGAAAGTCTCAAGTAGTTCCATAATCCTCTTCTGCTCACTTTCCTTAAACTCCTCGCTCTTGCCGTCGCCAATATTTTCTGCATATTCTGGAAAAAAGAAACGGGATGTTTAGTAATTTGGATGAATTTCATGTACACCAACCATCCCTGCCAAGAAACCCTCGCTAACGCCGTCTCAAAGGAGAGGCTGCACACTTTAATCCCAAAAAAATCAAAGTGAGAATTTGTATCCTTGAAAGTATTAAAAAAAAAAAATTTGTCACACATCACTTGACAGCCCACCAGAGTTTATTTTCAGACCTCCTTCGTCATGCATGAGCTATGGAGGGAAAAAAGACTGGGCTTCAGTCTGCAAGTTTGGGGTCTGAGGTACCGGGATTTAAGAAGTACCGTTCTTAAACGGGCAAATAGCTTTAAGATCCGTGACCGTTTGATGTGTGCCTTTGAGAGCGTGTCCTTCAGTCAGATCAAATCTGCCGTTTTGATTGAGGTCCGGCTATTTCGGGACACTCCGGTTTCTTGTAACCTGCAGAGAGCTGGAACGGTGCCCAAGAAATCATAGGGCTACAGACGCTACGATAAAAGCAGCATATGCTCAGAACGAGACTTTTATGTGCGCAGTGAGGACACTTACAACACTCCTCGACTGAGCTTAAGAGACCTTATTGTTCTCATCCACTAAAGCTCTGAAATGGCATTAGCATCTGTATTTAGACTCAAAAAAGCCAGGTTTGACGGTCGTCAATGAAAAACGGCTTGAATTTCAGTCTGTTGTTTCTGTTCTATCACTGTTTCTTCAACACAAAAAAATAAGAGCATACGAGCAGTAAAAAAAGGATCTATATCTTGATGTTGTTTTCAGGCTCTACTAGGAACAGGTTTTCCTGCTTGATTGTTCATTATTTTCCTCATGTTCTCCATTGTTGCAGCTCCTCTCTTCCCAGTCTGTCAGTAACGCTCTGTTTAGTTCCTGTCTCTATGAAGTCCCTCCTTCTGAAAAGCACACTGCTCTGATTGGTCGGCTGGATCAGTGTGCTGTGATTGGTCAAGCACTTCGAGTGTGTTTTGGAAATGTCCCGGCCCTTACCATAACCGCCAGTTTAACACACTACTAACTAACTCAACCAGGCCACGCCCCTTTATTTTGCATATTAATTATTTAAATGAGGAATATTGAGACATTTTCGTTCCCGGAAGAAAACTCAAGACTACAATTAGGGTTGGGTATCATTTGAATTTTAATGATTCCGATTTCGATTCTGCTTATCGATTCCGATTCTTATATATTTCTAATTTCGATTCCAATAAGGTTAAAAAAATTATAAGCTTATAATAACTAATATAAATTTCAAGCATTATTAAAGACATGTAAAACAATCAGTAATTAAAAAACAACAAATAAAAAATTAGCTATGGCAACAAATAGACACAACTGAACAAAGAAATTATTTAAATTTAAGATTTTCAGTTATTCAGGTACAGAAACTATTGAAATGTAAAATAACACTGCAATTTATAAATAAAATACATTACAAATATAGTTACAACATTTATTCAGTGTAAAACGAGTGAATTTTCTCTTTGTCTTTTGTTGTTTGATCAGTGCTATTACATGGCTTGGTTGAATTCCAATGTAGAATGCGGTCTTATTTTTTGTCTGAATTATTTCTTGCGGTCTGTTATTTTATTTCTTGCTATGGACGCAGGATTCTAACCGTAGAGACGGAACGGACTATTTTCTTTAGCGGAAGCAATACAATCGTTTTTAAATCATTAAACTCCTTTTTAAATCAATATTTTGTGTCAAATTATTGATTTATTTGGTGGGTAGCCATGTAATAAGCGGGATAATGTAGAGTGAGGCGGTTGTTATAGCGAATACAACCCCTTCAGGCTGATTCAAGCTCTGCTTCGCGTCGGGGTCCTAATCAGTGTTTGTGCGGAGTGTGGAAGCTAAAGTACTAGAGCGTTTCCATTTACTGCATGACATGGAGGCGCCGGCGCGATCACTCGCACTTTTTTCTGATAACAGCGGAAACAACTTCAAATACTCCATCATTTTAGTCATACAGATAAGAGCAATACCTCATTCGAAACTATTTTAATTTGTGCAAACTCACAATAACAACAAAACGTTGTGCATTTGTAAAATAAAGAAAACAAACAAGAAGCACTTTCTGCCGTCTTGGTTTTCAAGACCAATGAACCGAAACTCAGCGGAGATAGACCTAAACATTACACTAAAGAAACTTGAAAATGTTAAAAAGCATAATGGGCACTGTTTAAAGATTATTTATTATGTATTGGGTAATTACACCAATTCCAATATTACACAAGATTATGCCATAAGACTCACAGAAATTCTGCTAATAATTGCTAAGAAGTGCATTGCAATTAAGTGGAAATCTGATACTGTTATTCCTATAAATTTATGGTTATCTGAGGTTAATAACTGTGTACCACTGGAAAAAATAACATACTGGTTAAGAAAAAAAAGTAAAGTATTTAATAAAATTTGGCAACCCTTTTTCCGCTATATGGAAGAAACTTCAATAGACCGGTTGGATTCTCTTCTCGAGTGAGACTTTATACCGTATATTTACGATATCCTGTATCATCCCATTGTACTGTGTGTATTTTTATTTTATTTATTTATTTATTTTTGACGTTTGGTTGTTTTGTTTGGACTAATCTCTGTCTTATTTTGTGCAATAAGCTGTGTGAGTTTTTTGTCTGTTTTCTTTTGTTTATGTAACAGTTCAAAAGCTAAAATAAAATATTCTAAAAAAAAAAAGATTATTTATTATGGCACTTTTGCATTAGCATTTACGTTTATGATGCTTTACAGATGCTTTTATCCAAAGCAACTTGCATTGCGTTGAAGGTACAGTTTACATTGTAAGTTCTTGCATTTGCAGAATCAAACCAATGACCTTGGCTATATGAACGCCTATATTTAGAATAACCAGCATTGATAAATCGTTCTCAATAAGACCAGGAATGTGCATCAAGAAAGGAAATAGGGTCCATTTTGATTTCATGCCGACTTCAACAGAGGGTTTTTGAGAAGTGTACACCACAAGCGGCAAGCGCGTAAAGGTAGACATGCTCTCGGATTAGTTTCTAAGCCCTGCTCAAGCCCTGGGACAGAGGATCAAACCCAACACTAAATAAATAAATAAAGCAATAAGAAAAAAAAGAAGCTAAGTGGCACATTAAAACAGAAGCCCGAGGGCTGGAGAAAGTGGCTGGAAAAACACAGAGGGAGGATTGAGGAGTCTGCATGCCGGATGATCTGAGAGGATTATCCATTATGAGCTGTGAGATGCTGGAAACTTCATCCCACTGCAGAGGAGCTTCCCACTGATACCAGTACACACACACGCAAGGTCACGCGCACAACACAATCACACACTCCCTGTGACTCAAACGTGGCCTTGAAGTGCGTCGAGGCTTCTGTAGGCGTTTTCATTTCAGAGTTTCTGCAGTCAAACAAAGCAGATAAACCTGGTTTTGCCAGTGATCTCCTGCGTAGAAGCGTTTTTTTTTATCAGGCCATTAGCTGAAACTATAGCAGATTACCAATAACACCTGACAACAATGGTAGAAATGCTGCAGCTTTGGCTTAAATCTTACACAGAAAAAAAGTTTAAAAAAAATAATTACACTTTTTTTTTTTAGCTAATGCACACACATTCTGCAAGAAGATAGATAAAACAATTGATATAATAATAGATAGAACGAACGATAGATAGAACGATAGATAGATAGATAGACAGACAGATAGACAGACAGGTAGATAGAAAGATAGATAGATAGACAGACAGACAGACAGACAGACAGACAGACAGACAGACAGACAGATAGACAGATAGATAGATAGAATGATAAAACGATAGATGGATAGATAGATAGATAGAACGATGGATAGATAGATGGATGGATAGATAGATAGATAGATAGATAGATAGATAGATAGATAGATAGATAGATAGATAGATAGATAGATAGATAGATAGATAGATAGATAGATAGATATAGAACGATAGAACGATAGATGGATAGATAGATAGATAGATAGATAGATAGATAGATAGATAGATAGATAGATAGATAGATAGATAGATAGATAGATAGATGGATAGATGGACAGATAGATGGATGGATAGATAATGGATGGAAGGATGGATGGACAGATAGATGGATGGATAGATAATGGATGGAAGGATGGATGGATAGATAGATGGATAGACAGAACAATCTATGGATGGATGACAGATAGAACGACAGATTTGCACTATTTTCCCATGGTGCAGAAAATGAAATGGAACATTTCCATCAGTCAAACCAGTAAACAAACGGCAATAACAGTTAAACCGCAGAGCAAACGCAACCTGTCTGATTCCTCGTGTAACATTTGTTTTCATTTTCCCCGTGATTGCCTTTAATACGGTGTAAGCACATTTGCAGAACTGAGAGACCTGCGGGCGCGATGCCCAGGACACGGGCACGGCTCTGACACGGGCACAGCTGCTACAGAGGGCAGGTGAAATCTTCAATTTCTCAGCAGAGATCGCCCACACCAGCTGCTGGGACACGCTCACACACACTCGCACACACACACACTCCTCCAGCAGCTGAGACTGTTCCAGACCTGCGGCTCGGATTAAACCCGTCACGAGTCTGAAGGACACCACAAACCGTGACAAATGCCAACAAAGGCTTCCAGTGGGTTTGAGATTTCAATCAGATGTACTGGGAAAAAAATCTAAAGCATCAAACGGTTTAAATTTCCAGCAGTGAAGATGGAAAACTAAGGGCTTTCGAAGAGTTTCATAGATTGATTGTCCAAATCAGAAAAATACATTTGACCACTTTGAAAATATGTTTGTCTGTAAAATATAAATCAACTGTAAAAATAAAGGGGTGGTTGATTATGATTTCACTTTTCTAACTTTAGTTAGTGTGTAATGTTGCTGTTTGAACATAAACAACATCTGCAAAGTTACAACGCTCAAAGTTCAAAGCAAAGGGAGATATTTGTTTTTACAGAAATCTCTTTTTAAGGACTACAACAAACGGCTGGTAGAGACTACACGAACTTCCTTCCGGGTTAGTGACATCACCAACCCTAGAATTTACATAAACCCCGCCCCCTGGAGCACGATTTATAGATTATCAAGACAGAATATGCTAATCAATGACTAGAAGATAACTACACATCAGCTACATAAATTCATCAACTAACCGTTCAGAAATGTCCTGTTGCTTCTACATGTCGTCACTTATTCTTGAGTCTCTCCATCATTGTCTGAATCCGGTTTGAACATAAAAGACTAAAAGTTGTTGAAATTTTCAGTGCATGTCTGTGTGAGGTAAAAGGACACAAACTCTTGAAGCTCCGCCCTCTGTGCCGGGAGCAGCAGCTCATTTGCATTTAAAGAGACAGACACAAAACGGTGCGTTTTTGCTCACCCTCAAAAAGTGACAATTTTAACATGCTATATAAAAATATCTGTGGGGTATTTTGAGCTAAAACTTCACATACACACTCTGGGGACATCAGAGACTTATTTTACATCTTGTAAAAAGGGCATTATACCACCCCTTTAAAGTGACATTTGTAAAAAATAAATTAAAAAAATAAATGATATCATCATCCTAATCAGACATACACCAAAAAAAAAACTAAATGACCACTACATATATTCACCAAAATATTACGCATTTCCAATTTCAATACATTTGGCTTAAAATACGTTGCTTGTAAAACACAGCAGTTTGGAGAATCTGCAGTGAACGGACAGTTAAATGGGGATGGAGATTTAGTTAAACGACTCGCATGTACCACTTCTAGCAGAGACACCATTAGCTCACATTAATAGCAGCTTTCTAAAGAGCAACGCTTGTGCTTTTGAACAGGAAGGGTGCGTTCTTGACCATTACCGCCAGCAGTTTTCATCTCCGTCACCAGCTAAAGCAGAGTTCAGGTGGAAACGTGCTCTCTCTGATGAATCATTAATGTTCACGCCGAGAAGGAAGTGCACAATTTAACAAGAGCACAAAGAAAGGTCTTCTGCTTTCCAATAAGCAGTAGATAAAGAAACCCTTCTTAAACAATAGTCATATGTATGTGTTTTTGTATTAAACACAAATTAATACATGAAAAATACATGGCAATTGTGTTTTAGACTGATGAGTGAATCTTTGAACCAGAGATTTAAATCAATTAATTGACAGGCTCTATCTTAACACTCGGGAAAAGGATCGGGAGAGTAATGGCCAAATAAAAATGCATTGATGCGAAATTTTAGACCCAAATTATTGACTGCTTTTGCTCTATTTCTCCAACAGAAATAGTTCCAAACAAAGATCTGTTTCTGACTCTGTAGTTTTTTACTGAATGATTCAGCGTTTTTGAACAAATCGGGAGAGTCGATGATTCAATGACTCTAGATTCTTGAATGAATCATTTGAATGAATGACTCAATTATTCTATCATTCAATAAGATACTGTCAGTTTCATACATATGTAAAACTATAATTTCAATTAGCATAGGAAAAGTTTCTAAAAATTTTAATAAAAAAAGAATCAAATTAGGGGGGAAATATCTCAAATATGTGTGTGTGTGTGTTTGTTTTGTTTCTTCTAACACATTATAATACATAGAAAATGGCATGGCAAGTGTATTTTATAGTGATAACGAGTGAATCGTTGAACCAGAGATTTAAATCGATTAACTGAAATGATTTAAGAACTGATTAATGTAAATTAAATTCAGACTTTACAACTACTTCTACCACTGAGTCCTTTACATCTTAACACTCTTATACTTGCAAGTAGCAAGACAAAAAAGGATCAGGAAACTTAATTGCGAAATAAAAAATGCATTGCTGCTAATTTTTTATATCACAAATATTTTCAGTCCACATCATCCGGATGAAACACGACATCACAAAATTACCTCCAGACACAATGTTCGCTAAACTTTAATAAAAACAAAATCAAAGAAGATTTGGGTTCTTTCCGAGAGAAATACTGGATGAAGTATGAAAGAATAGTGGTTAAAAAAGAGGGAGGGAGAGAGGGAGAGAGAGAGAGAGAGAGAGAGAGCTGTCAAGACTTAATCAAGGTGCTGTGGGCTGAAGAGTGGGCGAAGCCGAACAAGTAATATCGCTCGAGAGAGAGAGAGAGAGAATGGATGGAAGTGCGAGTGAAATACGCCGCTAGCGAGGAGCACTGCAGCGCACAGCAAACCTTTTGCTTTAGCAACAGGGAATGTGCTGATCGCCTGCGGAAGTGTGTTCTTCACCGGCTTCACACAATACACCTGATACTGTTACACTTCTACAGAGACCGGACTACTGAACCGAATCTGAAAACACTGAGTGCTAAAGGTTTGCAAGGCCTAATATAAAATCGGTCATTTCATTGATATCTTATGTGATGTTGTACTTGTATTTATATATATATATATATATATATATATATATATATATATATATATATATACACACACACACACACACACACACACATATATATAAGTGCCATCTGAAATTTTCTTCTAGAATGATCATTTTTATGAAGCTCGTATATTTGAGTTCAGTAATTTCACTTAAAATGGCAATAAAAATCACCTATTAATTGCCATTTAAGTGAAATTACTTGATAAAAATGATTATTCTAGAAGAATATATATACACACACATACATATATACATATATATATATATATATATATATATATATATATATATATACACATATACATATACACACATATATATATATATATATATATATATATATATATATATATATAAGTAATTATTTTTTGTAGAATTATGTTATTAGAATACATTGTTGATTCTGATTTGTTACACTTTAGTGCATTGATATCTTTTTCTTTTTAGAACATATGTTGGGTTTAATTATGTTTTGGTGAGCTATTCTCTATTTTTCTAACAATGTCTTCTCTATTGTGACTATTCTACAGAAGTCAACATTTGAAGTGGATCAAAACCTTTCATCAAAGTTATACATTAATTTTGAACAATACCCATTCTTCTCTTAGGACAACTTTGATGAACTTTTTTAAACCACTTGAAATACTGACTACTGTATATTACGTAGCCAGGTGATTGTCACATGACTAACTAACTGTTGTTTAAAAGGACTCGGAGTGTGTTTGCTACCGACACCCTGATGAAGGCTCGTTAGCCACAGTGTGCGGTGTAGCGTCAGCGTCTATTTATAGTGTAGGGGCGGAGCTTCAGATTCTAGAGAGCATTTGATTGGACAGAAAATCTGATGAGAGGCTGAAGTGCAGAGTGATGTCATCAAAATCATTGATCCATTTTGGAATAAGTGAGAGACTGTACGTTTTGAACGTTTATATCTTCTAAATGTGAATTGTGTCATTGTTTGGAGCACGTTAAACATATTTTGATTTCATGGGGACTTTAAATAAGCTAGCTTACATAAAATGGGATTGTGTGGATCTCAGAAATAAGCACATTTATGTTAAAATCATAGTCATGGTCATTAAAATATCCTTTTATTTTATTTATGCAAAATATAATTTCTCTTTAGATGTTGATATATGCATTTTAAAAGCTCACAATATAATGTATAATCTTACCTCTCATTATATGACGAACGATTTTGACGGATCCTCCCCTGAGATTGAGGATCTGATGGACTCTCTGCTGTAACTGGAGGAGAAGACACGCAGAATTAAACACGTTCAGCTTTAGTTACACCTGAAACGATGCCTGTGTGACGAGGGTTGTGTGTGACGCACCTGAGGAACGCCAGCACTGCACATCTCCACCATGATATAACAGATGAGCTGAAGAACGAAGAGTCCAGCGTCGAGCCTGCGCAGATAAAACTCGTCGTCCATCACGTCATCGATGATCTCGCCACGCCGCACCATATCCTGAGCAGCACAAACAGAGGTTACGGCTGCACAATATATGAAAATTAACTGATATTGTGTTATTTCTTAGTGCAATTGTCAAAATCATGCGGGCTGTGATTTAATTACATAAATATATGCACTACCGGTTTCAGAGTGAAGCGGGTTCAGACTGCATGCGTGTAAATGAACACAGTGCTTTCTGAAACTGGCAGCGCATTTTTTTATTGACAGTAACCCGTCAAAATAAAAGTTCAGTGAAGTGATGGTTTAACATAAAATAATATTTTAAGAAAAAAATAAAATAATAATAATTAAAAAAAAGAATAAATTAAGAAATTAAGTAAATATTAGTAGTATTTTTATTACTCGATTTTTTTATATTACAGAACAATAGTATTATTACAATATATTTCTTTGGTTTCATTTTTTATTTAATAATAATAATAATAATAATAATAATAATAAATCACAGCAGCGCATATTTTTATTTGCTTGCAACCCGTCAAAATAAATGCTTGATGGCTTACCGGTAGAAAATGAAGAAATAGTATTATTACATTATATCTTGAAGGTGGTTTATATTTTTTATCTAACATGATTCACAATAAAATATTGTTATTATTTTATAGTCAATGAAAAGGTGAAAAAAACTGGGAATGCGGCCGATAAAAACTCAAGTGGAAAATTGTTGTTTTCTTAAATCCCTTCAACTTTATGGTTACTGAAAGAGGTTTGATTTGCTTCTTGGAAAGGCAAACCCAAGTGTGAACACTCGCATTTTTCAAGTTTTTCCCAAGATTTGGCACAGAAAAAAAAAAAAAAAAAAAAAATCAGAATAAAATATTTCCACTTTTTTTTTTTTTTTTATTATTTATTATGCATATGCTCTTCCCCCCAAAATAAATCATCCTACTCACTCTTAGAATGATTCATTGTTTCCAAATTTAGCTATTCTATTCATCCATTAAAAATTCCTGTATCTTTTCATATCCTAATATATACTGCAGAAAAAAAAAATATCGCAATATCAGTTTTCTCCAACATCGTACAGCTTTGATAGAGGAAAATGATGACCAGTAGACTCATAATAAATAAATGCATATTGATTTGCAAGAAAATCACATGTAGTGATGTATATTGCCATGCAGCTCCATGCATGTTCTCCTCCTGTTAGAAAACGTTCTGGATAATGATGTTGGAGCTGATCTCAGATCAGTTTAAAAGGCTTATTTCTGCTTTTCAGCACCTGCATCCGAATCTAAAGGGACAAAGACATTTGGCATTTGTTGAATGGCGTAATTGCGGCGATTGACACCGGCCTCTCTCCAGGGGATTCAAATCTTTTCCAGCATAAAACACTGGCAAGCACATGAACAGAGAGGCTTGTGAACACCGGGAACGCTGCAGAAACAGCAGGCTGGCGAGAACTGAAGTGCACAGTGGTCACGGGTTGCTGAAAACAGGCTCAGATCGTCGAGAGGCTTTCTGAGAGAACTAGAACGGCCAACACCATTCAGACGTTCTGCAAGATATATAGATGCTTTCAGTGCAATTCTAAGAACAGGATGTGATTTTATCCATTAAAAAAATAGGATTTTTTAACCCGGACATGTGGATGAAAGCCAAGTTCCTCTTTTAGAGCAGCTCAATGGAGGGGTTTCCTTTTCAAACCGATCATTATTTGTGATTTTTCTCCATATAGTGGATTTCAATGGGGTCCAAAGGGTTCAAGGTCCAAATGTGAGTTTCAGTGCAGCTTTGAAGGCTCTACACGATCCCAGCCGAGGAATAAGAGTCTTATCTAGACAAACCATCTTTCATTTTATAAAAAAAAACATTTGTATACTTTTTAACCACAAATGCTCGTCTTGCACTAGCTGTGATGCGCCACACATTACGTAATCACGTTGAAAGGTCAAGCGTGACATAGGCGTAAGTACCGACCAAGTGTTTACAAAGCGAATATGCAAATACTAAGTCATACACCATTTACAAATAAATAAATAAATAAAAGGTAAAACGATGTCGAACAATTTTGAGTTTATCTCCCTTCCCTACATTTTTTTAACTGGAACACACATGACCTTTCAGCGTGATTACGTAATGAGCAGAGCAGGTGCAAGATGAGAATTTATTGTTAAAAAGTATATAAATATTTATTTATTTTTGAAAATGATTGATGGTTTGTCTAGATAAGACATTTATTCCTCGGCTGGGATCGTGTCGAGACTTTGAATCTGCACTGAAACTCACATTTGGACCCCATTGTAGTCACTATATGGAGAAAAATCCTGGAATGTTTTCCTCAAAAAACAATTTCTTTTCAACTGAAGAAAGAAACGCATGAACATCTTGGACGACGTGGGGGTGAGTAAATTATCAGAACATTGGTCAAGTAAATAACATTGTAATGAAAGATTAAAGAGGCAAACATTCATTTTATTTAAAATAATGTGCACTAATGAATTGAGCAAAATAAGTCCAAAATAAGGAACATGTTGATTTTAGTTCATACTTTCAGGCTGATTGAAAGTGTGCAAAAAAAAAAAAAAAAATTTCCCATCAATTGGATGTCAGAACAGTTTGATCTTTCGCATTCGTTACTCGAGTCTCGTTACAGAGGTGAAGCCTTCGGCAAACCAATTACATCAGTGCAAATAACAAGCGGCATCACCTCCGGGAAACGGAGTGATTTTTAGTCACTTCATGTTGGAGAACTGCGGGCTGGCACAGGTGTTAATATGACAGGCAGAACAAAGCAGCGCCGGGACCTGTGATTGAGTCTCACGGGACACGCCGACACTAAATTAATCCCAGCACACCCTGCCAAACGCTTCCTCCGAGGATCCTTTCGAGATTTCCCAAAGAGTGCTGCGGTAAAACGAGATCGCAGGCCGAACGCGGAGGGGATTTTATGGGGGTCTGTGTTTAGGAAATGCAATTCGGAGAGAATTTGTAGCTGTCATTAGGCAGTAAAAGGAGGCGAGACGGGTTGGCTGACAGCACTCCGAGGCGTCCTTAAACAAGGGCTCTGCTATGGGTGATATAGTTTTATAGCACTCGGAGAAAGCTGGGAGCGCGGATCCATCTGGAGGGAGTGCTGGTGCATTCAGTCGACGGGAGCGAAACAAGAGCAGACATTTCCACACTCGTATTCCTGTCACTGCCTCTGAGACACGATTTATCGGCCTGAAGAACACGCAGAGGAGGAGAGGCAGATAAGGTGGATGGAAAAACGTGCACTCACACACACTCAAACTCACGAGACGGTTTTAAATTGACACACCTGTGCAAAGACCTGAAACTAGAGCTAAGCGAAATATGATTGCACCACAACACACACACGCACTCTCTCTCTCACTCACACACACGCACTCAAACATACACATACACCACACTCAAACATTCACACGCACTCACGTTTACTTAAATGGGGACTCTCCATAGCATAATGTTTTTATACTGTACAGACTGTATATTCTGTCCCCTCACACTAACCGACCCCTAAACCTACCCAACACACACACTAACCGACCCCTAAACCTACCCAACACACACACTAACCGACCCCTAAACCTACCCAACACACACACACACTAACTGACCCCTAAACCTACCCATCACACACACACACTAACCCGACCCCTAAACCTATACATCTCACACACACACTAACCCGACCCCTAAACCTACCCATCACACACTAACCGACCCCTAAACCTACACATCTCACACACACCCACAACCACTAACCCGACCCCTAAACCTACCCATCACACACACACACACACACACACACACACTAACCCGACCCCTAAACCTCCCCATCACACACACACACACACACACACTAACCCGACCCCTAAACCTACACATCACACACACACACACACACACACACACACACACTAACCCGACCCCTAAACCTACCCATCACACACACACACACACACACACACACACACACACACACACACACACACACACACTAACCCGACCCCTAAACCTACCCATCACACACACACACACACTAACCCGACCCCTAAACCTACCCATCACACACACACACACACACACAAACTAACCCAACGCCTAAACCTACCCATCACACACACACACACACACTAACCCGACCCCTAAACCTACACATCTCACACACACACACACACACACACACACACAGACACACACTAACCCGACCCCTAAACCTACCCATCACACACACACACACACACACACACACACACATAGAGGTGGGCGATATATCGTTTAGACGATAATATCCAAATTGTTGTCTGGACGATATGCAAAATTGGGATATCGAATATTTCATAATTTGTACAATCCGACCCCCCAAACATGAAAAGAGCTGAAAGAATTTAAAGAGAAAACAAATAACGCACACAATAACCTTCTAAACAATTATATGTAGCGATTTTTAATACTGTAGAGCAGTACTATTCCCGGAAGCACCCTCCGAGTGGCCCAGCCCATGGTCCCGCGTCGTCAAAAACGCATACGTAAATTCGAAATAGTGCGCGCAGAAGCACATGCGCAAAACCGTTTTTAAAATGATATATGAATTATTTTTATTTTATCATATGTCATTTTACAAAAGGACATTTTACAAACCGTTTGCGCATGTGCTCCTGCACGCACTTTTTCAGTCAGAACACAGCAATCAGAGGAGGACGCGCTGAAAACTGTAATGCTGTTCTCTTCCTTCATAACTCGTAGCCTACTGAGAAGGTTTGAGTTGCAGAGGAATTTGTGACTGTTTCACCTGTTCAACCACATCAAAGTTTCGTAATTAGTAAGTCCGTGCTTTTTCTCTTCTTTTTTTCTTATGTGCAGAAGAGCCGCTGTGCCTTGGTGAAACGTTACGTGAAGAGCTCTTTTCCAAAACGCCATAAACCTAAAAAGCTGCCTCAAAGATCCACCAAAAGTAATGATTATGAATATGTAAAATAATGCAATAAGACATTTTAAATTGTTTATTAATTTCTGTGTCGGCTGCAAAGATGAAGTTGACGATAGGCTTTAATGACTCGCGATCTTCGCAGTAGGCTAGTGAACGCATGCACCGGAGAAATGCACATTTATTAGGCTACATAGTTTTATTTTGTTTTGGATGGTTTTGTTTAGAACCAGATTTCTGTAAATATATTTCACATTTTTTAGGCCTGTGAGGCGAGTAGGCTACGGTTCGGTTCATGATGATATAATCTCCAGTTCAAGCACCGGCGCCTTATGTTGTGATTGCTAGCCTATATTTGTATTTTAATGTAAATCCAGGAAATTGGTTAATGAAAAATTAAGATACAATTAATACAAAACGAAATTCGTTTTAAAGAAAGGCTTTGTGCTTTTTTTTTGAGGTCTCGGTGAAAGTTTGAAAGTCTTTAGTCTTTTTGCCGCTTTCAGAGCACTCGCGTCCATAATGGAGAACTGACACGTAGCCTAATATTGTTTTTTCCTCATAAATGCAAACACGAAAAATAAAAGAGAAAAGACTTGGATTTATATGGATTTATAGCGTTTTGGGGAAAAAATGGATGGATTTATAGCGTTTTGAAAATACATATTTTTTTACTTTGAATTTATCATCAACAATATTGTTGTTTGATTTAATAATCACTGTTGCAAAAGGTGCCTAGTTCCGTTTTTTTTTTTTTTTTTTTGTAAGTGGAAAAAGATAGGGGCTTCCTCAGATTCTGTTTAGTTAGCTCCTTTATTGTTTCTTTTATAGACTACATAGGTAAAATGCAGCAAGTCAAAAGACCAATTGGACCTTCTTTGCCAGTTTGCACACATTTCTTTGAAGGATGGCAAAAATATCGTCTGAATATCGATATCGAGTTATTGGAAAAAAATATCGAGATATTCATTTTTGTCAATATCTCCCACCCCTACACACACACACACACAAACTAACCCAACGCCTAAACCCATCACATAAAACTTTCTGCATTTTTACATTAAAAAAAAAATCATTTAATTACTTTGTGTTTATACTAGATTTACAAATTAGTACGTCCCTAAAGGGACCGATGATGATGATCTTGTCTTTGTTAAAAATAGCACTGAAAGTACATTTGGATTACTGCATATTTTCTTAATCTGCTCTGAAACAACGACTAGTTGGTTAAAATTATAATTTCTCTTAGTTTGGGGGGGGGGGGGGGGGTTATACTTTTAAGATATATGTATTTTTTAATTCAAGATATCTCTCAAGCATGTTTAGAAAGCCCAACCAAACCCAACCCTGAAAACAGAACGCCTGTCTCAAACACACATTAGGATGGATGAGACACGAGCCGCAGGAGTCCTGATCAGCGCCCAGCTCACATCCTCCACACACACACACACACACACACACGCCAATATCCTCCAGCACACACACAACGCATACACATGCACGCACGCGCACACACACACACACACACACACACACGCACAAACCGTATAATCACGTACACACACACACAGTATAATCACACAAACACACACACAGACACAATAATCACACACACACACACACACACACAGTATAATCTCACAAACGCACGCGTACACACACAGTGTAATCACCAGATGCACACACAGCAGAGCCTAACCTACTAACACAACACACATGCCAGTTACACAATGTGGATTAATCACCCCAACCTGACAATTATCATCAATTAACATCTGCCTTTAATCATCTCCACTTTAATTAACACTGGCTGAAAAAGCCTTCACACACACACCTGTGACCACATGCCAATTAAATGCCAACTTAAAAAAAAAGAATGCTGATAATTAATTATAAATTACTAATATAATTACATTTTCTTCTTATTAATAATAATAATAATAATAATAATACTGTTTTATTCATTTATTAATAATAATATGCTATTTTAAAATTATATGCAATAATATCATATTTGGAATCATGCAAATGTTTGCAATGCAACGAACATCACAAACTAATTGTTACATCGTAAAAAAAAAAAAAAAAAAAAAAAGAATACAACCACTCAAAATCGAAGAGATAAAGCACGGTTTGTTTCAGCGTTTTGCATAAACTTTGGCTTAATCATAACCATAAGCACGATGAGCACCAGCCTAACGTGCAGTTGTTCCTCTGTCTCGCTGAAGGTGTGCTGTGGCAGAAGACATGAGTCGCAGATCCTCGAGGTTGCGAGGTGGAGCCCCAGTGGATCGAACTTGTTAGTTTCACAGATGCTCAATTTTACTGAGATCTGGGAATTTATACACCTTGAAACTCTCCATCATGTTCCTCAAACCATTCCTGAACTTCCACCAGGAAACACCACTGTCATGAAGGGCTGTCCCTGACACAATGGCTGTGTTTACACTCGGCATTAACATGCGCCCTGTATCCGGATGTTGTCCACATACACATTGGAAAGACCAGTGTAAACGCGCTTCTGATGGGAATGTTATCCGATCAGTGTTTCCGGTTTCAGAGGTAGTCGAGGACGCATTGTGATCGGATCTCAGTGTAATATAAACGCAATCCAGCATCGTGTCTGTCAGTCACGAGTCGAACGGGTTTATTTGTGGCAATAGCCAACAATATATTGAATGGGTCAAAATTATCAGTTTTTCTTTTATGCCAAAAATCATTAGTATATTAAGTAAAGATCAATTTCCATGAAGATATTTAGTACATTTCCTACCGTAAATATATAAAACATGTATTTGTGTGAGTGAATGCAGCACAATCGGCAACATAAATGGACAACTTTAAAGGAGATTTTCTCAATGTTTTGATTTTTTTGCTCCCTCAGATTCCAGATTTTCAGATTGTTGTATCTCGACCAATAGTTGTATCTAGTGCTGCACGATTAATCGTATCGCAATCGCGATGTCAAGCCTACGCGATTATATGAAGCAAAATGCTGCGATTTTATATTAAATAAACAAATTAGCGCTGTTAACGCAATTAACGCAGCATCAGTTAATTTTTGGCATCCTTTGGCTAGTGTTACATGATCCCGCTCTTATTCATGCAAATGCTTTTAAACCATTCATGCGCGATAAGACAAAAAAAGAACGTGCTGTCAGTGAATGTCCTCCTGACACACACGACCCACAGATAGCCGTGCGCCAGTATCAAGTTCTCTTTCGCGGTAGAACGAAGAACACACATGTATGCCAAAATGAACGCGCTGCCTGTGAATGTCCTGACTGTGACACACAGAAAGACTCGCGCTAATATCGTGCGTGCGCACAAAACAGCACGCCAGAATACAGTTCTCTTTCGAGCTTGAACGAACAATAACACACACAATTATGCCAAAATGTCTTTTTGTCGAGTATCTTCATAACATAAGAGTAGTCTTATGATGAACGTGAAGAGTTGTGACTCGTGAGAGAATGAGGCGTGTGCGATCCGCGTCTCTGACAGCAGCGGCTGCTCTTAAAGGGACAGTACACAGTAGCCACTAATTATATCTGTCGCTAAAGTTAATCAAAGAACAAAGGTTACAGAGAAAAACACTCACTGCTCTTGACTAAAGAACTTTTTTCTTTAGGCAGATTATCACTAATCTGTGTGTGCATTTATTTTCCATGAAACCATTTGTTTATTATATCGCAATATTGACCTATTATTGCAATATGACATTTTCCCCAAATCGTGCAGCCCTAGTTGTATCCTAACAAACCATACATCAATGGAAAGCTTATGTATTCAGCTTTCAGATGTATAAATCTCAATTTCAAAAAATGACCCATGTGACTGGTTTTGTGGTCCAGGGTCATCATATTCACTCTGATTGGTCTCCAGCTCCAAGCACAGCAGTTGTGACACATTCCCTCCATCATTACAATTGTGTGTATCTTGTGCCACAGTGAACCTTCTGTTGCCTCAGACCAGATGGGATTGCTTTCGTTGCCCTTGTACATCGATGAGCCTTGGACGGTTTGTGTTTTCCCTCTTCAGAAAGTGCTGGTAAATTCTTACCACTGACTCACAAGCCTCGCAGTTTCAGAGAGTCTCTGACCAGTCGCCTTGCCATACAAATTAGTCGCTCAGATCTTAGTTCCTGTCCATTCCTCCTGCATTCAACATGTTGATTACGAGAACTGATTGTTTGCTCACCATCTAACCAGACTTTAAAGCCACCCTGTGGTGAAAGTCCAGCTTTTTAATGTTGTTTATGTGTCTATATGGTGTTTTTAATATGCTTTAAGACAAACCATGAGTCGACAGCATTGCTGAGTATTTCCTCCTTAAAACTGCAGTGAACCAAAGACAGTCTCAAAAACACGCTTTGAAATCGCTGGTGTTTCTGACGTCACAAACTACCTTGTAACCAATCAGATCAACGTGTGATCGTCACCCAGTGGATCTCTGAGCTGAGCTGAGTGAGTGGGGGCGGGGCTAATTTGCATATTCATAGAACCGCGTATACTAAATGACGCAAGGGTGTCGAGTTACATTCAAGCTATTTTAAGGCATGAAGAATATTTTTCTCAAGGAAAAAACTTTTAATATGTAATTTTGGTGATCAAAAATTAGTTTTAAGGGATACAATTATTGACTACAGGGGGACTTTAATATGTGGCCTTGTTTATGATCAACGATATTCGCTTCATCTGTGACTGCTCAATATTTTGGCTCATTAGTGTATGTATATTGATGTATTGCAGTAGTCATATTTATGCATACATGACTACTGCATATTAAATGAATAAAAAAAAACTATTTATTATTATTATTATTATTATTATTAAGAAGAAATAATAGAAGTATTACAAGGTAACATTATAGTGGTCCAGGATCCACAAAATGATGCCGGTTCTCGCATTTCCATTGACTTGAGGGCCGAGTTATGACTGTTACTGCATTATCTGCCCACAAACAAACATGCAGCATCATGGTCTTCAGTTCTGAGAACATAATGGTATTTGGATCAGTGTCTTAACGCCAACACAAGCTGTTTCTGATGTAGCATTTTAAATGGAGCAAGACCAACCCAATGATGAGGCTTTTGTTTGGGTGTTTGTTGAGTTACGACTTCACAGACTCTAGGGCTGATGGGAATGTGTGCTCAATCACTGCTCGGTGTAAAAGTTTAACAGCGTTCGGTTTTAAAGGCAAGCGGACCAACAGAGAAGCGTGTCGACCTGCACTCGTTTGATTCTGGTAGGTCTGCTCTTATCTTCACACACAGATCTGCCCTCGCAGAGGAGATACTGCCAATCAAGCGTGAATGTGTGTGTGTGTGTGTGTGAATCTTACGTGCTTCTCTCCTTCGATCCTCTTGTCTGCGAGCTGAACGGCTTCCAGGTACTTAAAATGCAGCTCCATGAGTCTGTCAACCTGCAGAAAGAGAGCGAGGGTGAGCATACGATACAAATGCACCGAAACGCCACACAAACACACCATCAATGGCAAGAGGAGATGGCTTCGGGACCCAAATTCACGTTATGTAAATGATATTCATGTTTAACTGCGGCGAAATACCACACAAGACGAATGGCGCGGTGTTGTTTAAAAACAAAAAGAGACATTCGTCATCCTCTTTTTAGCGATTACTGTGACAATCTGAAGACAGAAAACAGAACTGAGGCATGATGCCCATATGGCCGAAATCTTTTAGCTTGTGAAACTACCAATAATGCACTGCTCCTGTCAGAGAGATGAAACAGGGCCCAGCAGGACTGTGAGGGTTATTTTAAGTGTAGTGACTGCTGAGCGATAACAGCACATGTGTTCGTCCAGGTGATGTATGGAGACTCCCGGCAGAGACTAAAGGAGACGTATAACACAAGATGAAGCGAACCGCGTGAACACAGCGGAGAGAGTCCGGACAACACACACATTAAACATTACACTGAGGCACGGCGGACTGAAACAACGAGAAAGCAAGAGAGAAAGCGAACAAAACAAGTGAAAAGAGCCAAACTGAAGGAAATAAAAGACCAACGAATGGAAAAACAAACAAAAAGGTGAACAAACCAAATAAGAAATAATAGACTGATATAATTAATAGGCAAAACAAGGAAAGCCAAAATGAAATAAAAAAACCTGCGAACAAAACGGCATGATAACAAAACAAAAGGAAACAAAGAACTTAAAATTGCTGAAAAAAAATTACGATAAAAAGAAGAGAAAGTATGAGCAAAACCAACCAACAAGAGTGAAGAAAAATCAAACCAACAAAACAAAACACATGGAAATCAAGAAAAGATGAAAAAACAAAAAGAATAAATGAAAACGGGTGAACGAACTAACAAAACACAAGAAAATAAAGAACAAATGAAAAAACTAACAACAAAAATCAATGCAAAAGGGTGAACAAACAAAAAAAAAAGAAATAAAGATTTAATAAAAGACTGAATAAAAAACAAATTAACAAACAAAAAAGAGAAAGAATAAACAATTTTTTATTTTAAATCAACAAGAGCAAACAAAACAAAACAGCAGGAAATAAACAACACTAAATGAAAGAGCAAACAAAAGAATAAACAAAAATGGTGAACAAACTAACAACATAAAAAATGGCAGACTGAAAGAATTAATCAAATAATGAATAAACAAATGAACAAACAAAAGGACAAAGAGGAAAAAGAAAGAATGAACAAAAATCAACCAACAAGAGCAAACAAAACAAAATAGCAGGAAATAAAAAAAAACAAATGAAAGAATAAAAGAAAACAACAATGTTGGTGAACAAACCAACAAATCAAAAAAGAAATAAATGAGTGTTAATAGACTAATAAAAATGTTCATGTTAGTTCACAGTGCATTAACCAATGTTAAAGGATACAATTTTTGACCTTAAAAATGCATTAATAAATGTTTAAATTAACATTATGATTAATAAATGCTGCAATATTTTTCATTCCCAGTTCATGTTAACTAATGAAATCTTATTTGTTCATAATAGCCAATAAACGAACATAATAACCGACATGTCTAACGGTTATGTTTTGTTTCTAAATGAATTCAACTTTAATCTTTAAGTAGCTCAGCGTGTATAATCTTTACGGCAGCATTAAGCCCATCTGCCGCCATTTCTCCTCAAGCGCTCTCTGCCGGATATAGAAGCAGAAGATAATAAAGGCGTACCGTCAGCGCTCTTATTTTTACCTTCTCGCAGTCGTTCTCTGTGAACTTGCTGAGGAGACGACTTCTCTGCTGGCCTTTGAGGTTCCTCAGCATGGAGGCGATGATGGAACACACATGCTCTGCGAGAAGAAAACAAGGCGTTAGTGTCCTCATTTAAACACACTCCTGTCATCCGCTCACACTAAAGAAGGGAAAAACACAGAGCAATGAGTGGGAGGTGACATCCGTGAAAGGCCAATGTGCTTTTCTAGACTGAGAACACGAAACTGTTTATTAGATTACACGTCCTCGTTCTCCTCTTAAAAGTGGAGCAGAAACAACAGTAAAGTTGACTCGAGAAGAGTTAACTTTGAGTTACTTTTAAACACTACCGTTCAGACGTTTGGGGTCGGTATGATTGTCGTCAGAGTGTGTTTTTGAAAGAAGTCTCTTCTGCTCACTAAAGCCCTATTCGGACGGGATTAGCTTCACAAGGGTAGATGGAGTGATGTAATTTTACCACAGGACGTCTGTAATATTAATGGCCAGTTCTCACAGGATCAGAGATCTCAGTAAAACTAGCAGAAGTGAGAGAGTAACTCGATTTACACACCGCCGTCACTCCTGTCGTCATGTGTGTGTTACGCTGCTTCCTGATATCACGTGCGCAAACACATATAACCTATATTTATATATATAAACCAGTTATGTCCAGTCGAATGATGTATTAATGAATTTCAGATTGGATTGTGTTGGTAATAGGCTCTTATCTAACGCTAAAAGATGTTTCGTTCCTCTAACAAGTGCTGTCGATCTTCTGATCTGAATGGTGTGTGTGAAACACTTGAGTTTTGCCACAGACTCGTTCCAGCGTCTAGAACGCGAATGATGCTTTTACAAGCGTCTCCATACTTGGAAAACCGCGGAAAACTACTTTTACACAAGAAATGATGGAATATTTACGTCCATATTTACAGCGGGTGTATTCGCACGGGATCCGTTTTACCGAGGTCATTTTTCCGGACCTTTTCACTGAAGGTCAAAGTCTGCGTAATCTTTCCTGACGTTGTCCGTAATGATCACTGAGATGCACATTCGGACGGGACTGAAATCACAGAGAAGCTCTGGTCATTATTCCTTTACCCCTCCTCTCTATGTTAACTAGTCCCGTCCGAATAGGGCTTTAGGCTGCACTTATTTGATCAAATACAGTAAAAATTCTGACATTATTACAATGTAAAACAGCTGTTTTCTATGTGAATATATAGTAATGTGTAATTTATTCCTGTGATCAAAGCTGAATTTTCAGCATCATTACTGCAGTCTTCAGTGTCACATGATCCTTCAGAAATCAGTATAATATGATGATTTGATGCACAAGAAACACTTATGATTATTATCAATGTTAAAAACAGTTGTGCTGCTTCATATTTTAGTGGAAACCTTTAATTGAATTGTGTTCAGTATTTTGTTTTCATGAATATCAAAAAGAACAGCGTGTTTTCGAAATAGAAATCTTTTGTAACATTGTAAAAAATGTCTTTACTGTCACTTTTGATCAGTTTAATGCTGAACAAAAGTTTGAATTTCTTTAAAATAAAAATCATAATGAATGGTTATGTGTAGTGTATATCAGTGCTACAGAAGACATGGAAGATCTACCAGTTATTAAGTACAGGTGCTTTAAGTAGTAGACAGCTTCATTGATTTCAATTAGGGATGCACCGATATCAACATTTTGGTAGATACCGATAACCGATAACTCTTTATATTTGAAAGCCAATAACCGATATATTGGGCGATAAATCTAAATCCAAGTTTTTATAAAATTTTTGAGAGCCTGATTACAAAAACAAAAGTATCACCATTAAAATCCAGGTCCCAAGCACACAATTATGATGTCCTCATTATAATTTTATGTCGTCTATATAGTCCAGACATTTTAAGCCAAAATGGGGGTCAACCTTGAACAAATTGCAACAGAAGCAAACTCTACTGATTTTGTATCCTCAATATGTCTTTCAAGTAGGGATGTAAACGGTTAATCGATTATCGATTAATTGTCGACAAGAATTTACTCGATTAAATAAAATTATTGTCGGTTAATTGAACATTGCGAACGTGCACGAGATTCTCGCGGGCGGCGAGAGACCCGACACAAACTTGAGGCGGCAAAAAAGAAACCAAACATGAGGCGGTCAAAACGGAGGGGAATGTGGGAGCATTTCAGAAACAGAGCTGCCAGCCCTCACGCATCACACCACACATCCATTATCTCATGCACAGAAAAATCGCGAAGCTAGACAGAGGCGGGGTGCGTTTCCCGAAAGCATCGTTGGCCAACTATGGTCGCAAGTTCATCGCAATGTCCACTGAACTCTATTGGTAACGACGGAACTTGCGACCATAGTTGGCCAACGATGCTTTCGGGAAACGCACCCCAGGTTAGCTATGATATATAAAAACTCAGCTCTCAGATTCTGTCAATTTTATTACGAAATTCAAACAATAAATACCGTTTTGGCGCTTGTAAATGTTATGTGACAGATCCCATAGCGCACGTGAACCGATCATCTCAAACGCTACTAGCTAATAGTAAAAAAATAACACGAACACTGTTGAAAGATACAGTACAACTTACCGAAATGTATATTTCTCATACATAATATCGATCAATCAGTGTTTTTCATCAGCGTGAATAGGTCAATAACATAGCTGGAGAACAATTATCTCACATTTACCTCAGGAAAGCCATTTAATGAACATAATATAGGCTATAGCACGTAGTTGGCAAGAAAAGAAATAGCTATAGAGAGTATTTTGCTAAATATGTGTTCTATATTACATATTTATTATATTTTTACTTGTATCATTAAATAAAGTTATTATAATAAAAAACGCATCATATTTAATTATTTTTAACCTTAAATATTAGCTTCTACCAGCTGATAGGGCTTTCTGTATGTTTACAGCATTAGGTGAGTTGTTTTTTTTTCTTGAGAAAAATTAATGTCTATCTTGTGTAGCCTACCTAATATTTATCCAAACGAGTCAATATTAAATAAAATCACAATACTGGTAATTGAATTGAAATAATAAAAAAGCGTAGCTTACCAGAAATTGTACCATGTAAACATTGTAACATGTTGTCACTAAACCTAATAAAATTCAGTTTAGTTACTAAAATGTTAGTGACAATCACAATACACTTATTGTGATGCAATTTTTTTTTTTACAATTATTTTTAAATTTTTTTATGTATTTTAATTTTCTGTGCATAATTTATTTTGTTAAACTACATAAATTCCATTATCTGTACCGTATCCCAACTGTTACAATAAAACATCAGTTGAGCAATATAACATGCATTTTTATTCAGTATAAGCAATATTTTGCTTTTTATGTTAAAGACACTATTGATACCGTGAGAAATTTACATTCTCAGGAAAATAGCCGCTTATCAATTAATCGTTAATCGATCGATAAGGTCAATCAACTAATGATTAATGAATTAATCGATAATTTGCATCCCTACTTTCAAGTATTTCAAGTAATTTAAAACCATCATCGCAAACAGTTGCATCTGAAGTGTCTCAGCTGAAGGAAATAACACATTATTTATCGGCTTTAATATATTGGACAAATTTTCCTATAGGGTCAAAAAACAATAACATTGAAAATGAGCATTTATCGGCCGATACCGATATGGTGGCCGATATATTGTGCATCCCTAACAAAAATATACAGTACACGTCTTATTTTTGTCTAACTGCTTGTTTTTTTAATCCATTTCATAGTAAGTATCAACAAAGAGTCAAAAGTTGTAATTTACTTAGAGATAAAAGGAGAAATTGCACAAAAATTGGCGAGCGAGTCAGTGACTGCCTTAGATAACTACTGCAAATGGAAAATACGAGGCTGCACTAAAAGCTTTAATGACCGTGAGTGAAGTGCATGAAAGTCTTTGCACGCTGCTGTCGCCTATAAAAACACACCAATGAAGAAGCATTAGAGCTGAGCGAGGCGACACACAACAAGACTCAGATGTGATGGCACGTTTTCCTCCAAGAAGGAACAAGCTAAATTTACAGTAAGATTGAGTCCATCACACAAGAAATATCACATCTAAAAGAAAGAAACATCAACATGCTAAAGGGATTGTTCTCTCAAATATGATCATTCTGTCATAATTTTTCTTTTTATAAAGTTAACCTGCATGACTTTCTTCTGATGAACACCAAAAAAATATTTATTTCGAAGTCAACGGCAACAACATTGGACCCCATTGACTTTCATCAATTTATTTATAGGAAAAAATTACAATTTTCATTTTTGGGCGAATTATTGCTTTAAAGCCCATCTCAGAATAATTGAAATGAACATTATTGTTAACAGATACAACTTTTGATTATTAGTAAATATTAAAGGTAACGTTATCTAAGACTAATAAATACTGTATATGTGTTGTTCATTGTTAGTTCATGATTACAATGTTAACAAACGAAAGCCTAATGTAAATTTTTCATGTTTTTTTTTTACATGTTTTTTACAAAAAGAGCGAACAAAAGTGAAAGATAAAACTAGCAAACAAAATAATGAATAACAAACATAGCCAACCCTCAAAAAAGATAATGAAATAACTAAAGAAAAAACAGCAAACAAAAAAAGAGAAGAAAAAATAAACAAAAACAAATTGAGTTGCAAAGCAAAAAAAAAAAAACGAATCAAAGAATTACAAGCGAAAATGCAAAAATTTGAGTTGAGTTCATGCATGTGCAAAACACAATTAATGAAAACAAACGTGAGCAAACGAAAGTGAACTGAACAAACAAACAAAAGGAGAGCAAACGAGAGCAAAGTATATATAACTAGCAAATAAAATAACGAAGAACAAACCAGCAAACACAGGCGACACAAAAAAAAACAAGAAAGAGAAAATAACGAAAGAAGAAACAAAAACAGAATGACAATACAAAAAAAAAGCAAATCACCACAGAACTACAAGAGAAACTGAGTTGAGTGTGTGTATGCATGTAGCAGGGAATAATAAATCACATCACAATCTGACTTGACAATCTGACCCGATTTTACTTTTTTATATATATATTTATGGTTTATCCACGCACTTCAAAACCACTGTAAGAGTGTTTGAGGAGGTTTTACTTGACCAAAAAAAGAAACGTTTAACGTCTTCTAAAACAACACGTTCATAAGAGTAGTCCTTCATCAGGTTAAAAATCAATATTTAAACACCATCTTGCACAAACACTCACATCATATAATCAGACGGCCTTGATGAAACCGTTTAATTTGGCCTTGGCCTTCATCGCCGCTGAATACAAATGAGTTTAACCATCATCTCTTAACCAACACATGCATTCTAATGCGCCGGGTGAACGAAGGAGACGCATTAATCACCAGACGGAGAGAAGAAACGCCCGGTCAGCACTGCGATGATGTCGACTCGAGGCCACCGGGAGAAAAGTGAACATTATTAGCGGAGGAATAAAGTGTCTGGGGCGAGGAACAGGGCCACAGGGAGCGGATGAGAGCAGAGAGGTCTGAGATAAGTGTGTTATCTCCCAGCTCTGCCTCGGGAAAGCTTTTGTCATCATTACACACAGGAAAGAAGACTCTGCTACCAAAGCTACATCACTCCAGGTCGTCGTGGCAACAGGGGGGAAGGCCATTGGCTGGCAGGAGGTGAAGGAGGCGGGGCTTACAGTAGGGGGCGGGACTCTACTCTAACAAGAAGGATAATGGAAAATACAAAGAAAGGGGAAAAGTGTCATTTGACCAATTTTAGCTTGTAATATAGTGTAATATAGGCATCATTTCGAATAAGTATCCATAAAAAATACGTATAATAAGTTAATAAATAGATAAAAATATATTAAAATAATTTAGAAACATTTATTTAAAAATATAATATAAAAAATTTGGAAATACTTCTATAAATGTAATAATTTATAAAACAGTGTATAATTAATAAATATGTTTTTATTAATTATACACAATTTGGGGATATTTAATTTAATTAATCAATCAACAATACTATTGATCAGCATTACCAATCGTGGACGTTTTCCACTAGAAACAAACATTGATGTATTATTTTAATTTAATACTGTGAAGCTGCTTTGATACAATCTGTATTGTGAAAAGCGCTATATAAATAAACTTGACTTGACAATGTAATGAAACATTTTTTTAAAAGTATTTTTTAAAATATAATTAACATAATACATTATATATATACATATAATTGTAATTCATTTTCAATTTTATAATAATTGCATTTAATAAATTACACAAAATAATAAAAAAAGGAATGTGTAAAATAATTTAGCAAAATGTATTTAAAAACTATAATAAAATGTATGAAATTATATATATTTATATATATATATATATATATATATATATATACACACACACACACACACACACACACACACATACATATATATATATATATATATATATATATATATATATATATATATATATATATATATATATATATATATATATATATATATATATATATACACACACACATATATAGAGATAGGAGTAGTTGCATATTTAAAAAAAACACAAAAATTAAAATTTGTATTTATTTTCATAAAATATTCCATGGGAGTCATGCCTATGCTTTGTGTGAGGAACAGACTGAAATTTTAAGTCTTTATTTTACGATATTACTCTCAGACAAAGCTTAAATGGATTACAAAATGGCACATTGGCAAAATTAACATTAAACACTGCAACCAAATGTCTTTGAGGTCAATGACGCCATGTTTGATATGAGAGCCACAGCAGAAGGGAAAACTCAGTGTAATGTCAGTGTGTTTCTCATATAAAATAGATGTGAAACAGTGCAGTTTACTGTACTTTAACATTTTTTTCTTTCCTTTTTGGAGCTTGAAAAACTCACAGAAAGTCATACAGGTTTGCAACAACAAGAATCATAAATTCTTACCTGGGATTTCAAAACTGCCCTCAAAATATTACTCATATATTTTCCATTTGCATATTTTATGAAACACTACTTGAAGAGACAGTGTGCCATGTCGAAAGAGATTTCCAGGTACAGTAGGCTAGCTTTATTTAATATATAGTAAGAAGTACTACATAAATTGAATAATCAAATGAAAAATATGCAGAGAGAAGACAAAGGTGTTTTGTTACAGTTCAAGAAAATCCCTTCAAACAAAGCGGATTATCGCATTATCAACATGCGAATCTGCAGCCAAAGAACAGCTAATTTTCAATAATGAATCCATTAGCGAAACCTTTGAGAACGGCAGAACAATGATCCGATTCCAAGTTTCATCTGAAGCGAGAGAATTAGCAGAGCTCTGGAGATCAGCGCAATTACACCAACGCTTTTGATCCAATTTAGCACAGCAATTCCAGCGCTTCCCGCAATTATCACGTGTCCGGTAGAGATTAAAAAGCAGTTAAAAGACAATCATTAGAAATAAATGAACTGCTGCTTCTCCCCTCCGCCATTTGTTCGGTTCACATTTGGCCAATTCTGAGTCGCCACTGAGACGTCAAAGCAAATGGGTTTGTCTCAGACGTTGTCTTACATCTCTCTAAAGAATCATTATCCTCTGAAACAGACAAACCACTCCAGCAATTCAGTCTCAAATTACTCTATAAAGACCAATAAATAATCAGAGAGACAGAACGACTGACGCTTAGATGAAGAAAGCAGAGTCAGGGTTATTGGTGATAACTCAAACTAAAACCATAAAAAACTGTTTTGTTGATTGGAATAACATAAACGTTAACTGAAAAAACCTTTATCTAATTAATTTAGTTTAATTTAATGTACTAAAATAACTAAAACTATATAGACATTTAAAAAAAAATCATAAAAATGGAAAAACATAAAATTATTAAAACTTTAATATTAAAATGAAAAAAACTAATTCAGAATTGCAATAAAAATGTAATTTAAATTCAATTTAAATATAATTTAAATATAAATCTAAATAATAGTAAAATTCTGAATTATCCAGTAAAACTAAAACCATAAAAATCAGTTTAGTTGCTTGTCATGAAAGCTAAGTGAGATAAAATATTAAATATAATTGCAGCTAGTTGCCAAGCAGCACATATGAATCGTGACTCTTATCTTCTACCGATTTGCAGCGATTCACACATTTTTAAGTGTTACACTTCAACTTTACAGTACTAACATTGACATGTTAGGGTGTTATTGATCACAATTCAGTTCTTTCACAGCTTACTGCGCTTGAATGGTCAAATATACACACATTAATGTCGAAATTCACATTGTGTGGAGTATTCATGTAAACACAGTCTGTTACGTCATATGCAAACGTAAACGGTTAGGAGAAAATCCAATGTGTAACAGTATATTAGATCTGTGCATTTGTTCTTAAAGGGACAGCAGCCTAATAAACTGTTGCCATCCGTTTCATTAATGTTAATTTAAAAATAAAACCACTCACTGATTTTGACAATCACTTTTTATCTTTAATATGAATCAATTTATATTTTGATTATTCAATTTCTGTAGTATTTCTTACTATTTGTTAAATAAACCTAGCCTACTGTATCTGGAAAACCTTGTTTATTTCATTTTTTTTATATTGTATTTGTCCTATTGTTTGTAATGTGCTTCTTTGTTCCTATTTTTAATGTAAAAATAAAATTGCCTGAGTTGTTTTATTACAGAAGACTGACAGTCATGTGTGTAATGATTGCAGTCAGCTTAAATCACAATTGTTTTATAATGTTGGGTTGACTAAAATGGGAAGGTTCACATTTCATTAATTGGGATTTTTCTTCAACACTTGTTAAATTATACCACAGTCAAATAGGAAACGTAACAAAACAGTAAACTGGAATCATATCTATGCATGTATCGAATCGAAATTTGATTCAAAATTGAGAATCAATTTTTAGAAGAATCGAATCGTAAGGTACCAAAAGATTCCCACTCCTAATAAATACTGTAACAAGTATTTATTGTAAGTATTGTTCCTTATTAGTTCATGTAAGGTAATGGACGAACTAAATGAAACCTTATTGTAAAGCGAAAACAAAAGCTTTTTTTAGTTGCTTGAAATATAATAAACTAAATAAATGTAAATTTATACAAAAATGTATTAAATTAATAAATGTGTTTTTATTAATTATACACAAAATAATCAATTAAAAAATAAGAATAAGTAAAATAATTTAGCAAAATGTATTTAAAAACTATAATAAAATGTATGATATATGTATGATATATATATATATATATATATTTATATTTCATACATTTGTTTTATATTTCAATTATTTTTTTAAATATGCACCTACTCCTATATCTATCTATCTATGTATCTATCTATCTATCTATCTATATATGAAAAGTTGCATATTTAAAAAAATTTAAAACAAAAATGAAAATGTATATTTATTTTCATAAAATATTCCAAACCATTGGAAGTCATGCAAACACTTTGTGTGAGGAACAGACTGAAATTTAAAGTCTTTATTTAACAATATTACTCTCATATAATAATATATAAAAACTTTGAAATGAAAATGGAAAATATAAAATAAAAACTAATTCAAAGTATTAATATACAGAAGTCAACATTTGAAGTGGATCAAAACCCTTCATCAAAGTGTTCTTGTCTCAGGACAACTTTGATTAACTTTTTTGACCCACTTCAGATGTTGAATTAGTCCCTGTCGGGGCATCTCGACTCTGTTCTGTTGTGTCCCGAGGATGTTCATTTCCCCGACCCTGGAGCGACGCTACCGTGACCTTCATCCCCCCCGGCAGGACGAAACCCAAACCTCCAGCTTCTTCAAAGCATTTTCCCTGAGTCTCAACGACACTTGCAACTTGCAAGTATAAGAGTGTTAAGATGTAAAGGACTCAGTGGTAGAAGTAGTTGGAAAGTCTGAATTTAATTTGCATTAATCAGTTCTGAAATCATCTCAGTTAATCGAATTAAATCTCTGGTTCAACGATTCACTCGTTATCAATATAAAATACACTTGCCATGTAATTTTCTATGTATTATAATGTGTTAGAAACAAAACAAACACTAAAAATGCTGGGTTGTTTTAACCCAACTTTGGGTCAAATATGGACAAACCCAAATGTTGGGTTAAAAATGTAATGTAAAAATTTAACCCAACGGCTGGGTTTGTCCATATTTGACCCAAAGTTGGGTTAAAACCACCCAGTATTTTTTAGAGTGCACACACACACACACACACACACACAAACTGCATTAAAGAAGTCTAAATTGGCTGCTGGGTTCAAAGTTCACTGCGACTGAGACAGACGTTCCGCGTGTCATGACATCATTAGCTAAAACACATCCTGACAACTCCTCAATTCTTCGGCTTTTCAGCTCGACGACATGTAATTACTGGACCGAAACAGCTCCAGAGAAGAGAAAGCGAGCCTAAAGCGCAGTGGGAGATTAACGCCGTCCCGCTTTCTTTGTGCCTGTCAAGGATTGTTTACTTGCAGACGCTCCATTTAAGTTTCTTACACAAAAGGAGGACGCAGTAAATATGTTTTAAAGAAGTTTTAATGAAACTTTTTTGCTGTTCTTCTCATTTCTTTCAAACCATTATCCGTCAATAAAAGAGTTGGAGACAAGACGACATTATTTCTCCACGGTGAATCTTTCTTCTCCGCTTGCAAATGGAAAGCGCGTTTTGTAATCAGCTGATTACGAATGCTAATGCTAGCACACGGTCCCTCGTCATGGGGTGGAATGTGTTTCAGAGGGAGTTTTACAGGGATCAGTCTGAAGTTTCTCCATCGGCCGTAAGAGCTTAGCTGTTAAATTACTCAAACTCTCAGTCGTCAAAGCTGATAATTAATTCATCAGTTTAATGCGGCTTTGTCTCCATAAGCACCTTTTGTCTCTGAACGAACGTCAAGGATTAAGACGCTAACGGCTGATTGATGGCGGCGTAATCTCACAACAACCATATTTCACATGATCATGTCATAATGCGATCACGTTTCCTAAAGCAACAAACAAACCAATTTACGAAAAATACAAAAAAAAAATGTGCACAAGTGTTTTCATTTTCAAGGATAAAGAGTTGCTGCTGAGGACAAATTTGCTAAGCCAGAACATATCATGCAAATATATTTTTGCACATACAGTACCACTCAAAAGTTTGGAAATATTAAAATGTTTATGATTTTGAAAGAAGTGTCATATGCTCATCAAGCCCTGCATTTATTTGATAAAAAATACAGAAAAACCAGTAATATTGTGAAATATTATTACAATTTCAAATAATGTATTTTTATTTTAATATACTTTAAAAATGTAATTTATTCCTGTTATCAAAGCTGAATTTTCAGCATCATTACTCCAGTCTTCAGTGTCACATGATCCTTCAGAAATCATTCTAATATGATGATTTGATGCTCAAGAAACATTTATGATTATTATCAGTGTTGAATAAAAATAAAAAAAACATTTTTAATTAATTGGGGGGGGGGGGGGTGTCCCTTCCCGAAACCTAAAACCCAAGGGGAGAAATGCCGGGATGACAGGATTAACAAAAACACCTACGTTTGCTCCACGACGTGTTGCTTTAGCCTGGCGCGTTAAAAATATAAGCGGGAGAATGTTATCATTGCAAAGTGGTCGGGCTAATGTCTTGTGTTTATTCCACAATATTTATGGATAAGCTGTTTGATTTATAATTATATTATTTTCAAATTTCACTCACCCTGCTGTGCATGAACATAGCTGTTCCTCAATTTGTGTGTTTCCCATTTGAATGGTCATTGTATGAGGCGGCTGGGACCTACAGTATAACCTTTAGCTTCAATTTTGATGAAATTATTCTCTAATCGGCTGCATATTATGTCGTGGATTTATCCCTCGAATGCATGCTGCAGTCACTTTTGTCTTGCTCTCTCAGATATTTCACCTGTTCGCCAAAATGACTAATTATCTCCTTGGGAATGTCTGACACCGGAGCATTCATACTGTAATCGAGGCGCCAGGCGCGAAAGCTCGTCAGGCGTAGCAACAGTAACTAAGGAGGGCGGGGCTTAACGAAGGGTCAATTCTCCATCTAAACAACCCCAGTACACAAAGACGTCTGAGCATTAAGACTATATGTCCTTATGTTGCCGAACCAGCTACTACAGCCGACAAACCTGTAAAACTTTCAAACAAACTCTGAAATACATTGTCTGCATTCAAACTAAATATGTGACCCTGGATCACAAAACCAGTCGCGAGTCGCACGGATATATTTGTATGGACCATACATTATATGGGTCAAAATTATCGAATTTTTCTTTTATGCCAAAAATCATTAGGCTATTAAGTAAAGATCATGTTCCATGAAGATATTTTGTACGTTTCCTACCATAAATATATAAAACATTTATTTTTGTGAGTGAATACAGCACAATCGTGAACATAAATGGAAAACTTTAAAGGAGATTTTCTCAATGTTTCGATTGTTTTGCACCCTCAGATTCCAGATTTTCAATAGTTGCATCTCGACCAATAGTTGTATCCTAACAAACCACACATCAATGGAAAGCTTATTTATTCAGATTTCAGATGACGTATAAATCTCATTTTCAAAAAAACTGACCCATGTGACTGGTTTTGTGGTCCAGGGTCACATATGTAATTTCTCCTGAATATGGTCCATTTCAGCTAGATTTGAAACTCGGCTCTTTCCACACCCTCGACACGCATCTTACACATTCACACATCCACGAAACGCTCTATCAGAGCTTATTCTAGTGTGCAGAATCACACTCAAAACTATATAGAAGTAGGCAAAGTGGATGCAGTCTCTCTCTGTAATAATTATTAACAATCGTCTGAGGAGATTATTTGTAACGCGTGGCAAAACAATAACAGTAGCCGCAGAGTTTACTCCCCCTGGAATAACCCGCGGGATGAAGTGTAAATAATAGCTGGGAAAAAGATATTAGTGTGAACTCGCCGTCATATTACAATGCCTCTGTGTGTGTGTTTTTCCCGCTAATTGAGCAACTCCGCCAAACTAAATCCATTTTAAAGAGAATAAAACTGGTGAGAAAAAGATTAAAAAGGGAGCGAAGGAGACCTACAACAGAGACGAGGCGTTTCAGGAGTAGCAGCAGAACAGCACACTTCTCCTCGAGTGTTGCGGGTTTCCACAAACCTTCATGCTCCTTGTCTGATATTCCCACTTTCTTCATCTTCTTGGGAGTCTTCATGAACAGAGGGAATATGGTCCGGAGGCCCAGGATGTCCACGAACTTGTGACAGTTATCCGAACCCTCTGGACCGATCATCCCGTAATCCAGGACCTTCAGCGCACTTACGCGAGACATCTTCTTCTCCCTGGACACACACACACACACACGATCAGAAATATTGAAATATTTTAAAAATACTCTGCAATCAAGCTAAACTAAGTAGTTAGCTAAACTGAAACTACTAACAAGAAGTAATTGCCTACTTACAAGTCATTTAAGGGACAAAATGTGCAATTTTTAGGAATCAGAGCAGAACTTAACAGGTTTAAATAAAACACATTTGTATACATTTCCAAATAAATTAATAAAAAAAAAAACAACAATTAAATAATGCAATAAAATGATATAATAAATGTATAATATTTTACTAGTTTGTTTACAATAAAGTTTGCAAAAAAATTATATAAGTGCTGTATGTAAACAAATTTTAAATATAAAACAATATATTTCAAATATAATATATTCATTTTATTATTGTATTGCGTACAAACTTTGCAAATAAACTAATAGCAAATGTTTAATAAATTAATGTGCATACAAATATTACTTAGTTTATTTAAGTAATATTTAATTTAATTGATATATATATTAATTGCGAGTAATCGATTTTACAGCACTAAATTATTTATATCTATCGTGATTAATCGCAACTAACATTAAAGTTTACAAAATGTTATATAACTATATTATATATTATATACTATATTATATTGCAAAATAATAAATTCAAATTGTATAGCAAAAAAATATATATTCATTAAATTTTTTTGAATTCACTAAACTCAGACTTGAGAGCAAGAGACATTGGACTTCATTCAAGAAACTCAAGCAAAGCTAATTTCTATTTTTGTTTTAGAAAAAGAAAACGTCTGTTCATTCACAAAGCCTTTGTCCACTTTCATTTTTGTATATTCATGGGTTGTTCCGAAAGTCTAGGAACAATTTTATAAATTTGCTCGAGGTGTATATAAAACATGAAACTGACATAAGCAGCGTGTCAGACGCTGGAAACAGTTTCTGTACAGACACAAGCCGACTATCATGGCCTCGCTCAAGGGAAATGTAGCTGTCCGTCACACTGCCACTTCCTTCATCCCACAGTGACAAACAACAGTTTATCAACACCGCGGGAAAATATTTCAGATGTCAAGAAGAAGAAGAGGAGAAACACAGACTGGCAGAGAGAGAGAGTGAGAGAGAGAGAGAGAGAGAGAGAGAGAGGAGGGAGAGAGAGAGATAGAGCGGGGGGGAGAGCGGGGGGAGCAAGGGAGGGGGAGAGAGAGAGAGAGAGAGAGAGAGAGAGAGAGAGAGAGAGAGAGAGAGAGAGAGAGAGAGAGAGAGAGAGAGAGAAAGAGAGAGAGAGAGAGAGCGTGGAGAGAGACGGAGAGAGAGAGAGACAGCGAGAGAGCGAGAGAGAGCAAGAGAGAGAGAGAGCGAGCGAGCGAGCGAGCGAGCGAGAGAGAGAGAGAGAGAGAGAGAGCAACAGAGAGAGAGAGCAACAGCGAGAGAGAGAGAGAGAGAGAGAGAGAGAGAGCAAGAGAGAGCGAGCGAGAGAGTGAGAGAGAGAGCGAGCGAGAGCAACAGCGAGAGAGCGAGAGCAACAGCGAGAGAGAGAGAGAGAGAGAGAGAGAGAGAGAGAGAGAGAGAGAGAGAGAGAGAGAGAGAGAGAGAGGGGTGGGGGGGTATTGACCGAAAATCAATAACTAAGGGTAAACTCTTGTTATCAATGAGAGACGGACCTGAGCATGAGGTTCATGAGCTGAAGCCCCTCGCCCCTGAGGAAACGATCCCGATTGGCTGGAAGCATGAGGCAGGAACACAGGGCGTCAAACAGGTTTTCCATCATCTCCTGTTCCTCCGGCGTTGCTGGATTGTGACGTTTAAACACCTGTGAGGAGAACATCAATAAGATTATTCTCACAAAACAAATGTCTGGGACATCAATGTTTTAAAAATAAATAAATAAATAAATAAATAAAATAAAAATAAAATAAAATATAATATAATATAATATAATATAATATAATATAATATAATATAATATAATATAATATAATATAATATAATATAATATAATATATACACAAATCAAAATGATAACGAATAAAAACAATCTATCTTATTTGGGCAGGCCAAAATAACAACAAAAAATGAATACCCTCTATTTTATTTTATTACATAGATTTTAGTTTAAAGAAATGTTTTGGAACGATTTGTTCCAGAAACAGTGTTTGTTAATCTGACTGAAAGTCTCTTCACACCCTGATAGCAATCACTAAGTTAAGTGGTCTAAATATATTTATTTGTATATATAATCAAATGTAAGGAAAAGTATAGGACCATAAAATGTTCGTCCAAGCACTGAATGCGGTTAAGCCCTATTCGGACGGGATTAGCTTTACAAGGGTAGGTGGAGTGATATAATTTTACCACAGGACGTCTGTAATATTAATGGCCAGTTCTCACGGGATCAGAGATCTCAGTAAACTAGCAGAAGTGAGAGAGTAACTCGATTTACACACCGCCGTCACTCCTGTCATCATGTGTGTGTTACGCTGCTTCCTGATATCACGTGCGCAAACACATATAACCTATATTTATATATATAAACCAGTTATGTCCAGTCGAATGATGTATTAATGAACTTCAGATTGGATTGTGTTGGTAATAGGCTCTTATCTAACGCTAAAAGATGTTTTGTTCCTCTAACAAGTGCTGTCGATCTTCTCTCTGATCTGAATGTGTGTGTGAAACACTTGAGTTTTGCCACAGACTCGTGCCAGCGTCTAGAACACGAATGATGCTTTTACAAGCGTCTCCATACTTGAAAAATCGCGGAAAACTACTTTTAAACAGGAAATTACAAAATATTTACGTACATATTTACAGCGGGTCTATTCGCACGGGATTAGTGTCACCTGAGGTCATTTTTCCGGAACTTTTTACTGAAGGTAAAAGTCTGCGTAATCTTTACTGACATTAGCCCTATTCGGACGGGCCTAGTTTCACAGGGGGACGTTAGAGAATGTTTCACAGATGTACTTTGAGATTTTAATCCTGTCCGAATCTGCCATGTCTTTTTCTCACACGACCTCTGTAAAAATTCCAGAGCAAATTACCTACTGTTTTTCGTCAAACTCGGCGGTCCTCAGAGAAATCTAATCCCGCCCGAATGCAAATGTCTGTGATTGCCGAAAAAGTTTTTTTCCAAAACGCTTTTTCTTGTGTGTTTTGGTCAACGTGAACTACCATACAATCTCTCGCTATCGCGCCGGTATTCATGTTTCTGCTTTTTGCGCACCGATAATGGATGTGTTCGGTAACGTACACTGCGTAAATTATATATGTTAAAACTTTTTATTCCAGTGGGTTTATTATAAGAACTCAGTTCTATAAAATCATGATGATAAATGTATGTTTAGTTTTTTTATACTACAATTTTTATAAAATGTTTACAAAACACTAAATACGTTAGGACGTTTTACTTTATATTTCAAAGTGCTTAATTTTACCATACGCAATCCACGCATTCTGAACACGTGATCTTCTGCAATGCCCACATGTAAAACACAGACACTCCTACCTCGGGAATAAACACGGAGATGTTAGTCCCGTCCGAATCTGTACATGAAATCACAGACGTAGGTTGATAAGAATTGTAACTCAAACGTCGTTTGGAAAACTAGTCCCGTCCGAATAGGGCTATTGTCCGTCATGATCACTGAGATGCACATTCGGACGGGACTAAAATCACAGAGAAGCTCTGGTAATAGCTCCATGTTAAACTAGTCCCGTCCGAATAGGGCTTTAGACAGACGTCAGTCACAGAGCAGCGCAAACGACAGCAGCCGACTTTTACAGTTCCTCCTGAACCAAAACAACCAGCTTATGCTGCATTCACACCATAACTACTGTAATCTGGACGAGATGGAAACCGGGACGTTAAATTCGCAGCGTGACTCGAATTTATGCGTGTCATTGTCAACACTATCAACGGTGACATGAATCTGCAGCAGTCAGGTGTGTGTGTTCATGTGTTTTGGAGACGCTCTGAAGGGACGGTGGGAACTTATGCTTTCAAAGCCAGTTTGCTATTGCTAGCCTCTCTGAAATATCCTACACCACCTTTACATTTTTATTTACAAGTAAACAATTACATTTTGCATGGTCATGCAAACATGAAAACGTAATCAAAGAGATTTTTGAAAAGAATGTTAAATGAGAAAATAGCAGTTTGGAGAACAATGAAAGAAGCTGCCCGTATGTGATGGGTCATGATGATGAGTCTCACACTGTGATTTCAGACAGCAGCTGATTTTTAGAGAGAGAGAGAGAGAGAGAGAGAGAGAGAGAGAGAGAGAGAGAGAGAGAGAGAGAGAGAGAGAGAGAGAGAGAGAGAGAGAGAGAGAGAGAGAGGGAGAGAGAGAGACTTACTGAAAGCTGCTGCAGTAGTACATCAATACCATCCATTTCTCCCAACAGCTCCCTCGTTTCTGAGAGAGAGAAAGAGAGACAGAAGAAATTAGTGAGTGGTGCGAGACAGACATAGAGAAAAGATGATGAATGTTTGTTCAGTGTACTAATAAACCTTAGAAAAGACAAAGAGATGTGCATGTGATAAACTCCACTGTACAGGAATATAAAACACACACAATGAACAAGCTCACTGAGCTTAAAGCCATTAGTAATGGAGGGCACTATGAAATCGTTTTAATAGTTTAATTAAATTTTAATAATCAAAAAGCATGTCATTGCGTTCATCTTTCTGGATTTCTTTGTTTTTATGATATAATACAAATTTAAAATATAAAAACAGTGGAAATCAAATGAATGTATAAAACTTTGAGCATTGAATAAATCTTTTAAAATGTAATCAAATGAAAATTAAACAATTACTTTTATTTTTAGCAAACAAACAGGTTTTCAGTACATTCTACTGTAATATACAGTATATTTATCATCATTTCTTCAAGCTAAACCAAACTTTTATTTTGGAGGGTTGTTGTGAAGAACTTTGATTTCTTCATCCAAAATTTGCCAAATTCCGTGACATTCCGCGTTAAATTACAAATTACATTTTATGACTGCATTGCATAAATCATAGGGCCCTATTAATATTACGAGTAAACGAGTAAAATCAGCAATATGTCAGTGACTCTGCTCTTAGATATCAGCACTGTCCATAAACTTCTTTTATAGCATTTATAAAATTATGTCATCATTGAGAGTTGATGCAAATAAAATATAAATATATATAATTTTACTATATGTGCTGCGGAGTCATTTTTGACCAGATTTTTTTTACGTTTTGTTATTTTTTTATTATTTTTACTTCATCTTTACTTCACTTGCCGTGTGAACACACAAAATAAAAATAAATCATGGACAATTCAAAAAGGTTAAATAGTCCTGAAAAAAATAGTCACGGTTCGCAGTCAAAAATTGAATTTCACCCAGTGGAAATGTTTGGTACTGCGCACAAACAAAATCTTACTGAAAGCTAATTTTTTTAGATATCAACCTTAAATTTGGAGCACAGCTTGTTTAGATTGATTTATGGCTTTGATTTTCACAGTTTTAGAGTAAATAAATTTGGGAAAATATATATTTCATATAAAAATCAAAAACTGTTTATCATAACAATAAATGTCAAATTTTATAACTTTTTTTAAGTTCACTTTTTTAAACTTCTTTTTCACTTCAGCAATAATCCTCCAAGTGCCGTCTTTAAAAACAGACCAAACTTAAGTCTGTGCTCCAAAGCATTAAAGATTTATGACATGTACATGCTTAAAAAAGGGAATAAATGGATTATAACTACTGCATAAATATAATTTAGTACCATAAAATGCAAAATATTAAACCAAAAATATTATCAAACTAATATATCAATTTTTATACAATTTCAACAAATCATTTTGACAGACACACGAACAGAGGGATAAAATCAACTGGAAATGTCACAAAATGTCAAGCTAAAGGCCTGTTCACATCAAGAATGCGCTGTGAATGTTGCTATTGATGTGAAAAGGCCTTTAACAGTTTGTTACTCCATATTTTCAACACCGAGTCTGCAATTATTCATTAGCACAGATTTAATGCACTGGAGTCATTGATAAACCCATGCACATCCCTAAATAAAGCAATCCGTCCCTTATTTTTCCTTACTGTCATTGTTTTGTAGCAGGATGGCCAGTATTTCACTGCAGTACAGCTTGTTGGCATCAAAAGGCATCTTTGCCTGTTTGGGAACACAACAAACACACTTTCAATGGCGTTGGCAGCAGCGTCCCATTCGATCTGTGCATCGTCTTCACTGTTGTCAGTGTAATTGCTGGTGCGCTGGATTCATGGAAGTCTTCAGGGAGCATTAAGACTCGAACAGCATGACACTCTTATTCCGGCAGCCAGCGGTAAATCTGAGGAGGATTTCACCTCACGTGGATAAAAAACACTGTGAATTGTGGCAGCAGGCCTACAGCTCTTCTGAAAATCTAAAATCCAGCTCAAAAATAATAAATGATCGAGTTAAACCCGTCATTACGTACAGCCAACTTCAAACCAGCTGACACTGTCTGTTCACTGCCATGAAAAAAGGCTGAAGTTATTTAAAATATATCTATTTTTTTGTTTGACTTTGGGTGAAGTGAAGGGTGTAATTTTTCTGATGTCTATCCCAGTTTAATGTGCAGAGAGTCAACGCTAAGTAATATCAAAGTGTGCTTTTAAAATACTGAAATACTGCTGTGTGTTTGAGTAGTCCAACATGACTCAACAAATGGGGTCATTATTTTTGCAATTCTGTTTGGTGCACAGAAATTACACACTTGTGTAACTTGCAGACCATGTATTCATGCATAGTTATGATAATTAATAATAAAGCAAAGCTAATTAAGCAAAACTTGTAAATAATAAGTGTAAATAAAATGTATTTACAAAAACTGTAAGTACATGCATAAAGGATTAAATAAACGTGTTAAAAATAAACACAAAAATGCTTATGAATAAATAAATAAATGCCAAAAAAAAGTGCAAAAATAAATTCCAGGTAAAGTAAATAAATGCATGAGTAAACTAATGTTTAAATTCATAAATAAATGCATACATACATGCATAAATAAATGAATAAACCAGATGACATTTGAAAGCTCTAGGAAATTTGGGTTATTTTAGAGAATTTGAAAAATCCCAAGCCAAGTATATAAATGCAAAAATAAAATGATTAAATAACTGCAAAAATAAACACAAAAATGTTTAAACGAATGAGTAAATAAATCAACACCTAAATAAGGGCATAAAAAATAAATGCACGAGTAAACTAATGCTTAAATTCATAAAAAAAAATGCTTAATAATAAATGCATGCATGAATAATTAAATGCATAAATAAACAAGATGAAGTTTGAAAGCTCTTGGAAACTTTGGTCTCATTTTAGAGAATATAGAGTAAACTCAAGTCAAGCATATAAATGCAAAAATAAATGCATAATTAAATCAACAAACAAACAAACCAGATGTAGTTTTAAAGGGATAGTTCACCCAAAAATGAAAATTCTGTCATCATTTACTCTCCCTCAAGTTGTTCCAAACCTGTATGACTTTCTTTCTTCTGCTGAACACAAAAGAAGATATTTTGAAGAAAGTCGGTAACCAAACGACTGATGGACCCCATTGACTTCCACAGTAGGAAAAAATACTATGGAAGTCAATGGGGACCAGCAACTGTTTAATTACCAACCTTCTTCAAAATATCTTCTTTTGTGTTCAGCAGAAGAAAGAAAGTCATACAGGTTTGGAACAACTTGAGGGAGAGTAAATGATCACAAAATGTTCATTTTTGGGTGAACTATCCCTTTAAAGCTCTAGGAAAATGTTGTCTCATGTTAGAGATTTTGGAAAAACTCAAGCCAAGTTTGCACAATAACAGTATATTTGTTTTGGTAAGCCAAGATAATAATCAGTCAAACTCCATCATCATTCTATATTAATAAGCAGATTAACATTCATAAAGAGCCATCAGTGAATGAAGTTCCATTAGGAGTGAGGGATGGTGTGTTACCTTGATCCTCTTCAACAGCCACTGCATCAAACCCTGCTGCGCCGCTTCTGTACACAGCCCGGGACGAAACTCAGCCATGTTCTCAATCACAGCTGTCACAAACACACACAGAGATCTGCTGTTACTGAGCGTCCAAGCTTGTCATACACACGCACACTTTTATGAATCGTGTGTGTTGTATTATGACCTAGTTTTTGCAAAGTCTGCTTCACCTAGTTGCCATGATAACTGATGGAGAAACTGCAGTGAGATCAGAACACACAGCATGTCTAACTCAACGCATGTCTAACTCAACGCATGTCTCACTCAACGCATGTCTCACTCAACGCATGTCTAACTCAACGCATGTCTCACTCAACGCATGTCTAGCTCAACGCATGTCTCGCTCAACGCATGTCTCGCTCAACGCATGTCTCGCTCAAAGCATGTCTCGCTCAACGCATGTCTCGCTCAACGCATGTCTAGCTGAACGCATGTCTCACTCAACGCATGTCTAGCTGAACGCATGTCTCGCTCAAAGCATGTCTCGCTCAACGCATGTCTCGCTCAACGCATGTCTCGCTCAAAGCATGTCTCGCTCAACGCATGTCTCGCTCAACGCATGTCTCGCTCAACGCATGTCTCGCTCAACGCATGTCTAGCTGAACGCATGTCTCGCTCAAAGCATGTCTAGCTCAACGCATGTCTCGCTCAACGCATGTCTCGCTCAACGCATGTCTCGCTCAACGCATGTCTCGCTCAACGCATGTCTCGCTCAACGCATGTCTAACTCAACGCATGTCTCGCTCAACGCATGTCTCGCTCAACGCATGTCTCGCTCAACGCATGTCTCGCTCAACGCATGTCTCGCTCAACGCATGTCTCGCTCAACGCATGTCTCGCTCAACGCATGTCTAACTCAACGCATGTCTAACTCAACGCATGTCTAGCTGAACGCATGTCTCGCTGAACGCATGTCTAACTCAACGCATGTCTAACTCAACGCATGTCTCGCTCAACGCATGTCTAACACTCAAAGCATTTCTCACTCAACGCATGTCTAACACTCAAAGCATTTCTCACTCAGCGCATGTCTAACACTCAACGCATGTCTCGCTCTCAACGCATGTCTCGCTCAACGCATGTCTCGCTCAACGCATGTCTAGCTGAACGCATGTCTAGCTGAACACGTCTCGCTCAACGCATGTCTCGCTCAACGCATGTCTCGCTCAACGCATGTCTCGCTCAACGCATGTCTCGCTCAACGCATGTCTAGCTGAACGCATGTCTCGCTCAACGCATGTCTAGCTGAACGCATGTCTAACGCTCAACGCATGTCTCGCTCGACACGTCTAGCTGAACGCATGTCTCGCTCAACGCATGTCTAGCTGAACGCATGTCTAACGCTCAACGCATGTCTCACTGAACGCATGTCACGCTCAACGCATGTCTCGCTGAACACATGTCTCGCTCAACGCATGTCTAGCTGAACGCATGTCTAACGCTCAACGCATGTCTAGCTGAACGCATGTCTAACGCTCAACGCATGTCTCGCTCGACACGTCTAGCTCAACGCATGTCTCGCTCAACGCATGTCTAGCTGAATGCATGTCTAACTCAACGTATGTCTTACTCAACGCATGTCTCACTCACTTTTAAATATAATTAACAATAAATACATTATGTACTTTATATACTGTGTGTGTGTGTGTGTTTGTGTGTGTGTGTGTGTGTGTGTGTGTGTGTGTGTGTGTGTGTGTGTGTGTGTGTGTGTGTGTGTGTGTGTGTGTGTGTGTGTGTGTGTGTGTAAATATCAAAAATGTATTAAAATGTTATATATACTGTATATACACAGGGCTTAAAACTAACTTTTTGCCACACCTGCCAATGGCCAGTGACTTGAGTTCAATTTTACCAGCCATAAATATTTGTTTACCTGAAATTTAAACTGTTTTTGCAAAAACAAACCGTAATGACGCCAAAACTTTAGAAACCAGGGAAAATTCACAATTCTTTATACCAATTTCGATACCACAGCTAAAACTACTTGCATAACTCGTATTAAATTTAAAACATTATTAAAGACAAGAAAAGAGTCAGTAATAAAATAAGAACAAATAAACACATTAGAAGCAAAAGCACAAAAAAATACAATATAACAAGATACTTTTCAGGTTTTTCATGAAGGTCTGACAGTTTTCAGGTACAGGAATGTAATAAAGAAAGCAAATGTAAAATAACACTGCATATTCTTCACTGTATAAATTAAACATCATTATTAAATCCTTATTAAAATTACAAAAATTATTCAGTCAAGAGTAGTGAGTGATTTTGAGGTTTGATTAAACAGACAGCAAGAATATTAGGCTGTTGTCACGTACATGTATAAAATAAATGCATTCATTCCATATATATTTTTATATAATTTATTTAAACACGCATTTCAAACACTGATGATCATAATATTGAATGTTTCTGGAAACGCTTCATATGGCTTTTCTCTGACTAAATTACATTGAAAAATTATGGTTTTGTCGAGTTTCTCACACAAAGACTTGGAATAAAGCGCACGCTTCACATTTATGGTATGACTGAAAGTATGATTCTACTTTTATGGTATTTTTCTTGTCCTTATTGGATCTTGACGGACATGGTCACCATAAACTGCTGCTGTAAAAGAGAAGAGGCTTAATTTTTGGGAGAACTGTTGCTTTAATAAAAATATTCTTTGCATCTGACTCTTCATTTAAAATCACTATAAAAGCATAAATAAATAAATAAATAAATACATATATCTATCTTTCACCTCAGGGCCTTAGAAAATGTCACTAAAAATCTGAACCACCTCCTGGACCAGCAGAAAAAAAAATCCTCATTGTCGAGCGCGGGACACACAAAGACGGAAAGAGCGAGCAGAGCGAACAGCTCTATATGACACATCACAGGGGAGTTGGAGACTCATCTGTATTATAAAAGACTCTGAAGACACCTGATAACTCAATCAGAGGCATGATGGGAGAAAAATCTCACAGCGGATGAGTGGGAGGAAGAGAGAGAGAGAGAAAGAGAGAGAGAGAGAGAGAGAGAGAGAAATCTCATGAGGAAGGGAAAGAGATTACACAAGAACTGGAACGGGAGAGGAAGACAGGGAAAGAGAAAGAAATGGAGGAAATATGCCGTTTAAATCCGTTCAGTCAGAGCATTTATCTCTCTCTCTGCAGCTGAACAGCATCTATCCAGAACCAAACCTGGAAACACAAGACAGTCGCAGTGTTTCCAACAGGCAAAACAGCTTTAAAGAGTGCTTGAGCATTTTACCCCCTCATTAAAGGACATTTATTATATGTTTTAGACTCAGATGGAACACTTGCAATACATATATAATTATATTGCATATTTATAATACATAAAATGTTTATTTATATGTTTGTTTGCATATAATATATTTATATTTTATATATAGCGGCTATATACTCTATGTACACACATACTATATACATATACACACACACATATACATATATATAAAGGTTGGATTAGGTTGGATTTTTCCTAATTTTTTAAATTAAGGCATTAAGTTCAATTTCCAAAATATGATTTTTTATTCCTCTTTTTAATCAACTTTAGCATGGGTGTATTCACTTATGCATTGCACTGTATATATTTATACACACATACAAATAAACATATATATATATATATATATATATATGTTTATATATTTGTGTATATATATATATATATATATATACACACACACACACACACACACACATATATATATATATATATATATATATATATATATATATATATATATATATATATATATATATATATACACTAGGGTTGGGCGGTATTACGGTAATATCGGATACCGCGGGATCTTAAAATAGCACCGGTATCAGTTTCAATACCGTCATTACCGGCACTTATATAGCCTATAATATATATAATTTATTTATTGCCTAAAAAATGCTTATGTGTGGTTGCAGTTTGGCAATATTTCTGGTTCCAACCGAATGAGAATGGAGAGGCGGTAAATACTGATGAGGCAATTTGTAAATTGTTCCATAAAAAGGTGACCGCGAGAGATGTAAACACCTCTAACCCAATGTCGCATCTCCGAAACTACCACCCACTCACTGCTGCCAGGATGCATTTTGTTCTCGAGTTCATTAAATAAGCGCATTAAGTTTCGTATTGGTTAAAATATTATAATGTTATTTTTTCCATCTTTCTTGATTATGAAAAGTGAACAGCACAAATAAGATGGGATGCATCGGGAGTCAGACAATTTGACCACTTCAATAAATTTCGTTTAGTAAAAGGCCTCTTTAAAACGAATTTCGTTTTGTATAAATTCTATCTTAATTTTAATAAATTTTTCATCAACCAATTGCCTATATATTTAATATAATCATGACATGATGGGCGATGGCATGCCGCGGTCACTTTAACTGAAACTTGGAGATGGCGATCGTCAATTTCTTTAAACAAAACAATTCAAAACGAAAAGAAATATAGGGTAGCCTACTCTCTGATTAATCCATGATGTGCATTTCTCTCTATGGCGTTCACAGAGATGGCGATCGTCAATTTCTCAAAACGAAAAGAAAAAGGCCACTGATTATTTAATCCATGATGTGCATTTCTCTCTAGGCGCGTTCATACGGAGATGTGATCATCAATTTCAGCAAACGAAACCATACAAACCGAAAAGAAATAGACTAGCCTACTCTCTGTAATCCATGATGTGCATTTCTCTCTATCGTTCACTATGGAGATGGCGATCGTCAATTTCTTTAAACGAAACAATTCAAAACGAAAAGAAATATAGTCTGATTAATCAATGATGTGCATTTCTCTCTATATGCGCGCTCACTACAGAGATGGCGATCGTCAACTTCCACCTTTGCAGAAAAGTTTTATTAAAAATCAAATGGACACGCGTCACCGGATTACAAAGGCACTTCTTGCTTGTTGCACGCACACAGTATTATGTTGAATAATGGTGGGCTCGGGCTCATAATAACAGTTGATGCCGTCGACCGGACTCAGACACAACGTGCACGGCTTGATTTTTTATTTTTTTTGCCCGATCTGGCATTCAGTTTCTGAACTGTGTAGGCACAAACCAACAGTTTGGTGACGCCGTCTGAGCCCATTATGTCATAATTTTTAATTAGTCACGGTAATACCGTATACCCCGGTAAAATAGGGAGGGGGTTTGACGGTATCAAAATTCGAATACCGCCCAAGCCTAATATACACACATATATATATACACATATATATAAACATATATGTATATATATATATGTTTATTTGTATGTGTGTATAAATATATACAGTGCAATGCATAAGTGAATACACCCATGCTAAAGTTGACTAAAAAGAGGAATAAAAAATCATATTTTGGAAATTGAACTTAATGCCTTAATTTAAAAAATTAGGAAAAATCCAACCTTTAAGGACACCAATTTTCTTTGTGAATGAATAATGTATCGTAAATAAATAAATGTTCTTCCTTAAAATACATGGTGCATAAGTGAGTACACCCCTATGTTAAATTCCCATAGAGGCAGGCAGATTTTTATTTTTAAAGGCCAGTTACTTCATGGATCCAGGATACTATGCATCCTGATAAAGTTCCCTTGGCCTCTGGAATTAAAATAGCCCCACATCAACACATAGCCTTCACCATACCTAGAGATTGGCATGGAGTACTTTCCATAAGATCATCTCTCAATGCAAATCAAACTAGCTTTTAGGCTAACTGAAATAAAACCATGCCAATCTCTAGGTATGGTGAAGGCTATGTGATGATGTGGGGCTATTTTAATTCCAAAGGCCAAGGGAACTTTATCAGGATGCATAGTATCCTGGATCCATGAAGTAACTGGCCTTTAAAAATAAAAATCTGCCTGCCTCTATGGGAATTTAACATAGGGGTGTACTCACTTATGCACCATGTATTTTAAGGAAGAACATTTATTTATTTACGATAAATTATTCATTCACAAAGAAAATTGGTGTCCTTAAAGGTTGGATTTTTCCTAATTTTTTAAATTAAGGCATTAAGTTCAATTTCCAAAATATGATTTTTTATTCCTCTTTTTAGTCAACTTTAGCATGGGTGTATTCACTTATGCATTGCACTGTATATATATATATTACTGTGATTGTGCAGATCTAGTTAACTCGCTACAAAGTATCTCAAAGAAATCTCTGAATATTTTTCTAAGGCTAACCTGGCAAATCCAGAGATTATCTGTTGCTTCTTATAGTTTGGGAATTTGCAAACATGACTTTATTTCCCCTTGGACAGATAAAACCCTGAGCATTGGTTGACTCCAGCTCTAGTGTGTGTGTGTGTGTGTGTGTGTGTGTGTGTGTGTGTGTGTGTGTGTGTGTGTGTGTGTGTGTGTGTGTGTGTGTGTGTGTGTGTGTGTGTGTGTGTGTGTGTGTGTGTGTTGGTTAGTTGGTTGTTGTATCTTACCTAAAGTGTTATAAACTCCATCCGCTTCCTCCTTCACCGTCTCGTCCAAACGCTCCATATTCTGCACCATGAGAGCTACGACCTGACCTTCCAACTAAACAAAAAAATAAAAGCTATTTAACAAACATTAAAATATGTCAGCGTTTATTTAGGCTAATGTTAGAAGATAATCACACAAATCATGGTTTAAAACTAAATTTAGACATGCTGCAAAACTTTGTGATGTATAAATAAAAAAAGCCTCTCTTCTGCTCATCAAGGCTGTAGTTATTTGATCAAAAATAAAGTAATATTGTGAAATATTATTACATTTTAAAATAGCTGTTTTATATGTGAATATATGTTAAACAGTAATTTTTTCCTGTGATCATTTATTATTAGAAATATAAATATTTTCTAACATTATAAATGTCCTTACTGTTACTTTTGATCAATTTAAAAGTCCCCCTGAAGTGAAAACCCAGCTTTTAATGTTGTTTATGTGTCTATGTGGTGTTTTTAATATTGTTTAAGACAAACCATGTGTAAATTCATAAGTCGACAGCATTGCTGAGTATTTTCTCCTTAAAACTGCAGTGAACCAAAGACAGTCTCAAAAACACGCTTTGAAATCGCTGGTGTTTCTGACGTCACAAACTACCTTGTAACCAATCAGATCAACGTGTGATCGTCAACGAGTGGATCGTGGTGAGTGGAGGCGGGGCTCATCTGCATATTTATAAATCCGCATATACTAAATGAGGCAAGGGTGTATAGTGGCATTCAAGCTATTTAAAGGCATGAAGAACTTCTTTTTAAGGAAAAAAAACATTTAAATATGTCATTTTGGTGATCAAAGATGAGTTTTAAGGGATAAAATGATTGACTACGCTACTAATCTATGCTAAATAAAGCATATACACACACACACACTACGTTTCAAGGCCTGTTTTGTAGCCTGTCCGCGGAGCTGCTCTTTCAGACGTGTTAATGCGTTTGCTTGAATGCACAACACAAATACTAGACAGCAGCAATCAGAGCCACACGACTCAATCAACCTCTGATTGTTCACGCGCTCTTCCTGATTCCTCCATCCGTCTGATGCGCATACACAACAACAGTCTGGATATTACATCGCCTCTCTCTTTCTCCCGCAAAAGTCAGGCCCAATACCAGACTAAATTTCTCGCATGTCGTAAATCGTGTAATTTTCTCATAATAATGTCATTGAGCTGCTGGACCGTGAGCCGCTAGCGCTCGTGATCTCCTCGAACGACGACACTGATGATGTTTTTCTCTGATTATTAAATAAATATTTTCTCACCAGTGCATCTATGAGCACCTCGGCGCCCTCCTCGCTCTCGTGAAGCGTGTCGATGTCTGTCAGTTCCTGCAGGAGATCAACCACCGCGATGCTGATATGTGCTTCAACGTTAAGGATTATAATACTAATCACCAGCTAAAGATAAAACATAACAAGCGTATTTTAAATAGGGATGCATATAGACATATGCATAGAGATAGATATTTTTTGGTGTTATGGCCAATAACCATGTTTTTTTTGTTGTTTTTTATAATATACATAAACAATATGAAGAGTTCAGATGCAAAAGCCTCTAAGTGCCATCTGAAATTCTCTTCTAGAATGATCATTTTTATCAAGCTCGTATATTTAAGTTCAGTAATTTCACTTAAATGACAATTAATAGGTCATTTTCATTGCTATTTAAGTGAAATTACTGAGCTTTAATATACAAGCTTTCAGATGGCACTTAGAGGCTTTTGCATCTGAACTCTTATATACACTTTGGGGTCAGGAAGTTTAGTTTTTATTTTAAGAAATTACACAAATTAATATTTTAATTCAGCAAATATGGATCAAACATAAAAAGCGACAGAAAAGACTGTTATAACGTTAGAAAAGATTCTATTTCAAATAAATGAACTTAACTTCTATTCATCAAAAAATCATGAAAACAAATGTTTCCACTGAAATATGAAGCAGCACAACTGTTTTCAACATTGATAATAATCATAAGTGTTTCTTGAGCATCAAATAATCATATTGAAAGATCATGTGACACTGAAGACTGGAGTAATGATGCAAAAAATTTACTTCTATCAAAAAACAAAAAAAAATGTAATTACTGACCCCAAACATTTTGTATTCTATGGCTAATAACTAATGTTTCCTCTTGTTATGGTTGTTTACAGAAAGAAAAATTGTGCTATGGCAGCTAACACCTTTTTTTTTGATGCACAATTTTTTTTAAAGGTTGAGTAAAATTTTAAAAAGAATTAGACATGAATTTTGGGATAAAAGCATCTGCTAAATAAATGTAAATCTAATGAATAAAGGTTGAACAAAAATGCCACTATATTGTGCATAATAACAAATTTAACAAACTTACTATTAAAGGCCTGTTCACACCAACAACCAAAGCTATACTGATAACTATATTAGCATCCAAACCAGCGGAGCATTTTCCCTGAGTCTCAACAACACACACACACACACACAAAACAGCACATATCGCATGATTTGTCATCAGGTTAGGACACGGCGTCCCTCTAAAGTCATGTGACGGTCAGGATATCAGTGTTGTCGTGGCTGAGGAGGCCGAGCAGAGAGTGGACCGCGTTCAGCTCCACCAGCAGATGATACAGCTCCGGGATAGTGGCGATCACGTGCATCTCCTGGATGATGTCATTCAGATCAAGCTCCGCCTCCATGAATCTGCCGACAACAGGAAGTGATGTAATTTCTCTCTTTTTTTCTGAATGCCAAGGTGTCAAATATATAAGTACATAGCAAAAATTTAACAATTACATACAACGAAATGATACAGACAGCAAAGCATCACATATGTCATGCACATGGGCTGATGTCATTTCTCTCCGTGAGCCACTGTGGATTAACGTTTGCATCTCATTTCACATTTAAAGTGAACGGTGAGATTTTAGTTCTCCGTAACTCACTTCTCCGGGTTGTCGGGAAACTTGATCCTCAGCTCCTGGTTTTTGTAGGATCTCTTCTCAAAGGTCAGGATCATTTTCTTCACGGTGCTCTCATCCACGGGCTCCCCCTGCAGACACACAGCAGGTCAGAAGGTCAAAGGTCACGATTCTCATCTCTGAATTACATACGAGACTTTTTCACAGTTAAAAATACTCTTTTTCTACACCAGATTATTCATCTGTTCTGCTGTACATTATTATGTTTTGATGCCTAATATAATATGAAGCGTGAATAACTCAACACTGGAGCTCTAGTGTAAATGCCATTAAAAAAAAAAATATGCAAAACAGTATAGATTTGTAATATAGGCAATTATATCACAACATCAGTTCCCATCCATATAATATCCAAATTAAAAAACATGCAAAAAAAAACATTACTGATTAAAAACAGGTTAAAGAGTTCATATTTATATTATCAGCATTTGGCCTAGCTAAATAAATTATTTTTATTATTATTATTGGCACCAGACAAAAAAAAAAAAAACATTAAATTTAATTATTTATAACTACACAAAACAATCATTGGTTTTGGGAAATAAAATGTTAAAAACTGTATTGTGTATACAGTGTATGCTATATAATTCTTCATTACAAATATATTATGGCATAATTTTCTTTTAATTGAACTGCTAAACCACAACCTTACATTATTCAAGACATATTACTGCAATATTTTTAATGAAGCTGCTGTGAAACAATGAAATCAAACTGGCATTTTAATAACAGTTACTATATATTATTAAATTATGTATTACATATAAAAAAATATACTGTCACAAAACATCCTATCTTGAAAGCGTTATTCGCTGAACACACATTACTGTGAGCGTTATTGTGCTTATAATAAACCAATCAGAGGCTTTTAGTGGATACAAGTGCACGTGGGATTATTAATATGTCGTATTAATTATGACGTTTGGTGTGTTAGTCACTCGGGTCAGGTGGTGTACCTCTTCCACAAAACAATTAGCAAGATTTTTAACATTTCTATAATGATGCTTTATTATGTTTTTATTACGTTAATGAAAGTGTTGTGAATTAAATCATAGCGTAATAATTTTACTATACTATCTATATGTACATGCAACTTAGATAGTTTTATTGTAAATAATAACTTCATTTCAAAAATGCACCATGCCGCATTCATTGCATCCGCCTCAACTCGAAAACCGGCTTAAAGAAAGTTCTGAGTTTCCCACTCGTACTCACGACTTCGCAATGCCAATCATGTGCATTCAGCTCATAAACACGGTCTTTCCGACATGACCTGAACGCATCCTTTAACCTCCGTGTTGCATGTAAAATAAACCCTCATGAATATGTTGTGTCCTCACCTCTGGATCCTCTCCGTCCTGATCCATCAGCCTCTCCAGGATCTTGTCCCCGTCTCCCGTCTGCTCCTCACTGTCCAGCTCTGACCTCAACAGGACCCGTCCGGCGTCCCGGCCCGAGCTCTTCTTGCCTCTCGACTCCTCGTGGCTGTCCTCCTCTCGGGGTCTCTTTGCTCCGCGGTCCGGCTGAAAAAGGATTTCACGAGAGAGTGAAGATGGGACGGATCCAGACGGTCCACTTGACCATTCTCAACAGTAACTATGTTTACATCCAACTATTTTTATGTAAATGTTGGGGTATTGCATACAAATTTGACTTCTTTCAAAAACATTAAAAATAGTATTGTTTCCGAACTTGTGACTGGTACTGTACACACACACACACACACACACACACACACACACACAGCCTGGTTCGCTATCTTTGTGGGGACTCTCCATAGGCATAATGGTTTTTATACCGTACAAAATGTATACTCTTCTATCCCCTTACACTAACCGACCCCTAAACCTACCCATCACACACACACTAACCCAACCCTTAAACCTACCCATCACACACACACACACAAACCCACTCCTAAACCTACCCATCACACACACACTAACCCAACCCTTAAACCTACCCATCACACACACACACACTAACCCAACCCGTAAACCTGCCCATCACACACACACTAACCCAACCCCTAAACCTACCCATCACACACACACACACACTAACCCTACTCCAAACCTACCCATCACACACACACACTCTAACCCGACTCCTAAACCTACCCATCACACACACACACACACACTCTAACCCGACTCCTAAACCTACCCATCACACACACACACACACACACACACACACACACACACACTAACCCTACCCCTATTTAAACCTGTACACACACACACACACACACACACACACACACACACACACACACACACATATATATATATATATATATATATATATATATATATATATATATATATATATATATATATATGTATATATATATCATCCAAAATAAAAGTTTGTTTACATAATATATGTGTGCGTACTGTGTATAATTATTTTGTATATATAAATACACACACATTTATTTAATTAAGAAAAATGTGTTGCTTATATAAAAAATATTTATGTATAATATAAATTATGTATAACTAATGCAAAATATACACATATTGCAAATATGCAAATATTTATGTAAATAATGCATGTGTGTGTGTTTATATACAAAATAATTATACACAATTATACACATATATACAAAATAATTATACACAGTACACACATATATTATGTAAACACAAACTTTTATTTAGGATGTGATTAATCGCTGCCCATCACTAAAAGACATTTAATTTTTAATCCAATAATAATCCAGAAAATGTTATTTGATAGCAAATTTACAAAATGACAGTGTTCCCATAGTTCTTGGGCATGATGCCATGGTATAATTTCAAGACACATAGATATGATAATTATTCAGTACCATGGTAAGTCAAATACCCATCTTATATTGACACACCACCACAGTACTTTTATATCAGGGAGGAAAAGACGAATTAATGCTTTTATAAACGTATAATAACAACAATCACTCAATAACCCGCATGCGTATGTACTAGTTGGGTAACGGGTTAATAAAGCTTTTATCTTCTTAAACAACTTTAAAACACGTTTAAATAATGTGTAATAGTCTAAAACAGATTATTTCTGCTTTAAATATTAAAGTTTAAGATAGCATTGACACCAGTAGCAGAACAGTTCAACCAGTGACAAACTCATCCGAATAAAGATCACGGTGAGATATTAAACATGCCAGTACCTGATAATTCAGCAGCTCTCCTACATCCATGATGATTTATCTGGGTTATAATCCTTAAAAATGTATATGTTTTGTATACCAGCGTGTAAACACAACACGCTTGTGAACAAAACTTGATTTCTGTTCTTCGCGTGATTAACCGGCGCGAGACGAGGAGAGACGAAACTGAGCAACGACACCAGCAGGCAAGGAGAACAAACTACAACACTACGACACATACACACACACACACACACACACACGCACACCTTATCTGCCAGGAATTGTTTGGTTATTATATAAAGTATTGCATGCCACAATGAAATAACTGAAGAATGGTTCACAATGAGTCCAGAAACATGTATTAATATGTGTATTGGATAAGCAGGAAATTAAACCTCTCTTGCAATGCAGCATTTATTTCTTAGCAGACAGTTTTAATCCACTACCTCAAATAATCACTTGCACAAATCTATAACAGTCATTCTGTCCAGTGCTGTTTGGCTTATGCAAACGTTGCTGCAGGTTTTTTATCTGTTTCCCTTCAAGATAAGCAAGTAAGACAGCTTTAATTATTCACACAGCCAGAGATTACAGCAACACAGCTACAGTTTCCCTTAATCTCACTCTTATTGGAAAACTAGCAAACTACTCTCTGCATGCGGCAAACTGCATAACATTTTTATAATATATGAAACAGAATGCATTAGGGATGCACGGTATATCGGCTACCATATCGGTATCGATCGATATCAATATCGGCTCAATAAGAAAATATGTCCAGTATATTAATGCAGAAAAATAATGGATTATTTCCTTCGGCGGAGATGCTTCAGATGTTAAACATGATGCTTTTGAATTGCTTGAAATATGATTGGAATCACTTCAACAAAGGAAAATACGGTTCAGTGCAACATGTGCAGCGCAAGTCTGTCATATCGGCTACATAAAAATATAATCAGAACATCATAATTGTGTGTTTGGGATTTGGATTTTAATGGTGAGACTTTTGTTTTTGTAATCAGGCTCTCAAAAATTAAAGAAAAATTAGGAATTATATTTATTGACCAATATATCGGTTATCGGCTCTCAAATAGAACGATTTATCGGTTATTGGTATCGGCCAAAATTTTCATATCGGTGCATCCCTAGTATGCATTATGTAATAATAAATGTTTTAAACACTGTTTTCACATGACCTCATCATGTTGCATATTTAATTCAGTGAATGTTATTCATTTAACTGTATATATATTGTGCTTTATGTGGTTGCATTAAATTTGTCTGAAAACACTTCATAATGCAACACAGATATGCAGATTATGCAATTATACTGCAAGCTATTTCATATTAGCTTCGTGTGCAATATGTTGGCCTGGCATTGAGGTTTGCATATGTTTCTGGTCTTTGGGCCTAACGGCCGATTAATATTTACTGGCT